>NC_052638.1:24392031-24694994 GCF_016161935.1 Mauremys reevesii
TATATGATCTCATAATTTTTGTATAGTTGTATGTTTAATATTCATATTACTGTAGCTCCCAAACAAATCAGTCTCAGGTCCTCATTGCGCTAGATGCTATAAAGTGCCTCCAAAGGTGCTTATCTAGTAAAGTTATACAGTAGGGTTCTCCTTCAGCTTTTGAGCCACCATCAGAGCCCCCACAAAACAGAAAATCTTACATGGGAAATCTCGAAGATTCTGATTCTATAAGCACCTGCCGTCATGCTGAATCTGTCAGATAAACTGTGTGGCGAGGATAACTATTTGGCTACGTAAAGTCCTAAAACTGTCTGAATGTTGTCTTGACAACCTTACATCATCGTTTGAAAGACAGCTATAGTCACTGCACCATAAATCAAAAGGAGGAACAGAATGGACCAGATTGCTGTTTCAGCAACAAGCAAGACAAATTATACCCTTGAGACATTCAAGTTTACCATAGAACAGAAGCCATCACTATGGTGCTGAACTGAACTGACAAAAAGGTTGTTGTAAGGAGAATAAAAAATGGAATTTACTATCAGCTGAATGATTGTTTAGCTAGAAAAAGACATTTTCCTTGAGTTCAGTATCAAAAGCCTACCAGTTCCATTGAGATGATCTCAACATGTGTTCTAAGTATTGCTACATTAAGTGTAAAATAAAGCATTGTCTGTTGGATCAAGAATGGGTAATGTATAGATTTATGGCTAGTATTCCTGTGTAAATTGAATAATACTTCACTGTCAGACAGCCTAAGTCAAGAAGATAGTGACTTGAATTTTAAAGTAATTATATTAATTTATGCTTAAAAATCAACAGGGTTGAGAGACTAAAACTATTCATAATCTGCTTTGTAAATATCCCAAAACGTCACAAGAGGTCTCTTATGTATATCTGCAGACATAAGCTCAGGGTAGCCATTGATGTACCTCAGCAGCTACCACAAAGTTTGGCAGTTCATTTCATCCTAAAACTTAAAAGATAGTTTAAAGTGTCTTTGCCACAGAATATTGTTGCATATTGACTTAAAATTTGATCTTATCTATTTGGTATTGATTTGGGCCAGTGCTGTAATCCAGCATTAAACTCTGGATCTACCAAATGCAAAGTACTAATTAAAAGAACCACACAGTATCATACCTCAGCAAAATCAATTGTTTTTTTAACATGAATATCCAGTTGAGCATCCTTATCTATTGCAGTTTCATAAGAAGCTCAAGAAAATTTAGTTGCTTTCTGTACAACTGTCATTTGCTGGCAATGATAATCCTGTAAGAAGCACAATAAATATTTATGATCCCAAATGCTGGCACAGAAAGATACTTCCCCAAGATGCTTAAACCATTTTATGTGATTAACTTTTTCCTAGTTGTATCGTTCATATGCTTAGGTCACTGTGGCATCAAACATTCATAGCAAAAGCATGAAATACTATTAACTTAATTATTGATTCTTGTGTGTGAATAAATACAAAGATAGGATAGTACCACTGAATGTGATGTTCTGAATCTTGTCACAATACCGCATTTAACACTAGAAGTGATTGACATAAGCAAAAGAGACCAACAGTAAAAATACTCTTTGTTCAGGGAAAAGCAATTTTTTAAAAAATATTTTGGCATCCATAACATCTCTTTGTTGCAGGTTACATGGCTCTACATTATACAATTAACAGGCATACTACTGGTCTGTGTTCTACAGTTCTTTAATTCCATGATTCTTGGATCCCTACTTATAAGTTTTAATGTGTCAGTCTTGCTAGCAAGAACAGTTCAGGTATGTGCTCAAAACCTTTTTTGTTTTGTAATAGTAAACAAGCAGTACGACAAATTTAAAAGTAGTTCAGTTTTTAGAGAAATCTCTTTCCTTCCTCAGCACTCATAGTCTGTCTATACCAAAACAAGGACAGGAGACATTTGACATGGTTTTAATCAGGCTGCAACTTTATTATTAGATGTCTGGGACTACCCAGCAAATAAGTGTACAGTGCAGATAACCCCATGTTTATTCCAAAATTACCCATGGGACTTTTACCAGCTCCCCATCTTTTTCCATCCAGGTCCCTCTAGGTAATCCATTTCTGGGACCTTACCATCCACCCTTCTTCATAGGAGAGTTAAGGTGGGCTATAAGAATGGGTACCCCTATGATTGGTATAGCACGGATTCAACCCCCCCCAACCAACCCCCATTCGTTCCTTTAAGAAATACCTCTTTGTAAGTCTTTTTCCAAGCCATTTATCCAGTCACTGTATACCTTTCCTATGGACTACCTGCACTGGACTCTGCCACAAGGAGGTGCCAGCAATTAGCTTGGCTGCCTCCCCCTCAAACCCAGTCAGGTTTACTGCCCCTCTTTTATGTCTGCCAAAACCAAGGCCGGCTCCAGGCACCAGCTGAGCAAGCTGGTGCTTGGGGCGGCAGATTCTAAGGGGGGCATTCCACCCAATCCTAGGGCGGCATTGATGCTTTTTTATTTTTTGTTTGCTGCTCTGGCCACCCTGTAGGGGGCAGAGGAGAGGAGCGCCTTGCAGCAAATTTGGCAGGGCAGCCTGCGTCCTTCCCTCCCCACCAACCGGAGCAGCTCAGAGCCCTCCTGGCAGGCGGTGCAGAGGTCGGGGCCGCGGGGTGAGCGCCCCACTGAAGCCCTGGCTGCCCCCTTCTCTCTCTCCCCCCTCGCTCCCTCCCCTTCCCCCCATTAGACCGGGCACGCACTCTGCAGCACAGGGAGTCCCCTGGCTCCGGCTGCCCTGTAGGGTTTTTTTTGTTTTGTTCCCCCTGCTTTGCTGGCCGTGCCGTTCCCCCACCCCCACTTTGCCGCTCCAGCCACGCCACAGGTTGTTTTTTTTTCCCCCACCGGCTTTGCCGCTCCAGCCATGCAGTTTTTCCCCCCCCACCTGCTTTACCACTCCAGCTGTGCTGCAGGTTTGTTTGTTTTTTTCCTTCCCTGCTTTGCCATTCCAGCTGCGCCGTTTTTTTTGTTCCCCCCCACCCTGCTTTGCCGCTGTGGCTGCGCCGTGTTTTCTTTTTCTTTTTTTTTCCTTCACCTGCTTTGCCGCTCCAGCGCCCTGTTCCCCCCCCCCCCCGCCCTGTTTACCGCTCCAGCCGCACCGTGGTTTTATGTTTGTTCCCCCGCCCCGCTTTGCTGCTCCGGCTGTGCTGCAGTTTCCCAGCTTTGCCGTTCCAGCCACACCATTTTTGTTCCCCTCCCAACCCCGCTTTGCTGCTCTGGCCCGCTGTGGTTTGGTTCCCCGCTTTGCCGCTCTGCCCCCCCCCCCTTTTTTTTTTTGCTTGGGGCGGCAAATAAGCCAGAGCCGGCCCTGGCCAAAACAAATGGGCTCCAAAGCTTTACAGGGAAACCCCATCTTCCCTGAATAATTTGGTGCCCCAGGATGCCCAAGCTGCCCCTTTTAAACCCTCCATTCCTAGGGGATGAGGCAGTGACCACACTGACCCTTTTGTAGCAGTTTTCATCCCCTCCCCCACAAAGCCATAAAACACAATTCCCTTCATTCCACCAGCCAGCCAAATACCCGCCCCTGCTTAAAGGTGCAGGGCAGTCATTTTCAACAGGCTATTACCATTGGTTAGAAGATTTCCAACAGAGTAGAGGCTCAGTGATTACTCTTACTTACTGATAATTATTGGATACATCTAAAATGTTAGAATTTGAGAGGTATCAGCAATTAACATTTACAACTATGCAAACTGAGACCCTGATCTTGCAAAGGTATATGTGTGAACAGACCTTTACACACATAGCGTCCCATTGATTTCAGTAGGGCTCAGATGGGATCCTTAACTCCAAGCTGTCAGATTCCTTTGTAGGAAGGAGCCCTAAGTCAAAACAGTTGTCTAATTACAGGATCACAGTTCTTGATCCATCCTATGTGGCAGCATAAGACCAGAATCCTCTAATTAGACAACGTCTGCTCCCATCCCAAACTGCTGTGAGTGGGACAAGGAGCATTGTTAAATCTGGAGCTTTAAACTGGGAGATCATCCAGAAGGCCATGTAGTGTAGCTGATACCCATGCAGTGTAGCTGATACCCATGCTGAATTAAGAGCATGCCCTTCGCCCCATTGGCACATTGAGAACATACTGATTTCCACAGCAACCTGGAGAACACACATGGTGTTTGAGGTCCAAATCAGTCTAGACCTCTGAGGAAGTGCTAAGGTTGGGAAACTAGATAGGCACAAAGAGGCCACCTCAGAGAGGATCCTGAGAATATACTTGGCCATCCACAGAGCTCAGCCAGGCCACTGAGGTTACAAGAGCTCTGTACTGCGAGTACACCTTTGGTCCCTCTCCTCCTGTGTAGAAATGTACACAGTTTTACATATATGGCTGAAATTAATTGCTTGCTTGCATTAGGCTAATATAATAATAGTTTATCATATTTAAATAAATAAATTGAAGCAGCTTATTTTATCTCTTGTTCCAGATGTATAACATTCTAAATCTTTTGTCTTAAAAAAGACTAAGATACTAATCTGTTTAATTTCTAGAAAAACATGAAAATGGGATGCTTGCTAAATAGACTTGTGAAACTTTTCTTCCATGTACTCATGGTGTTATGTTTGACACTTCTAGTTAATAACTTTATTAAGGTAGGTAAATATGAAGTTTTCTACATATGTAAAGTTAGGAATTTGATAAATATACATGGGGTAGGCAACTTTGAGTAGTAAATAATGAGATTTTGCCTCATTTAAAACAGTATATTTTAGGAGCTGAAGAGTTTCTGATCCTTTTTGTCCAAGAATCTTTTTAACTTCTCTTTTCTGGAATCCGCTGATCACAAGTTGACCACATTTCTGCAACAACTTATGCATGCACATGAATGTATAACTTTATCAGTACTTCCATGGGAAGACTATGGCCAATATTGCTTTATAGCACCACAAGACACTCTTGTGTAACTTGTGAATCTGTTAATCCGTTTCTGTTAGACTCAAATCCATTAAAAAAGTTGAAGTGCAGTTCTACTCCAAAGAGTTACTATATAAAAAGATATCTTCTTACTCATATCTGCTCTGTGTGTACACAGAGACAAATCTATACATTTTAAAAGTAGGGAGGAAAAAACCACCCTTATTGTCACATTATCCTCCTGCCAGCACTGTGCAACTAGGGGAGCGTGACCTGGATTCTAGTCCTTATGTATCAACAATTTGCTTGTACAATAGATCAAAACCTAGAAGCTGCCTTCAGAGCTGGGCAGCCAGAGAGAGTGGTGGCTGCTGACTGAGGGCCCAGCTCTGCAGGCCACAGTGGAGAAGTAAGGGTGGCAATACTATACCATGTCATCCTTACTACTGCACTGCTGCTGGCAGTGGCTCTGCCTTCAGAGCTGGTTCCTGGCCAGCAGACAGTGCTCTCCAGCTGCCCATCTCTGAAGGCAGTGCCGCCGCCAGCAGCAGCACAGTAGTAAGGGTAGCAATACCACAGCCCGCCCTACAATAACCTTGCAACCCCTCCCCCCACAACTCCTTTTTGGATCAGGATTCCGACAATTAGACCACCATGAAATTTCAGATTTAAATAGCTGAAATAATTAAATTTACTATTTTTAAAATCCTATGACCGTGAAATTGACCAAAATGGACCGTGAATTTGGTAGGGCCCTACTTATGGTAGGGCATGATAAAAGTCAACGATAATAAACCTACTTCAAGGCATAATTTGTCCTTTATTATTAGTGAAGATGCTTAAAACAAAAAGAGCCCAGGTCGACTCTCAAACCACATACTGAGATCTCAAGACTCTGAGTTAGAAAAGTAACTGGGAATACATGATACAAAAAGTATCGAAAAAAACAAACAAACTTCACAGTGCCATTTGGGGCTCAAAAGAGGATGGATCCAGACTGTTCTCAGAGGTACCAGATGACAGAACAAGGAGTAATGGTCTCAAGTTGCAGTATGGGAGGTTTAGATTAGATACTAGGAAAAACTTTCTCACTAGGAGGGTGGTGAAGTACTGGAATGGGTTACCTAGGGAGGTGGAGGAATCTCCTTCCTTAGAGGTTTAAGGTCAGGCTTGACAAAGCCCTGGCTGGGATGATTTAGTTGGGAATTGGTCCTGCTTTGGACTAGATGACCTCTTGAGGTCCCTTCCAACCTTGATATTCTATGATTTTTGCAAAGTTCATCACAGCAGAACTGCACTTTAAGGCTACAGCTGAACAATTGTGAATTGTTTCACAATTTCAATGTCAAAATTTTTTTAATATATGAAGTGTTTAAGAGAAGATGTATTCTAATTTATAGCAGAAAAATGTAACTTTATTTTCTTCCTCAATAGAAAATTCTTAATCTTGAGTCAGATGAACATATATTTAAATTCCTGAAAGCAAAATTTGGATTTGGAGCAACAAGGTAGGATATCAGTTAATCTGAAAATTTCAGTTTTACTTCATTATATCAGTTCATTGTCAAAATTAGATCTTCAGGTCAACATTTATTTCACTTATTATTTGCAACCAAGATCTGAAAGATATGAACAAGAGGTAGAAATCTTCACTTATATGCATAGTTTTATGATTGTCTGAATACAGTGAGGAAACTGTGAACCTTTCATGTAGCCACTAGTTATGAAATCTATAGTATGACCATTTTTATTCTTCTTTCTTTAGAGATTTCGATGCTAACCTGTACCTCTGTGAAGAAGCATTTGGTCTGCTGCCATTTAATACTTTTGCAAGACTCTCAGATACATTACTTTTTTATGCCTACCTATTTGTTCTCTTGCTTATGGCAATAGCAGCTGCTGTTGTTGCTTTTCAGAATCTCAGGTACTGTAAGTTTCAAAACTAGATTTTCCTGAAGTTTTCTTCAGTAGGCTAAATAATTGATATAGGTGAACACAGCAGTATACAGTACACTTTACCATAAGTACTGAACAGACAGTGAAGAGATAGGTTATAAAAATAAAACAGTAAATCCCTTCATATCTGAAGTTCAAAATGTAGTGTGTAATAAGATTTAGCTATAATCAGTCTTTATAGAATCCCAAACTATTTTACTGACTATAAAGGAAAGTTATTTATTACCTACTACAAAATATAGTGTGTCTAATTCATTCCAGTCCCTTTCTGCAAAGCAGCTAGAGAATTACCAGTTGCCTGCACTTGAGGATCACCAGTCCCTAGTTGATATAGCCTGGTCTATGTCAAATTCACCATGTCCCTGGCACAGGGATAGGAGGGACATGGCTGGAGCATTACTGCATTCCAGCAAGTTCTAGTTTGTGACCTGCCCCACTGCTATTCCAATCTATTCCAGGGGCCAATATAGAACTGGCCCCAGAATCAGGGAGCTGCAGTCAACTCCTTGGCAGTGCTGTCACACTTGGCTACAGCTGAGATTCTGGGGCATAAATTTTGTTCCCCACCAAAATAACTCAACTAACTGATAAAGTTTGTATTGGCAATCACTAAATTTTTCATGTGAATTTCTTTTAGTATTTACAATACACTATAATGCAAATCATGGAAATAACTACACTAACATTTATTTATTTAAAAAGTTTATTTAAACCCATAACCAGCACCCCAGAGATGAAAACAGAAAACCTGACATTTTATTATGGAGGTACTATTACTGTAATCATTATTATCTGTTAATTAGTACTAACATCAGGTGCTTTAATCTCTATGGTATCAGAGGTTAAAATAATTTTAAACTGCATGCAAATGTACAATTTTAAAATAATGATTGTTAAGCCTAGCACAGCACTAATTTTTTTGTTTGTTCATTCAGTGGTTCAGCTAATGTCCAATCCATGGATAAAATGGAAATTTTCACAATAGTACTGAAGCCTGGAGCTGCCTACAACTTAATGCACACAATTCTGTTTGGATGCCTGGCTTTAAGCACAATGAGGTATTTAAAAATTTCATTGTCTCTGCAAGCTGTTGAATATTTAATATCTAACACACTAGTAGTCATAACCCCATGCAGTGCTCTGCCTTCCCCATCTTACTGCCTGCTTCCTGGTGCAATTAACCCTTCCCAGCAGGATCTTTCCCAAAACAGTCAGACCACAGAGAAAACACACAATTTTGTTTGGGGGAAAAGTATTTAATCTCAAGCTTTTGTGACAAGCTGCCAAATTTGATCTTTTAGTTACTTCTGCTCTGATGCCAATCCTCAGTGTCCTGGGAGCACAAGAAAGTTGTGTTTAAGTTTCTCTGAAGTTTCTGACCAGACATCAAAATACTTTTCATGGTTGTACATAGGCTTGGCAAATTCAGTTTTTATTTTTGTAGGATTTCAACTGATATTGATTTGTAAGTATTTTTTTCTGTTATCTATTTAAATTGAAAATTTGCATGAAATTTTGTGGGGGTCAGACAATTATTTAATAGCAGCAGAGATTCAAAAAGTTTAAGCTTTATAACCACTAAACACAAATTGTCAACATCACATAAAAAATATACAAAGTAAGCATTCTTAAACTCAAAAAAAAGTTCAAGGATCATTTTTCTTACTTCACTTGTATGTAAATTTATCATCATTGATAAAAATATTTCATCGGTTTGTGAGTATGTTTTAAAATAGACTTTTACCAACATTTACCTATTAAAAAAAATTCTTTCAAGCCCTCATGTACAGGCATACCATTCACTGTCGCCTCACATGATCAATGAAAACTTGCTTATCTTCCAGAATGAAGTACCTTTGGACTTCCCATATGTGTGTATTTGCCTCTTTTGGTTTGTGCAGTACTGAGGTTTGGGGATTTGTCCTGAAATCTGTTCGTCTCTACACACCACAGAGGGTTAGAGCTATATTTCTTATGACAGTATTTGAAATTCTGTATTTTCCTGTAATTAGACAAATGAAGCTTCAGCTTGTTAAAGGTAGATATGAAATAAATCTAATGTTTTTAGGCCTCTCACACTATATGGAAACATTTAAAAAGCACTAGTTAATACTTCTAAAATGTGTATTTAGATAAATGATTCATTTTAAAAATTTAAACTAGTATTTTCCTGGGGTTTCATAATTTAAGCAATGCCATTTTAATGCACTAGGTGGCAATATAGAAGAAGCTGTGAAGGCTAGTAACACCTTGACTAAATAAAAATCCTAGAAATTTTTAGAATTAATCAGCAGTTTGAACAGACTTATAATTTATTATACTGTACAGGAGACTTTTTTGCACTTCATAGGATATTTAAAGTGCATAAATTTAAAGTAACATTTTGTGGTGGTTTGTAATCCTCCTTCTATATAGAATGATTTTTATAACTATTGGTCTTTAGCTCAGAACAAATAGGCCCAGATCTTGAAATGTGATCTGCACAGACAGATGCTTATGGCATTATTCATTCCATCAAGCAAAGGAAAAATATTCATATAGATCAAAGCACTTTAAACTGTGCCATAAAAACTAATCATTGTTTGTTTTGAATTTTTCTCCTAGCTATGTGTCATTAGGTATTTGGTACCAATAATCATATTGCTGTACCTTTCCTGTAAGGTAAGAAATGTTTTCGTCTTAATATTTTGGTATGTTTTCCCTCAGGGGTAAAAAATTCATTTTTGTTTTGAAAAAATTCCTGATTGTATATAAAAGAAGACCCATGTATCGGATGTAAAAACATATCACTGTTTTTCATACTGCCTCAAAACTGTACATTTGAAAATAAATACCGGGTGAGAGGCTTTAGCTAATAACATGAGATTTATGGCTGAATTTTAAGAAAATGATGTAATTGTATGTATAAAAAAAATATTGATTGCCTGTTTAAATTGCATATGCATTTACTCAAATTAACAGTCGCACATAACGGATCACTTGCATCCTAAGATACAAGTGCATGTGAAATTGTGGTAGTTGTGTGTGCAAATTATCAGTTAGGAATGATTTTCATTCCTATATTCTGAAAACGTAAGCTTATATCTGTTCAAATTTTAAGTACTTATAGGTAAGTTGCAGTTAAGATACAGATTGTTAACTGGTGTAATGATCCATTTTAGGAGCAGAAATGATTATCTTCTGCTCTACTGCTGTACTTCATTTTATGCAATCTTTGAAGTAAATCTACAGAATTATTAAACCAGTCTAAGATTTGTGTTATCATCAACCCTGTCTCAGGAGCAAATGATAACAAGGCTCAAGCTTTTATATGTAAATACATGAAACAAATGTGTTTATGCAACACCAAGATAAAATAAGTTCCATAATAATAGCATATATGAAGTAGACAATTAGTCTGATCAGCCTGTCATATATCTGAGATTTAGATCATTAATTTAATGGAACGCTGACAACTGGGCAGGCCATTCTTTTAATCTATATTTATAGAAACAAACAAACAAAAATTCAGGAGCTACTTTGATGCAGAAATTATTTCTGCTATACCCAATGGGAGACAAGATGTTTCCCTTGAAATCATTAGCTTCAAAGAAACTCAAGGTGAAGCTCGTTATCAGAGTTAAAAAAATGAAGGGAATCTTCTTCATAATAACCAAGGAACTGCCACCTAGCAATAGAGAAAATTCTGAAGCTCTGTTAAGTCTCCTTGTGAATTTTATTAATTTATTTTAAAAGTAAATACAGTTCAGAGGCAAAATGGAAAGTCAAACTATTAACATAATCTAGACCACTGTGTCCCACTATCTCATGGTTCTTTCTCTCATTTCGGTAGATGTTTTGGGTTTTTTTGCACATTTTTAGGGATACTGTTTTTTCCTTCCAGTATGCCAGTTTAGGAAATGTAGCACCTCTCCACATCCCAGAGAATGGATGGGAGGTATCCGTTCTTATGTATGCTAGAGGTGGCAAGTCCTTTTTCTGTAGAATGCTGTCTCGGATAACACATCAATATGATATTCAATCCAACTCTTCAGAAGCTGAGATCTTTGAAGCCAATATCCATTTCTGAAGTGTCATTAAAGCATATAGGGTCCACTGAAGTGAAAGGGAGACTCCTTTGACTTTTGTGGGCTGTGGGTCAGGCCCATAGATGTGTTCAAACTACCTGAAGAGCCCGGTATCCAAATAGTGCAGGTATTAAGGAAAAGCAGGCTAATTCATAGAGTTTAAGAGCTTAACCCTGCAAGGTAGTGAATGCTCAATGTGAGTGAACAGATTTAGCTCCTCTCAAAATTCTTGGCATCTTTCAGGATCAGGCCCTTAAGTAAGGACTTTCTGAAAAGGAGATTGAATTCTCTTCTAGCTAGGACTTAATTTAAAAAAAAAAAAAAAACTTTGAAAATAGCAATTCCCCAAAATTCTGACTTATTACTCACTCTTCAGGGCCGAAAACTTTTCAACAAATAGATTAAAATGCTGTCAGTGAACCAGTCCTCAGAGTATGGCCAGAGAAAGTGATTAACCTCTCTACTGAGAGAGGTCCAGAATCTTTTCCTTCCGTGACAAAGGAATGGTTTATGTATATCACCCATCCCAACCTTTGCAAGAAAGCTGAAGGTGTAAGTTGATTCTGTTGGATATCAAGACATACAGTATATGCTTTGCACCTAATAAATTATTATTTTCACACACCCCATATGTGCACAGACTGCATAAACATCTTCCATATTTATTACATGTAAAAATAAAGTTTAACTGGCCATCATATCTGGTTCTTGTGAAGGAGTTGTAAGCAAACCCATTTAGCATAGCCCCTTGAGGTTACACTTATAAGAGGAAATATGCATTAGCCCCCTCCCCTAAACCAGCAATTTTATGGGATTAACCACCTAATCCTGAATAAGCTAATGAAAGCTTCTTTTAAGACATGTGGTTGCTACAATCCCAAATACTTTTCCTGAAAGATTATTTATTCAGCTACAGCTGTGGCTGCAACACTAGCCAGCTTTTAGATTAGTTATACAGTGTGTCTTGAGACATCTACATATCTAGTCACATGAATTTTCTACATTAGTGTACTGCAGACTACAACTTTCACATAAAACTAAATGCTGGAGGATTTCCATGCGTAATGCAGATATACAGCCGCTAACTTTGACTATGCTTATAGTTCCATTCCATATTTGTCCAGCATGTTATTGCTTCAGCATGTTATTGAGGTTTAAAGGTTTGTGGTTTTTTAAAATCAAAATTTTTAGTCATTATCCAGGTTGTTTAATGTCTTTATATGCATTCTTTACAATTTAAACATAGAAGATTATCTATCAAATTGTGTTTGTATGAGTCAGTTATTCCTAAACAAATTGTTAGTATTTGCTAAGGCCACAAAGCTGATTAAGTCCAGAATTCCCATTATGCCATGAAATCCTGACTGTGTGTTGTTAAGTAAATCTAAACCTTGAGAAATTTAGTTGGTTAGGGTACAGATATCTTTATTGTAGTCCATTATGCCTACGTCTTTACAGAGACTGGCATGTTTAACAATGTAGTCTAAGATTGAGGTTCCATAGAAACATGAGGAAAGGACAATCAATCTTATTTTTAGTTATGATTTCCAGCCTAATATCCCTAAGGATGATGATATTTAACATCCTGGTTGCTTTCATCTTTAGGCGAATTGAAACAGTATGAATAACTTCAGCGGTTCTCGCCTTTTCATTACACAATGAACATAAAATGTAGATGCTTAAAATTTATTCACCTAAATAAGTAGCCTGATATTTTTAGAGGTGTCAAGCACTAATGTCACTAACCAAGACCAATGGGAACTGCAGGTGCTCTGCACTTTTATTAAACTGGCCTCTTAAGTGACTAATTTTAGGCCCTCAAATTTGAGAATTTTTGTTTAATCATCATTTTATAGAAAAGTCTGCAAGCTTCTTAAATTTACTAGTAGACCAAAGTGGGGAATAAGTTCCAAATTTGAGGGACTCTGGGAGGACGCATCCTGACAGCAGTCCCTCTCTGTTTAAAAGAGTGTTATCCAATGTATCTTCTCCGATCTCAACTGCAGAAGTATCAGACTAGAAGAGAGGCAGTCAACACAGTAGATTTAGGGCTTTGTAAGTCGTAACATATAACTTAGACCAGTAGGCACCCAGTACAGTTTCCAAAGCACTGTCACAATATCGGCTACAGAAACAGACTGCCACATTCACCACTAGCTTCAGTTTCCAAATATATTTAAGGTGTAGTCTAATCTCTAGGTGATAAAATTATGGAATGGTCTAGTTAAGTTAAAAAGCCACCTTGATCATTCTACTCTTATCTGATCTAGCATCAGCTGAGGACCTCAACAGGCCCCAGATTGCCAATCAGAGGGGCAGATATACTAAAGCCTTTTAGCTTATCTATAAGGGAGAAAAGATCAATAGTTCAAACCAGCCATTTACACTTATTTATTTAATAATTGAACTCTGTTCCAATATCCAGAATTCGGTTTGTTCATTTTGTCTTCAGGTTGTTTTGTTTGTAATTCTAGTTCTGTCCAGGAATGGTGGATGAGCTGTCAGAGCTGAGAGAATTCTATGATCCAGACACAGTGGAGCTGATGAACTGGATTAAGTAAGAGTATTTTTATTTAAGTTAAATGCTATTTATAATAATCCAATATTCTTGTATATAGTGCTCTCCTGTTCCATTTGCCACAGGTCATCAGTGAACTATAGTGACCTGTGGGGATGATTAAAGGGGAGTGGGATATCTAGGGACTAGAAATCAGTGACTGTGGAAAACAGATAGTTGCAACTCTTGCCAGCCTGCTGTGTCCTGGTACAGCAGTTTACCACTGTTTGGCAACAAGGTTTCTGGAAACAAGTTGTCTCTATTAGATCCTGTGGGTGGATAAGCACAGATCATTCCCTTGGCTGAAAAGGTGAGAGAATCTTCAGTTTGGAGAAGGTGATGGTCAAAAAATGTATTGAAATCAATTAATCTCCATCTGACCTTTCATATCTCCTCAGATGCACTTCTGTTTCCTTTGGTCTTTATTTTTTTTAGATAGCATTAAAAAGTGAGGGGCATTCACTTGTGAAAATCTGTTTTCACAGAGTATGCACGTGTCAGTGTCTTGCCCTTACTTTAAAATAACTCAATCTATGTATATATTTGTAGTGGCTTCCCGGCACAGGGGCATGGTGGTTTTGGTGCAAACAGTGGACTGAATGCTGCACTCAGAACTCACACCAAATTAAACCTGCACAGATGCACTGAAGTTAGAATTTAGCCCACCGTCTGCTTTGCTTGAGGTGTGCAAAATGTTTGAACTTACTCAGACTGGAGGTGTATCAGGGTTTACCAGAGTTCTGGTGTTTGTCGTCCCTGGAAATTGCATTTATTTGGAATTTTGACATAGCCATTTGTTATTTTATTTTTAAAGCAGAATTGTGTGCTTGAGAAAATATTTTGAAAGTAAAACATGAACCTGCTGCTTTTTAGCCTTTTAAATATTTTGAACACCTTAGTATAGCACTGCATTATTTTACTTCCAAGTTTGCTGTTCAATATCCCACATTTGAATAATTGAAGTTATTAGGGTTGCCAGTTTTGATTGGACGTATTCTTGGAGGTTTCATCACATGAGCATCTTCAATTCAAGATTAATCTTTAATTCCTGGAGACTCCAGGACAATGCTGGATGGTTGGCAACCCTAGAAGTTATATGTGTGCAATGTATTGTGATGAAACTAGTCACTCAGCAGTTTTACAGCAACTAATGTTTTTCACTCCTAGCAATAATCTTATGAACCATAATGCTGTATTTTCCTACTCTGCAACCTGTGAAAATCAAAGTAATTATTCACAAGTAAATATGTTACTAATTTTAGAGTGGTATTCTGAAAGCAGGCCCATTTTTGTCTCTATCATTTAGTATCTTTGTAGCCACATTGACACCACCTCATGACTAATTTTTAATCAGCCAATGCCATTTAATGCCACTTTTTTATTAAGAGATGGTAAATATTTGATAGCTCAGGTCTCTTGAGTCCCATATACAGAATTTGATATAGATTTGTACCTAAAATATACCTGTGGCTTTGGTCCCAACCATGAACTGGATTTCACTTGATGCAGTGAGAATGATTTCTCACATCTTCCCTCTGCTGAAAATGCTAACATTTTCATTTTAATGTGTGACATTAGAGTAAGTTTTTTCTTTAGGTTTTAATGCATTTAGAAATAATGTTCACATAGAAAAATAAGTTAGTTGTGCACTAACTACAATCAAACAAATTTATGGCATGCACCTCAAGGTTGGATTGATATTTTCTTAATTTAAAATGAAATTGTGGAATCAGAACATTATACTGTACTACCACTTGGCAATTTTGCTATAGTTAAAGGTCTGCCAGAATTTGTATTATAAACTCTTGATGTCAAGAATTATTCATTCATTTGTAGAAAATGAAGTGTGGCTGAACTCCAGTTTGTCATATATAATATTGAATTAGGATACCTTTTGTTCCATTTTGCAAACCTTTCCACATCAAAAAGGCCTTTGAGTCTGACAGATCCAAATACAGTATCTTTTGCCATGTTTTGGACCATTACTAAAGAATATTGTATCTTTTGGGTTGTGATTTTATACATCCTCTGTTACAAAAATGAGTGAAAAGGGAGCAGGAGTGTACGTACCGGAGCAGCCCTTAGAGCTTTGTGTTCCCATGTAGGAGGTATGGGAAATTCTTAGCTTTGATCTCTCTCCCTAAGACAACATGAACACACACATTTGTGAGATGGGGAAGAAGAGCAGAGTGAGCTCCCCTATTCTATTTACTGCTGGTAAGTGATCTAGGAGTAATGTCTTCTGCCTTCAAGGGAGATCCGGTCTACACTTATGAAATTTTTTTTAACCAGACCAACCACCATGCAAAAGTTTGTCACAAACCTAAAACAGAGGCCAGGTTTGTTGAAAAGTTTACTGAGATGCGAACCTTTTTGCAAAGCTTGGCTGGCTTTCAAGTGCATCTGGGCCAAGTGTTGAGTGAAATTGCCTAATTTGTGATTGCAGATAGAAATCATGTGAAACTCAAAAACAAAGGGCCTGGGCCAAAAAGAAAAGAATAAATAATTCTTTTTTTACAAATCAATATAATGAGATAGTGACCATATTCCATCTTCAAGCTACAGCATTTCTTACCTACAGTGCCATTACTGACCTATGCCGCAGTGCCTAGTTTCAGAGCTCAAGAGAACTCATACTGGAAGCTAGTGCATGTGCTAGGCTTTAAAACTAACTAGTTTTGCCCTTTTTCCTCAGACTTTGAGCCACAGACTCTGATGGCGGACCAATTCATGTGTTAACTGACTGCCTAAAATGGGTGCATGCCCACTTTACAGGTGCATTCAATTGTGTGTGAAAATTTGAATGCACAAAAATCAAGGCTAGGATGAAAAATTCATGTGTTATTTTCTGTGTACATATTTCCTCCCTCTTTTGTGATGTTGCAGTCTTTCTAATCCAGAGGCCAAATTGGTCTTGAGAGTTTCCATGAATGTGTTTTATTCTGGCCAATAAAACACTGGTGGGGCGGGGGGGAAACTAACAATGTCAGCTAGTCCCATCATATTTTAATGTGGTATTCTGTGAATAAATGGCATTTTCTTTTCAGGATGAATCTGCTCTAGAGTGCGGTGTTTGGGAAGCCCTTTTCAGAAAATGCATTCTTTTTCTATTGAATATATTCCTTCCTTCTTCACCAGGGCCGGCTCTAGGCACCAGCAAACCAAGCATGTGCTTGGGGTGGCACATTTTCAAGGGCAGCATTCTGGCCACCTTTTTTTTTTTTTTTTGCTTCCGGTGGCAAAAGCCTAGAGCTGGCCCTGGCAGCAGCAGCGCATCATGCGCAGGGGGTGCCCAGGGACTGCGGCAGGGCAGCCAGAAGCAGCAGCGGGGCCATAGAAGGGCTCTCCAGGGCTCTGCTTCCCCTGGGGCTACCCTGCCCTGGCTCCTCAGCCCCTTGCCGGGGCAGTCCCCCAGCTCTGCCCTCCCGGGTCCCCGCTGGTCCTGGAGGCGGGAACCCTGGCTGGAGCGACCCTGGGCTGAGGCGTGGCCCAGGAGCCCTGCTGTTTACCTGACCCTGCCAGTGCCAGACCGGCTGCAGGTGAGGGGGGAGCAGGCAGAGTCAATACTGGTGGGGGGGGGAGCCCAGGGCTGGGGCAGCACAGGGTGCGGGGGAGGGGGAAGAGAGAGCCCAGGGCTGGGGTGGGGGGCAGCCAAAAAATTTTTTTGCTTGGGGTGGCAAAAAACCTAGAGCTGGCCCTGTTCTTCTCACTTGATTAGTAAAAGGATAACCTGAGCTTTGCCAGCTTTTATAACAACCTTGAACTCCACAGTCCGCTTTCAGCTCTCGAAAGCTCTTAATAGAAATAGTAACTATTTCTACTGATACAACCTATAATTGCAATGTTTGCTATTTCAGTAGGGCCTCCTTAAAACAAGTCTATTGGATTTTCATATCAGTTTACCAAGAACAGAAATTACTACTACCCCTTTCTGAAGTCTATGCAGGTTAATCTCAGACCTACAATTCCTATAAAACCCTTTTATTTTTAATGAGTTATTCTGTAGTTTTTACATAATTCTATAAATTCTTAAAAGTGTAGATAAAGCAAGGGTTCATGCATTATATTATAGTGCTCAGTTTACCCATTAGTTCAGCAGTAATTAACTTGTTGAAGCTTAGAGCTTCAGAAATAAATGAGATTATTTGTTCAAAATGCCATCAGGTCTGCTTGGAATGACATTTAAATTATATAATGTAAATCAGTTTGACCTGTAAGTCCTTGTCATTATTTAGTGACATTTCTTAGAGAATAAATTGTTTGCAGGTTGGGCAGCCTGGTACAGAGTTTGGCAGAAAGCTATAAAAACAAATTATCCTTTCATTTTATATATCATTTGTTCAGACATTTGTAAAAATTGCTTCATTTTTCTGTAATAGAGAATGCCATTCAGTGGTTTGAAGCATGTTAATTGCTTTAGATACACACCACAGCTGTTAGTGGGTGAATCAGGTAGAAGTATTAGTGAAAGATGCATACATGAAACGTTGCAAATCATGCTGTACCTTTAACATACTGGCTACGTGTGTCATGTCCCTCTCTTATGGCTAATCCATAGGATCAAAGCCTGCTACTTATGATCAGATGAAGGAATTACTCTCTCTATCTCAAATGGTGGAGTCCTGTGCTTTGTTTCTGGTTCGGGGTTCAGTTGCTGCTACAGCTAGTGGTGCAGACCATTATATGTGCATACTGCTACATTCCAAA
This sequence comes from Mauremys reevesii, assembly GCF_016161935.1. Lineage (NCBI taxonomy): Eukaryota > Metazoa > Chordata > Testudines > Geoemydidae > Mauremys > Mauremys reevesii. The sequence continues at coordinate 24,410,198 of NC_052638.1, forward strand.
AGAAAGTAGTTTCTTTTTGATGGAACATATATTCATGACACTTGTAGCTTTGAATGTTTTAAGTGCAAATAAAATATTAAAGCGAGATTAAAGGCTAATAATTTCAAATAAAACTGGTTTTATAAACCACAGAAAAATCATTTTTCAGTTACGTTAAACTGGCATATTAAAAATTATCATCTATGCCCTTTTTGAATGAGATTAACATGGAACTGCAAGAAGTTTTAGGAAAGGTTTATGATAAATATTAATTCATTTTTAAGTAGTATCTCCTGGAGGGCTCTAGGAAAATGTAATGCTCTCCTCTTAACATTCTCAAACTTTATCATGGAGCTCCATGAAAAAAAGACTGATAATTTACAGCCACCATTTAATAAGGCCTCTAACATACACCTTTAGATATTGGCAGGTGCATGCACTGGTATGTGAAGAAAGCATATTTCTGTATCAAGTTACCTGACAATTACTTGATTGTTAGGTTGCGGTTGTGTGTGTGTCTCTGGCCATGGGTATTTATGCTTCAAATTCCCTCCTAATTCCATTTTAGTTTGTGCTCCTTTTTATTGTCCTAATCTCACTTTATAATCTGCCTCGGTCATGATGCCTACAAGACACTGGACAAATGCTACACAGCTGGTATACTGTAACCACTTTTTATTACACTAATCATAAGTCTCACTGCTACCTTGTGCTCTGCCTTATCTGTTTGTTGTATCCACCCTTTGTGTCATCATATATTAGACAGAAATTTCTGGGTCAAGGACCATCTCTTCATTGTGTAGATTCAAAATGAACACAAGGATAGTTATGATGAATGACAAAAAATTCTTGCATTCTGATTGATCCATGCTGTCAAACAGATTGGATCAGTATCAGTGGAGAGCAGTCATTTGGTTAGGAGTGAAAGATGCAGACATCTTTGTAGAATTGCAACATCTTTTCTGATAAGCTAAACAAGTAGATGCCTACAAATATTCACAGGCTGTGTAAGCTAGCGAATGACATTATAAATTGAAATTAGTAGGCTTTACCCAAAAAGACTAGCTCTAAGCAGCTATTTGCATATCTCAAATAATTTAGGATTTTCAGGCCCAGATTTTCAGAAAGCCTCTTTAATTGTCTGTAAAATTTGCAAGCACATCCATTTCTAGTTTCCAGAACTGACATTTATGCATGCAGTTTACCCATTTAGCAAACAGATTTATTTATGAGGGCCTAGTGTTTAGGGGATTCATTGCAAATCTTTTCCATCATATTCAGTGACTTCAAGAATCAATCACATTTTCTAGAACATTTTGCTACCTGAGATGAAAGAGATTGGGGGATGGGGGGGGGATGGGGGAAAACAGTTCTCCTGATCTCTAACTGTGCTGATGCAAAGTGCTACCTCAAAGATTTCCTCAATGTTCTGAACATTTGTTTAGGTCAAACACTCCTAAGAAAGCAGTGATTGCTGGGAGCATGCAGCTATTAGCAGGAGTCAAACTGTGCACTGGAAGGATCTTAACTAATCACCCACATTATGAAGACAAGAGTCTAAGGGAGAGAACAAAACACGTAAGAACATTCTGGTCTTACTTTCATCTAATTCCTATTACTATAAGATGGGTCTATCCCACAAAAGCATGAATGGAGCGTTGAGATGGAAATAATTTTGTTCACTGCTTCTAGTTTGTTTCCTGGTGCAGTTCAAAGTATTGGTGTAATCTCTGAAGCTTTTAATGGTTTGAGAGTCTGCTAATTTAGGGCCAGATTCTGATATTCTTACTGAGAGACTCAGTACCAAACTTTAAGCCCATGGGGAAAGAGAGCTAAAGTGGTTTTCAACCATGCTTGCACCCTCCTATGTAATTTAGACTGCCTTCTGGACAGCAATATGACCCAGAATCTACACTATCCTATATGCTACAGTCCCATCTCCTCAGAGGGACAGCCACCAGCTGCATTGGGGGAATTCTCCCCTAGCTGGATCCAGAGCTTTTAGAACCCTTTTATGTTACCCTGGCACTTTACCTGGCATAAGAGTAGCAGCAGTGAGAATCTCACCTGTTGAATAGTACCCTAGAATATACATTTGTGTAGTCCCACTGATATCAGTATACATGTGGCATAAGTGCTACTAAACTTGAGTAAAAGCATCAGAATCTGGCCCTCAGAGATCACCTTCTCTCCTTGTGTGATGACATGGCAGTTGCAGTCATCCAAAGCTATGGAGCTAAAAGCCATCTGGTTTAATTATGAAGAGGCATTTTCAGTGGAGCAATCTTGATTCTGTAGCCTATTCCCTTTCCTTTATTGCAGCAGAGCTGATCTGTTGACCTTTAGTGCATGTCCCAAAGTCTGTTTTCTCACAGTGTGTTCAGGACGGTAACTTTAGCTAAAGTGGCTCAAGGGTCTCCTTTGTGGAACAGAGCCAGATGAAATAAAGTGTACAGTTTTATAAATACTTGTACATCAATTCAAGTGCTGATATGGTTTAATCCACTAAAATGAATAATATAGCAATAATGCTTAAAGAGAGGGGACACTTTCTGGCTGTTAATGATAAGAGACTGAGGCAAAATTTCATTTTCCCCATTAACGTGTCATGATGTTGGGAAAAAGAGCACTAGACTACAGCACTTTCAGCAGCGCTTGTAGTGGTGACACTCCAAGCCAATGGGAGAGAGCTCTCCCATCAGCTTAACTCCTGCCTCTGTGAGAGGCAGTACACAGGGCTGTCTACACTGGTGCTTAGGTCGGTATAATAGACTGTGTACACTCAGGGGCGGCTCTACAAATCACGCTGCCCCAAGCAGCGCGGAGCGCTGCGCCGCCCTTCCCCGGTCCCGCGGCGGGTCCCCTCTTCCCGCGGCTCCGGTTGAGCTCCCGCCGTCATGCCTGCGGCAGGTCCACCGGAGCCCGGGACCAGCGGACCTGCCGCAGTCATGCCTGCGGGAGCTCAACCGGAGCCGCGGGAAGACGGGACCCGCCGCAGTCATGCCTGCGGCAGGTCCGCTCGTTCCGGGCTCCGGTGGACCTGCCGCAGGCATGACGGCGGGAGCTCAACCGGAGCCGAATGCCGCCCCCCGGGAAACGGCCGCCCCAAGCGCCTGCTTGGTGCGCTGGGGTCTAGAGCCGCCCCTGTGTACACTACAGGTTACTTCCGTATAATTTACATTGCTCAGGGGTGTGGATTATCCACACCCCTGAGCAACGTATATTATACGGAAGTAACCTGTAGTGTACACAGTCTTACTCTTTTTTCTTTTTTTGGGGGGGGGGGGGGGGTTGCACAGAATTCAGAGGTGAAATCCTAGCCCTATTGAAGTCAATGACATTGACTTTGACTTCAGTGGGCCAGGATTTCACCCACTCTAATTCTTGTTGCTGTTCTTCACATATTTTTTCTTGAAGAAACATAACAAACCATAAGTGTGCTGTATAGCCTGTAGTAAACATAGGTATTGGTGAGAACTACAGAATATAACTTGAAACATTAAAAAGTGAAATATAAAAGTAGAGAATTTTTAAATGTTTCAATCTATTACAATAAAAAATGACAGAACACTGACACTCCTTTCTACCATTAAAGACCTACAAATAAATAACCAACAAACACACAAGCCAAAAACAACCCTACCCCAAGCAGAGTTCTGACCCAGAAGGGAGAACTGCAAGAAACTCCATGAAGTCTGTTAGGGACTTGGCTATTGCTGTTGATTTTACATGGAAAGCATTCAGGTGCTATGTTGGGTGAAAGGGTAAATCCTTTACATTAGACAGAATGACTATATTTCTAATACATTTTGGAAGCCATATGAGAGATGTCTGGCTATATAGTAACCAAAGACAATGATATTTGCCTTATACTTGGAAGGTAATTGAGTCACATCTTGAAGATTGTATTTTTAAAGACAAACATCTCATCTTTCTCTGGTTCAAGATGAAAAAACCAATATACAGTGATAACAAGTCTGTTTTGCTCTTACAACTTCATTTTTCTGTTTTTGTAGGTTTATCAGGTATATGCAAAAAGATCTCCTGAAGATGTCTACAGCATTCTGAGATCCTTTGGAACAAACTATGTAATCTTAGAGGACAGCATATGTTATGAAAGAAGGCATAGCAGAGGCTGTCGGTTACGAGACCTGCTCGATATAGCTAATGGTCATGTAAGTGAAGTACAAGGTTTTAGAAGGAAAAATGTATTTTGTTTAATTTCCTCTAGGAGAAAAGCAATTAATGTTTGAGTCTGAACACTATATCTTTTCCATTTTGCAATGAGGGTGGGAACTAAGGCCCAGTGGAGCCATTTTTCATCTAGAAGTTCAGCCTAAAAGGAGTCTAGCTGCTTTAACTGATAGTAGTAGGGGAAAATCCCCACCTGCTGGACCTCAGGTGAGCACGGCACATGCATAGTGTTCCCTGTGTATAATCTTCCAGAGCCTGGGAGGGTGGAGGCATGGTCTCCAACAGGGAGAGAGGTTGGGTAACGGTGTAAGACACATGGCTGTGCCCAGGGAGTTCTCACCCCTTACTAGGAGTTGGCTCCACAGGGTGAAGGCCCTAAACAAACTGCACAAATGCAAGCAACATTGCATAGACTCTGTGCCACAGACAAACCAGGGCTAGAACTTAACCTTTTAACAATAGTGCAGCCAGTGGTGCTATTGTAACATCTAACATTTTAATTTGGTCCTTTCTTCCCATTTGGTTCACATTGGCCCTTTGAGCATATTCCTGTTTTTCTAATTCCTAGAGTTCCTTGTTATGACACATGATTGAGTAGTGGTTAAGGGTGTTTCACAAAGCTGTTCACTTTCTTACAGGTCATGGATGGTCTAGGAGAGAATGAACCTGATCTGAAAGCTTCACTGTATCCTCGCTTCTGTGAGGAAATTAAAAAAAACTTGTCTTCTTATTCTATGTACTTCACTAGAGTGTTCCAGAACAAAACATTCCATGTTTACAAGCTTGCTAAACATAAATAGCGTATATTCCCAACAGTGGTTTTAAATTCAGTATGTTATTGCTAGGACCACAGTGGGAAATGCTGAAGAAGTTTACAAAATGTTACTTTTTTAGGCATTTTAGATTGTGTTTCTTGTTTAATGACTGTGATTCTTCAGTTAGTTTTAGACAGTTTAATTTTTATAACATTCTTGACATTGACAGAATTTTCCATTTTTAGCTGACTGAAAAATGTGCAGAATAGGCAGTCTGCGTCAACGCTGCAGAATGACTAATTTATACAATTCTGCTCAGGGGTTTGAATATTTTACTGTACCATGAACGTGATAGAAGTAAGCTGAGTCTAGGCCTTGTTACTTCATAACTAAATGTGTGTTAGCTGTGGTCTTTGAAGACATTAAAACAGTAAAAACTTTGGTTTCAATCCTAGAAGCTCATCCTCGCAGGCAAACTTCTCTACCCATGCAGAGCCTGTTTTGTCTTCAGTGAGACTCTCTTGGACCCTTAGGCCCACATAGTTTGGATCTGATGGCAGGATCGAAGCCTTTGATAGTGAAAACACGTTGGAGACTAGAGTAACCTCCATGTTGTCAAACACTTTTAAATTATTCAGATGTGTGCTGTTGCTTGTTTTTATGCTGTTTTAACACCATGATAGATCTTAGTGTATTTCTTTTGAGACTTTAAGGTTGGAGCATGTTTGATACATGTAGCACTTTGGTATCCTCTACTAAAGGCAATTTAAAATGCTCAGAACAAGTATAACAAATGAAATACAAAATCTTTCATGATCCTTATAATACTCCTCCTTTGCTATATTCTGCTTTCCCTCTGTTAATGCCACGTAGAACCAAGAGTAGAATATCAAAGTTGAACACTGCAATGGAGATGAGGGGAGCATACTGCCCTAAAAATGGCAGTGAAATTCTATGCTCACAATGGAGTTCTTTGCTTTAGGATATTTGAAGTCCCCATAAAACATTTTTAAAACAAGACACTGTCACTGTTTCCCTCCTTCTCACCCTTAGTCAGTCATTTATTTTGGACTGATTTTGAAGATGATGTTCTATCTTTAAACTTTTGTAAACTTTGTGTTTTGTTTGTAGTCTTTATATTTTTTCCAGGCTAGAATTTTGTGAATTCTATGGAGTTTTTAAATACCATGTATAAAAGAAGTCACTGTTACAGTACTTCAGTGCTAACTTATTGTTTTTATACTAATTAGAAACTAGGTCTGCTTGAAAGCCTAACAGCACTCTCCCACTTTAACTAGGCACCTGCTATCCTTATTTGTTTCTTGTGAAAAGCAGAACAGGTAATAATCAAGTGCCTCTAGGTCAGTGCTGAATTAACATTTAAACATGGATAGGAGTATATGTGGCCTGCTCAAATAATTCATTTATGATAATTACTGTTGCAGTTAATTTCTAATGATGAGAAACTTAAAAGTGCTACTGATAGCAGACTCCACATTTAATCTAATCAAGATGTGTAATGAAATTAACTTTCACAACTGAGCTGTATTCCAATTCCAAATGATTTAAATGTTTTCCATTTGTAGTTGTACTAAGCTAAATTACTGCAGGGATAGAGATGGTTATGTCACATGCTCAAACAATTTTATATTCAGTAAATACTCATTAAGCAGCATTCAACATCTTTCTGAACTTTCATGCTAACACAAAAGGAAAGTGTGCTTTAATCAAACTGTATTTAAATCAAACATTGATGGTAGCTAGGTTGTTAAACCAGGCAACTGGAACTCCTGAATAATTTCTGTCCTGTATTCCTTAATGAGGTTGGAGACCACTGCAGTTTAACATAATACAATAATAAAACATTTTAATCAGTATTAAAACTTTAATTAAGCCCGTAATGATGCATACCTGTTCTTGCTGACAGTATTGGTCAGTAAATTCCTCAATGAGTGCCTTACAATAATTGAAAACAAGCACATGTAAGGTGTAGTATGTTTAGACTATGTTGTCTTATTTTAAAATGCAGTGTGGTCTTCTTTTAAGGTGCAGTTACTTTGCTCTAATTATATTTAAATATTCCAACATACATCAGTCTTTTGATTTTGAGAGTCTTGCTGATAGGTATAGTACTATTGAGAATAAAAAATTGTGACTAACATTAATTATTTTAAATAGATTGACATTTGTTATAATTTTAATATAGATTGTATTTAATGTTGCCAAAACAGAGCTGAAGCCTTTTGCAGAAACTATATGAAGTACCAAAAAAAAAAATTTACAAGGTAGAGCCCAAGATAGCTTTGTTCTTTGCAGATTATAAGAAACATACTTCTTGTTATCACATCATCAGCATAGGGCAGTATTGTTTATAGAATACAAATTCCCCAAAGGCATCATAAACATTTGAAGTGTTAGCTGCAAAATATTTAGTTCCTGAAGTCAGCAGTTGTTAAGGTCTAAATGGTTTGAAAGGTGTGTGTCATTTTAAACATTCAAACTTTTCTAGGAATTAATTCTAGATGGAAAGGTATATTTAAATAGCTAAGTGATACTCTATTTGTGCTATCTCCTTAGAACAGAAAGTAAGGGAAAGCCAGGAGAAAATACAATAGGAGCAAAACACTTACCAGCTGGAAGGAAAGGAGATACAACTAGCAGCACTATAGATAACCATTTTAGTACTGCAGCTTACTGCCTTTCCCAAATTTAAAGGACTAATTACTAGAGGAGAGCATGCTGGGAAAGGGTGATCCCAAACTGGACAGTTCATTGGTGACCAGGCAGCTAACAGACAACACACCAGTAGTGGTTGATGGTAGGAAAAAACGTTAAATTTCCTGTTCTCTGGGAGCCAGGATTAGGGTGTAAGAATCCCTGAGGCTTTCCTATCTCAAGTCTGGTGTTTTATGTATTTGTAATAATTATGTCCTCCTTTTTTGGTGGTTTGCTATGATATATGTTCATGCATTAAAATATGGATTCCTTTTTGACAACAACCTCTGCCTCTGATTGAAATTCATCACCCCAGTACATCTTCACAATACCAAATGGCTATCATGGCATTTCTCATTATTTATGCTAAATCAGATGCACCTCCATTTGCTATATAAACTGTTGTGCATTTAGGGAAATCTATAGATTACTAACTCAGTGAATCCTTGAATATATTGCATACTGTTCGTGACTATAGTAAGGACATTTGAACAGATACAGTTTTTGCCATAATGCATAATTTGTAAGTGCAGAGAAATCTTTAGATCACAGAGCTGAAACATCATCAGATAAGGGATTTTTTTTTTTAGGTGAGAAAAGCCGTTGGGGTTCAGAAGTACATTGCCCTTTCTGATTTGAATATTCTGTTGGTGAGATCTCCTATATAATTTTTATAATATGTTGTACTGAGATGTTATGAATATTGTATACTTAATAAAGTTTGTGTCCTTTTAAAATCATATCAGAGAGCCACTTTGTTTTTATGGTGAGGTGGGAATGGCAGCAGCTTTGGAACCTGCCCTTTGTTCAAGTCTCCTATGTTCTTTCATGTAAGCTAGGTCTCAGTGAGAAAAGTTTTGACCTTCTCTTAAGCTTGTTACATGACATGTGGAGTTAATATTATTTTTAATCACCTTTATAGTTTGACAGCATATGGGTCATTTTATTAAATTTCCAAGTTAATGATTTAGCAGTATTGATTTTTCCCATCCCCAGTGCACTTAGCTTACGTGAGGTCAGTAGGCTGTCTTAAGAAGTTACACTGACAGTGGTAAATATAATTTGCTTTGACCCAGAGGGATCAGCTGCTGTGGGGTTTTTTTTGGTTGTTTTTTTTTTGTTTGGTTAATTTCTTAAATTTGGGTAGTTTTATGTTGTAGAAAGACACATGTATTCTTTAGGGAGGAACAACAGAGAATAATTGCATATAGCAGGTGCCTTATTTGAATGTACAGGACCTCTAAGATAGGCATGATTTAAAAAAAACAGAAATAAGTTCTGTTCTAGAAATAGGTTGTGCAGACATGAACAGGAATGCAGCAGAGTGATGTCCTGTTCCCAGTTTTGCTTTTGATGCTTGACTAAAACAAGCTTGCACGAATGGTGCAAGAGGCCTTTTGCTAGTAGAGTGAATTAAGTACAAATCAGAGATTCAGTGAGACTATGAACTTTAATTAATAGAATTTAATTATTACTTGTAATATGTGTACATTGAATTTTCTAGACTAGGTTAAGTAGCCCTTTTCCAGTGCCTTTTCTTAATCAGGACCCTCCTCTCTCTAGTTCTTTATCAACAGTTATCAGTAGATTTTGCAAACCACTCATGCAGACTCCCTCAAGAGATATAATGCCAAACTGTCTACTGTTTTACTAATCAGTGCAGTGCTCATAGTTCTCCTAACCCCACTCCATGTGCTCAGAGTGCAAATGCCAGTCTTGCCTCTCTTTTGAATTCCTTGGTCTGGCCTAGTGTTACAAAGCTAATGGCAGTCGGCTTTTCAATGACTTGGCTACATGTTATACTTGGAATGTCATTTTAAAAGAAAAACCATGAAGATTAATTTATCTGACAGGCAGACAGATTAAATAATAATATCCACAAGATTATTTAAATTTTGGACATATACAAATATTTTATAGGAAATAAAATGTTCTTACTACATGTTAGAGTCTGTAAAGAACTTGGAAGGAGATTAGTAAAAGTACCAGATTACTGAAAATCCAACTACCTAGGGACCCACTGATTTATTTATTTATTTATTTTCTCTTTTCTGGTTACAGGGCTTTTTGCAATCAAGCCAGCTGTCCCTGTTCGTGAGAGATGTCAGTGCCTCTCTATGATAAGCTTTTTTTGTTACGAAATAGAGAAATATTTGTGTGTAGGAAAGGGGAACAAACTAAGAGACATGATTTCAGGGACTGCCTGGTAATTAGAACAGCATCATACTAATTAAAGCAGATAAATGAATTATTAGCAACTCTAGAAGTAGGAAAGGTGGATTTTTAAATTAGGGAATGACATCTGCAAACAGTTATCTTATTACGGCCATTAAGGGTATTTATGTTCATTGAGCATTTATTTCTGTTAATGATTTTCATACTCTCTGACCTTTGTATTATTCTGCATGCACTCTAGGTGCTGAGACTGTGTGTTATAATATGAGAGAGAGAAGAAATTGCAATTGAAGATGCATTTGAAGGGTGGTAAGCAAGGAAAATTTGCCAGTCAGCTTCTTACAGTGTGCATGTTCACGCGTGCTTGAATCACAATTTTCAGAAACAAATCAATGTATTGTAAGGAAAAAAACATTTAATACCAAACTCTGTTCTTAGTGTGTATGGATCAAGTTGGGAGCAGGCTAACCAAAGCCACACTTATTGCCGTCATTATCTATATTTAAGTTCATACAATAGGCCTTTGTATGCATCACCACTAAAGTGTGTTTGTAGCTACCTTGTGCCTCATTTTTGCTCATCAAGCCAAAACTAGTTTCAGCTAGAAAGGGTAAATAATATTGACCAGCATGGTGAATATGCTCAATATTACGAGCAATATCAGTAGTTACTTTAGGATAACAGTGGGAGTTTTGTCTTTGAGAAGTGTAGGATCAAGGTTCATTTGATGGATAATAATCTAGAACTGGGTCCTAGCAGCTAACCCAACAGAATATATATAACTAGGACATATAAGATATAGAATATTTATTATTAATACAGTGCCTTCAATGTGCATGGCACTTTACAGGCAAATAAAATAACATAGTCCTTGCCCCAAGGAGCTTACAGGCTAAATTAGATTGAAAACACAACCAAAATGACAGCATATCATAGTGGTGGAGGAAAGGAATTTGGGGGCACAGAGTGTGGTAAACACTGGGAGGGTATTTATTGCTCTTGGAGGGGAGTAAGGTTTTAGTGAATATCTACCTCCATTTGTACAGTCTGTGACTGCTACAGTCATAGAATACATAAAACCCAACATACTCAACTTGTTTACAATTGCAATATATTTAATCTAACATTTCTTTCACAAAGTTTTCTGAAACAGTTAAGTAAAATATTTTAAGTGTTTTATCAGTAAAATTATATTTGGACTAAGTACTCTCTGAAAATGAAAAACATCAAGAGTGAGTAAAGTATTCCTAGTTTATCTTTTCCAGATGAAAGGGCTGCCTCACTGGAAAATGTAATCCATTAGTTGGTTTCTAGGCACAAAATTCTCCAACAAGTGTCACAAATGCACAGTATGTCTGTGAGGGCAAGATATTGCATGTGCATGTCTGATTTAAACTGAGAAATATGTGCAAATCAATATAGCCTGACAGATCTGTATTGACCCATATTCAGGTAGAGCATGGTGATTTTGGTTTAGAGGTGGTTTTGGTGGGGTTTTTTTTGGTGTCTTGCAGCAAGAGTCTGGAATAATGTTTGGTGCCTCAAAACTGATGCACCTGTTTCAGGTGAATAGCAAAAAATGTTCTGTACTGTAATACAACACAGACATTCTGTACACTGTCACCCAAGCTAGATGTATCACCCTCTGTCATATACACAAAAGAAATGGGGAGGGGAAGTTCCTTGCTCCTAGGTGATGACAGTGAATTTGGGGGAAGGCCATTGCTAGCTCTTCAGCCTGCACTATTTGGAATTTCACCACTCTGATGGTCCAGATATGAGGTCTCATTTTTGCCCTAAATATTAGATACTTTCAAATTCATTTCAACATTTAACTGAAAGGGATTTCACGGTAAATATCACCCCTAAGTGGGAGAAGAGAGCCCGAGTTATTTTTCTCTACTTTTTCATAAAGGCAAGTGTGTCCCAGAACACACTATAAACATTGGATAAAATTTTTAAAAGTCACTCCAGCCCACTCTTTTAAAGGTAAAGGTATTTAGACACCCAACTCCCATTGATTTCAGCAGACTGAGGTGCCCAAATACCTTTAAAAATCTGGGCCATAAGCACTTAGGAACCCAAATCTTATTGCAAGTCAATGAGACTTAAGCTCATAAGGGCCAGATTTTCAAATGTCTTTAGGCACCTGCCCAAGTGACTTTTAAAAATGGCATGGCATAAAATTTTCAGAAGTGCCTAACTGACTTAGAAGTCAAAGTCCCATTAACTTCCCAGGAGATGTAGATTCCTAAGCCCCAAAATCACTTTTGAAAATGCAAGTTGGACTCCTAATTAATTTAAGTGCTTCTGAAAATTTTACTCAGTGCTTTCAAGGTGCTTCAAGACCTTTCTGACATTAATGCCCATATCTTAGTTAATTTCTCCCCCTTCCCACTGTCATTTCTCCATGTCCAGCTTCTTAATTTCCCATCTCTTCTTGCTTTCCCCATACCATCATGTCTCATTATTTTATACTTCATGTACAGAAAAAAGTATGCAGCACTCAAACTTTATTCACTTTCTTAATGTCAAAGAAACAAAACATATTCCCAGCTGTGCTGTTGCTGAAGTTAAGTTAAACTTTAGGTTTACATTCGTATCAGTTTATAAATACAAATGCAGACCCAAGAAAGAAGATTGAAATGTATTGTACAGAGCAGTGTCAGTTTCCAATGTTATTTGTTTAGCCAGAAATCCCATTCAGCATGCTAGCTAGTCAAAGAAAGTGGTTTCAAAAGGCTTGATCAGTTTGCAACATATCATAAAGCCATCTCTTTTGATTGAAGGGTTCCACCTACTATGATTGCCATGATGTTTTTTTTTCCCCTGCAGATGATTATGATTTTCTTGGAAGCACTGCCAGATTCTGAGTGCTGCATTATTATTTGCTGAGATAGGTTGTCAGCCAGCATTTTGTTTTTCTGGTATTCTGCTACTCAGTTTATGTTTTTGAATCGAGGCTAATTTTCTAAATTAGCCTTCTAGCAGGGTCGTCTTTGTTACAAAATTCTAAGCTTTGGGACACCAATGGGTGTAGGAGATTCATTTTAGGTATAGCTGCCTTCAGTCAGCTGGGCTTTCAAAGAAGGGTACTTATTTCCACTATTAAGAAATAAAATATTAACCTGGAAACACAAGGAAAGTTTTTCTTCTAACTGAAAGCATTTTTTTTTCCTCAGAAAGAGTTTGCATCTCTAAACCCCCAGACAAGGGCAAAATGCAGCTCTTGCTCACACCCATGCTTCCACATTCTAGTCAGTGAGGTTGCATAGACACAAACAAGATCAGGATATGGTTTGACTGTTCAGAGTTGCAAGTTTATCTACGTGTGTTCAAAGAGCTCAAACTGGAACAGTGGAGCCAAAGCCTCAAACTGGTGATGTTTAAAGTCCAAATCTGGCTCCACGCTTGGCAGTTTGACTACATTTCTGTAAGATGGAGTTTTAACAGAACAGTGGATCAGCAGCCCCAAGTTTGAGGAAAAAGGATCTAGATTCAAACTACGTAACTCAGGTTTGTCCCTAATTTTGGTTCTTGGGTATTACACAAAGAAAATCAGCTCTTCTTTTGTAAGCCTTAAGTGAGTTCTGGCATTTATCACCAAAATTCCTAAATAGGTTTTTTTTTTTTTTTAAAAGACCACCAAATGAAAGGTTCGGCTATAAGCAACTGACTTCATGCTTTGGGCTCAGGTTCAGCCTCTTTCTTTGTACCATGGCACAATGGAATTTCACTAAGTTATAACGAAAGGTAAGACCCAATTCTGTCATCAGCTAGACCCAGGCAACATCGCTGGAGTGTGGGCTACTATGTTTAAGTGCCCATTTTAAGTGAAGTTAATTCAGAGGACAAGATTGTATGTGGTACAATTTACATTTTAGGCCAGGAGGAGGAGAACAAAGGACACACTTTCGAGACAAAAGTCCCCCAGAGTGTCATGTGAATGCAATATGTCTAGCCCTGGCTTCTCTTTGCATGCTAGCAGTTACCGTGCTAGAACACAAAGACTACATCATATGGAAGCCCTTTCTTATTAATATTAGTATAGGAGATGTTTACTTCTCAGCATCATACACCAATTACTACTTTTTAAAAGGTGTTCCAAGTTCACTTCTTTTTTCAGTTTAGGTGCTGGACAAACAGGGAAAAGGCCAAGAGGCCTGGAGTTTTAATTCCTAGTTTATTTTGGAAGTTAGCTTCTAGATACAAACAAAGGCTTTTTAGTGGGCATTTGGACTGCATCCCCCACCCATCAGATTGAAGAGGAATAAAATCTGGTGGAATAAAATATATCGAAGATGCAAGTGCATGAAAAACTGAATAGCCCTTCATGCTTGCTTTCAGAATTTCAAGCATAGTAAACATAGGAATCTACATAGGAATCCTCTGTCTTTTTGTGTGAATACAGTTCACTTAATTTCTCAAACTTTGGTCCCCACTCTTTCAAGTCATCATACACAGTCTCTTCATCCAGTCCAGAGGAATCTAGGGAACTAAGACTACTGGCTACTGAGCCCTCTCCCTCTGTGTAATATACCTGTAGGGAATCATGGGGCAAGGCCTGGGGCTGCTGATCAGCATCCCTAACAACATCTGACAGATAACGACTGAAGTCTTCACTGGTAAAGGAGGAGCTCCTAGTTGCAGATGCTTTTAGCTGATCCTTTGGGCTAGGTACCACATTGCCACTCAAGGGACAGTTCAACTCTGATGGTTTCCCTTTCTTCTTGTAGAGAGAAAGAGAATAGGCTGGGCTAGTCTGAAGAGACATCTGGAGTTCTGCCATGTTGTAAGCATCCTGGAGTGAGAAATCATCCGTTAAATGAACATTCACTGTAGCCCCCAACTTTTTATGCTTTAATGAACTAACCATATTGTTGTCCTGGAAAGAAAACATTTGCAAATAGTCTTAGATTTTGATCTGACCACACTAGAGCATGAAGACAACCCAGAGTGCACTTTATTGGCCCATTAATTTAACTGCAGTGCCTATGGAAGAGCTATAGGAATGCCAAAGACCACTTTACAGGTGTCAATGAGCAAATACAGCTTTCCCTTAATGCAGTTGTAACAGAGACATTTAGGTTTACCTTCACTGTATTTTTTTTAATGTATTTTTTCCTCTAGTATTGAGCAAGGTAAAATCTTTATGGTTTTCCTTCAGATTTGTTTCTGCTTCCTCCTTTCTTGCCACTACTGCCAACAGTGCTGATTCATAGGCAGCCTGTTCAAACTGAAGTTTAATTTTCTATTAGTAGCTAAAGAAAGATGATTAAAATGCTTCCAATCTGTTTTCTGATTCAGATTTGGCTGTTGCTTGGCCTTTCATCAAACACTGCTGAACCCAATCCCAAGGCTGGGAGTGAGAAGTGGCTCTGTAGCTTTCAAGGAAAGGTATTGCATCCATGGTTGGAGGGCATGGGGCTGAACCCATGACTGAGCCACTTCCCACGTAGATTCGTTATATTTATTTGGACTTTGGTGCTAGTTAGCTCCCTTGGAAGTGAGAGGAATGTGTGAGTCAGGTGGCTGGCAACAGGGTAAAGAATCTTTTGTTTCTAAAGCTGAGCATCATTGTAGTGGTTGAAATGCAACCACTATCTGACAGTTATTTCAAGTTTCAGTCCAGTTCCCAGTGCACAACAGTCTGCATCACTAAAACAACCAGTACAATAGACACTAATTGGTGGCAGCCTTGAGGCGAGTTTCAGAAAATAGACAAAGCAGAGATTATGTGGGTTATCTTTTCAGTCCAAGAGGTGGTCTTTCTAGGCATGTTGGCAAGCCCTAAGGGGAGTGATATGTTTGAAGTGCCTGTGCTACACAGAACCTCTTATGTGGCTAAATAATAATTCTTTGAATGTCTCATGTTTTCATCTAGAGCTAGAGAAAATCAGTCAGAGCTGTCAACGTGAACATTCCAAAATACTACCTTTACATCAGTGAAACTGTGCTAAAATAAAGATTATCCTAATCTCAGGGCTTGTACACACTAGCACTTGTGTCAGTATAATTTATGTCGCTCAGGGGTATGAATAAGCCACCCCCTTGTGTGACATAAGTTACACTGACCTAAGCGCCAGTGTAGACATCACTATGTCGGTGGGAGAGCTTCTCCCACCACAATAGCGACCGCCTCTTGCGGAGGTGGTTTTATGATGCCAACGGGAGAGTTTGCTTCCCATCAGCACAGACTATCTTCACCCGATGTGCCGCAACAGTGCAGCTGCATTGGTGCAGCTGCGCTGCTGTAGTACTACTCATGTAGACTAGCCCTTAGTGTGTCTGCCACGTTTCAGTCAGGGAGATACAGTTGTAAAAAGTAAGAGCACAAGCCTGCACCTAAGAAATCCTGTGCTTGTGCATGCAAGGTCTGCAGGATTGGACTCCAAGATTTTAATGTAACAGAATAACTGCCTTATTTCCATTTCAGAGCAGTTGCTGTATTTTGATGATGGGTGATGTGATATCTAGATGGCATGTTCATGTTTCCCTTTAGGATGAAAGGTACTAAATAAGTATAAACTATTAATAATTTCTGTATGACCCAATGGTGAATTTCTTACTCAGGCAAAACTCTCAAAATGGATAGCTGCTGTTTTTGGCCCTTCCCAAATTAGGTGGGACTGTACCTGAGTAGAGTTAAGGCCTTCAGTGAATTTGGTCATATTAAAATCATGTTTTCATTTCTTTTTCTGTTTCTTAAAATGAAACGATAGATACAATTTCTTCTAATTATACACATAATTATTATCAGGCAATTTACAATCCCAAAGATCATCCTTGTCCCTTGCTTCCCAGCCATTGTTAACACAGCTCAGCCCCAAACAATGTTAAGTATTTTACCCAGCAGTGCACTTTTTTCTGTAAAATCCTTATTTCTCTAAAATCCTTATTCCTCCCATTACATGTATAGATATTCAGCAAGGATACCCATTTGTTTCTCCAGTCTTGCCCTCCAGCTAACAAATGTGAAATTTATACATGGTCTCTTTACTGTCAGGGCCGGCTCCAGAGCCCAGTGCGCCAAGCGCGCGCTTGGGGCGGCGTCTCGGGGGAGGGCGGCAGGAGGCTCCGGTGGACCTCCCGCAGGCATGCCTGCGGAGGGTCCGCTGGTCCCACGGCTCCGGTGGACCTCCCGAAGACATGCTTGCGGAGAGTCCGCTGGTCCCGCGGCTTCGGTGGAGCATCCGCAGGCGTGCCTGCAGGAGGTCCACCGGGCAGCGGGACCAGCGGATCCTCTGCAGGCACGTCTGCAGGAGGTCCACCAGAGCCGCGCGACCGGCAACCCCCAGAGCGTCCCCCGCGGCGTGCCGCCCTGCTTGGGGCGGCGCAAATCCTAGAGCCACCCCTGTTTACTGTTCATACACTCTTATGTTAATTTGTTAAGATAACATTGGACTGCACCCATTTAATTCCTATGAAGTTGTGGGGTGTTCAGTTTGAAATTCTGCATCAAGAATTAGGCACCCAAAATCAGTGGCCATTTATGAAGATTTTGGACAAGCTTTCCACTGTTTAAAAAAGTAGATTAATTTGGAAATGGCCTACAGTAAACAAGATCTCAGGGAGGCCAACATTATTTCCTCTGTGTGCTTCCACACTTTAAGATCACCTTTGATTGGGGGTCATTTGGTTGTTAGTGTATTTGATTTTGCTGCTTTATGAAAAGAACATGCTTTAATTCTTCTCAGGGAAACTCTAAGACCTGTCATACAAACACTATTTCCTCAATATATGAACCCTGTGTGGCAAATGTGCAAGTGTAGCACAGGAGATAATCTTATTAAACTAACAGGAGCGGTGAACATAATTCCAGATGCCACTTGAAAAATATCCCCCTAGGCATTTAAAATGCATTTACAGTAATTCATCAAAAATTTGAGGACATTTTACCAGTGAAAGATTATTTTGCAGCTGGCTCCCATAAATGTTTAATATAAATGTTAATGTATAAAAACTCCTTGCTTATTTATTTGGAAGTTTTAATATTCAGATTTTAAAACTTTGTTCTGTAGCACTCATGGCATGCCAACCACAAACTCAGAAACACTGTTGCACCTTCTACTGGATAAAATGAAGTGTTTTAAAACAGGAAATAGTCTCTTACTTTTTCTGACAAACATTAATTTTTCAACAAAATTACCTGTTTTTTAAAAAATTAACAAATCTGTAATTATCGGTTACATTTCTTCTGGATAGCAATATAAGCAAAAACTCTGGTAATCCATGTGCAGGACAAACAGAAATGTGAGAATAACCTGTTTGGTGTGGCGTGTTGTATAATAAAAGTGCAACAACAGTTTTATACTCTGGTATTTGCTTCTCTTCCCAAGAGAGAAGGGAACAGAAAGGGCCCTGGTATTTTATTCCAAGAGCTAAAAAGCTTTAGCTAAAACAAGGATAGTACCAGCATCCCTTAATGAATAAAAACTGAGGGACTTTAAGGTGTAATAAGTCATGTTCTAATAGCACACATAATGTGGTACGAAGTGTCATCAAAAGAGCTGGTCCATAAGGAAGATTTCATGTTAGAGTTTTCTAAAACCTTATCGCTACAGCAGTAATTGCTACTGACAACAGCAGAGCCTCCAGAGCATGAAGCCAGAAAAGGATCATCCGTAAATTCTTTAACTGCTAAACTCATCCTGGCTACAAGCATTTATAATCACTCACATAGGTACTTCTGCTTTAAGGCAAATTAAAATTTTATAGACCTTTATGTATCCATTTGTAAAAAAACATGCAACCTTACAAATAAGTTCATCAGTTGCTTGTGGTAATGTAACCAGCAGCACCGAGGCTAAGGGTAAAACAAAACTGACTCCCCTGTATTTCATTAGAGTGGAGAACCACTAGCCCACTTGTATCATTCATTTCATGGAATGATCCTTACTTGATCTTGCTCCCCACCCCCTTCTTCATTATAGTTGAGGATATTTTCTCTGATGTCCTCCAAGTCATCATGATAGGCAGAGACATGGTAAACTCCTCCATTCAAACCTTTGTGACTCTTCCAGCGAGTCCACAGGAAAGCACCACTGAACAGAACTGTGCACGCATGGGAGTGAAGCAGAGAGTGATCATTCAGAAACGAAGCAGAGAATAACCTTTTTTTTTTTCCCCTTCAAATACTGCAGTGTGGTAAAGACAGTAACTATCACTGGATATTGCAATGCCAGACTGAAGTCAGAACTGAAATGGGTAGAACGGCTTCAGTCTTCACACTAACTGCCTGAGTCTGCTCTCACATCACTGTAAACCAGAAATAACTTCATTTAAATCAGTTAGATGCCTAACTCCCACTGATTTCAATCCAAGTTAGATGCCCAAGAACCTTCTAGGATTTGGGCCAAAATAGATACATTGATTTAAAGCCAGTATAAAGAGAGAAGATTCAGGCCCTTTAAAAGGCAAGTCCATAAAATCATCTGCAGCTGTAGAGGTCAGCTCTCCTTTTGCTTTGAGCATTACTTCCATTAACGGTAAATGTAGTTACAAGCGATATCAAAGGGAGAAGGAGCGGCCTTGAGGGCTTCCTTTATTACGAAGTTAGTAACAACTGAAGAACTGAATGACATGCAGACATGGTTATTTGAGGCCAAAATATCTGTTTACCGTACTGACTTGGACAGACTTGATGCTTAACAGAAAATGCATACAAAGATGTAGCACAAAAACTGATGCAGATGAGTTCTGAAGAACAGATACAATTCTGTGAACAAGAACAGAAATGAAGCATAAGACGACATGAGACAAAGGGAAGAGGATTGTGTATCACATGCTTTATTAGAAAAAATAATTCAGGCACATTTTTATGCCTTAACATCTGCAAATTTAAATAATTTAAAAAATGTGTTTAGTTGCAATTTACATGCTGAAAATTGTTAAACTTCTACTACCTTGAAGATGTTTGTTAACATTATGTAAATACAAACTTGTATACAGTGTGTTACCATCTCCACTGTAAAAACACATCATAAAATCCTCTCTCAATGCCCCGTCCTGATCCCATTGGAGTCGATGGCAAAACTCCACAGCAATTTCAGTAAGAACAGGATGGGGCCTTTACTGTATAAAATTTAAAATGTATTTGCTGTGAGAGTGAGCATTTTTATAAATTGGTCATAAGTTTTATTTTGAGATTTCTCTGTTTAAATTTTCATTCTGCAGTTTACCAGAATGTGATATATAGATCTTATCCTATGCAACAATCCTTTGCCAATTTTTTTAATGGAATCTGATTTTGAGATACTCAAGTATAACAAAAATTCTTATAAAAAACCAGGAACTTCTGATTTATTTACATTGTGATAACTTACAGTTGGCCAGATATTAAAAAATAAACATGCTCCTAGTCTGCTCTCGGTAACAATTTATTTCTCGTGGGCTGAAATACCCGTTCCATGACTAGCTGTATTTTAAATAATGACTTTCTCCTAGCAATCTTTTTCCTAGCTTTTGACTGAATTTGCCTCTACTTGTACATTCCGAACAGTTTCTTGGCAATGAAACGTCACAAAATCAGTTAACTGCAAGGGCTTTCCTCAACTGAATTAATGCCAATTAACAATGTAACTTTTGTGGACGGAGGATGAAAAGTGACAGTGGATGGAGTAGAGAGAAGGACAAAACACTGAAGGCAGAGTCCAGGCTCCACAAGGAAGCAAATTCTTCATAGAAAGACAACATGATCAGTGTCAACGGAGAATGGATAAATTAAATCACCAAAGGTAGTATAAGATGTAGTTGCCATAACTACCTAAAAGTGCCAAAAAGCAAATGCAGATGGCGAACATGGAACTGAAGCTCAAGCCTGCATCCTTGTGAAAGATTGCCAGTGTGATTTCACAGTAACGGCCAGTATAGCCATCAGGGCAATGACATCGGAACTTGGTTGGAGACTGGGAGATACACGTGCCAAAGTTGCAGGGTCTTTTAGCACATTCAGTATAGACACAGTGCCTGCCTGTGGCATTCTCTGTGATCAGGTGTCCCGGAGGGCAACTGGAAAGACAAAAAGCAGAGTAAAACAACAAAAATCCTTGGTAACAGCAGACATGAAAGAGAGCACTGAAAACCCTACACCAACTTTGGGACACATGCTGTATATCTGAATACAGTCTTCTGAGTTATCTTACGCCAAGGTAGCTTTACTGTAGCTCCTACTCTTGCAATGCTTACCCACACACATAGTCTCAGTGAAGTCGGGGAAGGGGCTAAAGAGTTCTTCTCTTCTGTGAAACAAGACAAAAATAATGAGGCTCACTCCTCCAGACACTTACTCTCGTGAATGGACTTGGGGATGCCAGTAGTCCCACTGGCTCCAGTGAGACCACCTCCATGAGCAAGTGTTTGATCAAGTGCAGGATTTTCAGGTCTATCCAAATGCCAAAAGATGACATTAGCCTCTCCTGTGTTTTCCCCAGTTCAGTGAATCTCCAAGCCTCTAGAGATTTAAAGCATTTGTGACAAAAAACACCTCTACAATTCTCCTTCTTTAGAACAGTGCTAATACAGGAGTACACTAAGGCGTTGTCTTTGCTGCAGAATTAACTCCAGTTATAACTTAAGTGTTGAGTCCCATCTACAGAAAAAAAATCATTACTTGAGAGTGGTGGTGCTTTTAACTTGTCAGCTGGCACATCAGGGGGTACAGGCTACAGCTCCAGTTAGCACAGCTCATCAACTGCTAACAATCACACTGCTGTTTCACAGCATGACTACTCTCATTCGAGCTAGGCTAACTCAAGAGGTGTTAACTCGGTGGAGATAACATGAGTTAATTTTGCAGTGGAGCCAGCCTTAGAATGAAGAATGAGCTGATGTTTCCCTCTTTAAACCATACTTTTTAGGAACACTCTGGCTCTTCGAAACTGCATCCAGCTGTACCTTGTCATATAGACTGTCAGCCTAAACACAAGTATTTTCATGTTTTCAGTTTTCTCCTGGTTATAAAATACACTTTTGAGCTAGGTTCAGATGTCTTGTTTTTCTTTCTTTGTTTTAAGGTATTAAATTTGTCAGGAGTTAACTCTGAATATGGATTAAGCCCTTTTAGGTTTTGCAGGAAAATACATTCTGAAGGTGACTATCTTGATTTGAAAAACAGTTTTTTTGTGTTTTTTTTTTTTAAAAGTCACTTCAAGCATTATCACAATTTTGATTATCCTGTAATAATGAATGTTCACTGTAGCACTCCTGCTTGAACTTAGTATGACAAGATACAGCATTCACTATAGATCATATCCTCTGATTTATGCCTAACACGTTATGCTGTTTAAAGGGCATCCGACACACAAAAACAATGTTTATATCCAGACTATCTTCAAAGCTGCTCAATTTAGAAATTTAGTAGCACAGTCATTCCATATTACTTCCCAATTTCAGTTTTCAGAAAGTGGGTCAAATTGTTCTGTATTTGCAGTACTCCATGAGCAGCTTTAATAGAGCAGAAAGCCAAATGCTCAGCTGGTGTTAATCTGCTTACCTTAATTACAGTCAATGGAGATACACCATTTTATACCAGTTGAGGATCTGGTTGAAAGGGACTGTGCTCTGATTTACATCAGTAAACTGCTGAAGCTAATGAGGTTGCAGAGGCATAAATAAGGGTAGAATTTGGCCCTGTATTTCACTATAGTTTAACTGGATGATGCTATACAGAGGACTTCCCAGTGGCAAGATTCAACTTACACAATTTTTAGCATCCAGCCCTCCCATGTTGCCCTGGCATTTTCTATGCTCTTGCTTTCCCCCATTACCTGCATTCATGCATCATCCACAAGTCAATACAAATAAACGGCTGGCTACAGGGGTTGTTCCTACAAGCCTCTGAAGAGCAGCCTTCTTTCACTCCTTGGGAACTTAATACTGACACCGATTCCTTAGTGTGAGTATCCAGGGGCAGCCTGTAGTTATTAAATCTGACATCTTTCATACACCCTAAGGCAAAAAACAAAAGGGAGTTGGGTTTTGAAAGCTGTTCAGCAAGAAGAACTATTTGAAACAGCTGTCAGTACTAGCAGACTGAGCATATGTTATATTTAGAGGTGGGCTGAAGCCACAAAGTTATTTCCCCAAACTTTAGGGGAGTTTGATCCAGGCTTTTGATCCATCCCATTAGATATGGGCCAGATTCCGATATCCAAATTTTGGAGTTGCATCCCTGTTGTTTTCCAGCCCCCTATCTGATTGAGAGAAAGATACCTGTGCCAGTTGCCAATTCACCATTTTACTATGATTTCTAAGGGAGAGTTCAAATAGCCAGAAGAAGAGAGGGAGTGTGTGCTCCTCCAGTGTTTGCCTGTGTCTCGGAGTGTGTGTGAAAAAGAACTATAGTCTATTAAGATTCTCTTTCATACAAGAAAAAAAAAAAGACCAGTAATGACTGAGGAGGCTGGCGATGCACTACCATTAAAAAAAGTGACAAGACTGACTGCATTTGTAAAACAGACTGTAGGACCCAGGTGCATGTATGTCACACCAGGTTTTGGGACTCCCTGGCCTATGTTTCACACACAAGAGCATCCCTCCTCTCCCCAGAGATGTTACTGTCTTGTCACAGGAGGATTAACTGAAGGCCAACCTCTGGTCATGAAGATGGCAGCTGCGTGAGGGGGAGTGATGTACAGATTATACATTTGTCAGTGCAGTATTGTACAGTGTAGTGGGTTATGTGGATTGTATGCCAGTACTGAAGATACAGTACAATCCCACACCTGCATGGAGGATGAGTGGATATATGAGGGCATAGTAAAGGTTGGTTTTGGTATCCATAGCTCCGTGTTTCTCTGCTTCCCCTTTTTGTAACCTTACCTCTCATAAAAACAAGAAATGCAAAGTTGTTTGCATTTTAATCTACAACATTATATTAAGACCTTTTCCAATCCATTGTTGATACATATTTAAAACCTTAACTCTAGTTTAACAAATATTTTAGCCTGCCCTAGTGGAAGTTCCAGTTGACTGCATTATAATCTTTCAGCTGGGAGACTGAGAGCCTCAGTAATCCAAACTTCACATAGCCTATGTCAGTTTTCCTAGCAGTGTTTAAAGTTAAGAACATCCGTTTTGCAATGTGCTGTGCAATGAATAGGGCTCTACCAAATTCACAGTCCATTTTGGGCAATTTAATGGTTATAGGATTTTAAAAATCATAAATTTCATTATTTCAGCTATTTAAATCTGAAATTTCACTGTGTTGTAATTGTAGGGGTCCTGACCCAAAAAGAAGTTGGCGGCGGGGGGGGGGCTTGCCAGGTTATTGTAGAGGGAATTGCGGTACTGCTACCCTTACTTCTGCACTGCTGCTCACGGCAGCGCTGCCTTCAGAGCTGGGCAGCTGGAGAGCAGCGGCTGCTGGCTGGGAGCCCAGCTCTGAAGGCAGAGCTGCCACCAGCAGCAGCGGAGAAGTAAGGCTGGAATGGTATGATATTGCCACCCTTACTTCTGCGCTGCTGGCAGAATGCTGCCTTCAGAGCTAGGTGCCCAGCCAATAGCCACTACTCTCCAGCTGCCCAGCTCTAAAGGCAGCGTGAAAGTAAAGGTGGCAATACCATGACCCCATTAAAATAACCTTGTGACTTCACCTGCAGCTCCCTTTTGGGTCAGGACCCTGAATTTGAGAAAAGCTGGTCTCCCCCATGAAATCTGTATAGTATAGTATAAAAGCACACAAAAGATCAGATTTCATGGTCCGTGACGCATTTTTCATGGCCAGGAATTTAGTAGGGCCCTAGCAATGGACAATACTTATCACAAGAAGGTAATTCATCCAGCAATATAAGGGCAACAAATGTCCCAAATGTAGAGAATTGTTATGGTTCTGCTTTTTAGGCGTGGGCAGCTGCAAAATGGATGCACAGGGCAGATTGCATATCTAATTCAGCAGGGAAATTTGCAGTATGAGGGCTGTATAGGTAGTGTGCAGGACTCACTGCCCCTGTTTTAGCCCAGTGGCAACCTACGGCACTCGAGCTGATTTTCAGTGGCACTCACACTTCCCGGGTCCTGGCCACTGCATTTTAATTTAATTTTAAATGAAGCTTCTTAAACATTTTGAAAACCTTATTTACTTTACATACAACAATAGTTTAGTTATATATTATAGACTTATAGAAAGAGACCTTCTAAAAACGTTAAAATGTATGACTGGCACGCGAAACCTTAAATTAGAGTAAATAAATGAAGACTTGGCACATCACTTCTGAAAGGTTGACGACCCCTGGGCTAAAGTATAAGCTGTGGATGGGGCTTTTCCTGTACCTTTCCCCTAGGTAAGGGGTGGATTTTGACTTCCTTGACAAATCCCCACAAAGTTGCCTTGCAAAAAATCCGTTTAACTCAGGCTTTGTGCTGAGAAAGTGAACTTCACTTAATGTACACACACATCATATCAATAGCCCTTCTACATTCTTATGCCCCAGTTAAACCAAGAATTCCTTACCTTGAAAACTTTGGTTCTGATTGATAGGGTAAGTGTTTCCAAGGACCACCCTACTGGGATCAATCACAATCTCTTTGCATACTCCTGCTGCTCTCAGGATTTCTCTCTTCCCACCTCCTTCATAAAGGCGAAGGGTAAATTCGTTTTCGATTCTCTCCAGGGTGATATGATGCCACTCACCATTATCAATGTTGTAGGAGGGAAGGTTTACGGCATAGTCTCCATCACCCAGGTTATAGGAGACTGTTAAGAATCCCTGAACAACCTTGTGGATTATTAACAGAGTATTAGGGAAGAAAATCACAATCACTCCTGTATTTGATCCGTCAGGTTACTTCAACCAAACTTCTTTTAACTAATGAATAATCTTGACAAAAACATTTACTTAAGCGTAGACAAAGACAACGGGCTGGCTCAGGGGATTAGGAATGTGATTCTGTCACATCTACATTGCCAGTTCAAACCAACCCAGCTCAGCAGTGACCAATGTGTTACCATTTCTGGCTGTTAGTTCCCCTATGTGACATGAATTTGGCATTCTCAATGCAGGGACCAACACAGAAACTGCCTGTGGCATCTTTCCTGGCAGTGTCATCAAAGAATAGTGGAAATTGAATTATATAGTCTCACTGGAGGAGTGGGACATGCAAGGCTGACACTCGCACAGCCCTTGCAGGCAGCTGTCAGACCGGACACTGGACTAGGTGGGCCACTGTTCTGATCCTGTTTTACACTGGTGTAACTCCACTGCAGCCAATGGGATGACACGGGTGTACGGTCAGTTTAACTAGTGGAGAATCAGCCCACTGTACTAGCATGAATGGACAGAATTGTACAGTACAGATTTTCAGGGGCTAGTTTTGTTTTACATGCTAGGGTAGCATACTGCACAAAAGTACTCTCTTACCCACGTTTCACTGGGCTACACATGAGCTGGAACTGAATTCACTCTGTGCTGTGATTGTCCAAGACTATTCACTAACCTGCAGGGTGATGTGTTCATCCATGGCTCGGGAAGACACGCTCATGATGACACTATTGGGCTGTCGTGTCCTGACTGTCACCTCTAACAGCATCCTGCGGGCAGGTGCCGCAACAGGAAGCAGATACCGAATGTGGCTCCCTGGCCCAAAAGAATATTCTTTGGCAACTAAGAAATTCAAAAACGTTTAAAAATTACCCTAAGCAGAGAAAGAGCGATATAAGTAAAACAAAGAATTTCTCCAAATTAGTGTAAACAGCCCAGTGAAATGGTCTCTAGTGCTGACATAACATGCCTTTTTGGGGAAGTCCCTCAAGCCTTTGCCACTGCCCCCCAGTAGCTGTTCCCCTGCCTTCATTTTCAAAGACATGGTAGATTCCTCCACTGAGTAGAGCTAGGCACATCTCCATCTGGATCCTGTTAATGCTGCTGTTTAAAATGCTCAGAGGGTGTTAAGAGAAAGTAACAAAAGGTCCTCCCTCACACTACTCCTTCCCCCAGGGACTGAGCATATTTTCTGCACAGGGATCCCTGCCCAATTACTCATAGACTTTAAGGTCAGAAGGGACCATTATGATCATCTAGTCTGACCTCCTGCACAATGCAGGCCACAGAATCTCACCCACCCACTCCTGTAACAAACCCCTAACCTATGTCCGAGTTACTGAAGTCCTCAAATCATGGTTTAAAGACCTCAAGGTGCAGAGAATCCTCCAGCAAATGACCCGTGCCCCACGCTGCAGAGGAAGGCGAAAAACCTCCAAGGCCTCTGCCAATCTGCCCTGGAGGAAAATTCCTTCCCGACCCCAAATATGGAGATCAGTTAAACCCTGAGCATGTGGGCAAGACTCACCAGCCAGCACCCAGGAAACTCAGATCCCACCCCCTCTAACATCCCATCACAGACCATTGGGCATATTTATTTGCTAATAATCAAAGATAAATTAATTGCCAAAATTAGGCTATCCCATCATACTATCCCCTCCATAAACTTATCAAGCTTAGTCTTGAAGCCAGATACGTCTTTTGCCCCCACTACTCCCCTTGGAAGGCTATTTCAGAACTTCACTCCTCTAATGGTTAGAAACCTTCATCTAATTTCAAGTCCAAACTTCCTACTGTCCAGTTTATATCCATTTGTTCTTGTGTCCACATTGGCACTAAGCTTAAATAATTCCTCTCCCTCCCTGATATTTATCCCTCTGATATATTTATAAAGAGCAATCATAGCTCCCCTCAGCCTTCTTTTGGTTAGGCTAAACAAGCCAAGCTCTTTGAGTCTCCTTTCATAAGACAGGTTTTCCATTCCTCGGATCATCCTAGTAGCCCTTCTCTGTACCTCTTCCAGTTTGGATTCATCCTTCTTAAACATGGGAGACCAGAACTGCACACAATATTCCAGATGCGGTCTCACCAGTGCCTTGTATAACAGTACTAACACTTCCTTATCTTTACTGGAAATACCTCACCTGATGCATCTCAAGACCTCATTAGCTTTTTTTAACGGCCATATCACATTGGCAGCTCATAGTCATCCTGTGATCAACCAATACTCCAAGGTCCTTCTCCTCCTCTGTTACTAACCAAAATTGTTAGTAATCCCTAAATGCATGACCTTTCACTTTTCACTATTAAATTCCATCCCATTACTATTACTCCAGTTTACAAGGTCATCCAGATCTTCCTGTATGATATCCCAGTCTGTCTCTGTATTAGGAATACCTCCCAGCTTTGTGTCATCCGCAAACTTTGTTAGCACATTTCCACTTTTTGTGCCAAGGTCAGTAATAAAAAGATTAAATAAGATTGGTCCCAAAACCGATCCCTGAGGAACTCCTTCCAGCCTGACAGTTCACCTTTCAGTATGACCCATTGTAGTCTCCCCTTTAACCAGTTCCTTATCCACCTTTCAATTTTCATATTGATCCCCGTCTTTTCCAGTTTAGCTAATAATTCCCCATGTGGAACTGTATCAACTGACTGAGCCCAGTGCCTCCCCAGCACTCCTCCTCTTTTCCCAGCCTGCTGACCAAATACCAGGTAGCTCCGTAACTAGAAATGAATATTTTAATTATTTTTAAAGCATGTTTACAGCAGCTCCTTTAAAATTAACACAAGGTAGAAAAGGCCTCATTTAGCAACACCATGGAAATGCCTTTTACTTTTGCTCAATTAACTCTTCTTTTTCTCCAGCAATCGACTGAATGCCTTTTTGAACTCCTGTTTCAGGATGCAGATCAAACACAATCTCTCCTGTCTGCCCTCAGTCTCTGACCAAGACAATGGGAAGAGGCTGAGGGCATATTTAAATTAGTGTAAGAAATCGGTGACCACCTAGGACTTTATGGTTGTCACTTTGCTGCACATATTGGCCACCTGGAGGCAGCAGGGATGGAACTCAGATCCTCCTGCACCAAAAATACAGATCTCTTGGCCCTAGAAAATAATATCCTTTCGATGTTAGCAGTACAGTGCTTATGACACCCAGCGGAGCAATTATGATTCTGTCCCATTCCAATTACTCATGAGTGTGTAACACCGACAGACCCCAGTCATTGGCAGGCAGGATCAAATCTGGGGCCTCTGGAGCTTAGTGCATGAGCTTCTACCGCATGAGCTAAAAGGCAACTGGCTCTTAGCTAAGGCTGTAGAGCAGACTCACCTCTCTCAAAGTGGTCTTGGTGCCACTAGATGGGACAGAACACCACACCCAGAAGGTGTGTAGGTTACAAGTGCATAGATACCATCAGTGTAAAAGAGACAATCTGGTAATGAGGAAGACATATTTCAAAAAGGAATTAAAATGAAGGATGGGATTAACAAAAAATGCCCAACAAAAAAATCAGAACATGACCCTGGGCAATATGTTCAAAGCCTTATTAGAAGTGTCATTAATTGTGAACATCTTAAGCGAACTGTTCCGTAAATTGCACCATCACAGCCATCAATAACATCATAGAGAAAAAAAGACTTCACCTTTATCACATCTGTAGCCATAGTAACCGGGCAAACAGTGACAGCTGAATGATGTCCACTCTCCAAGACATCTTCCATGAATACCACAGGAAGAGGAGCCTGTGGTCTCACAACTCCCATCTGTCAATGCACAGCCAGGGGAGCTATTCAGGGACTCTGCAGGAGATTCAAGGTCATACACCTTAAAGAGAAAATCATAGAACATTGTGATTTCGTTTTAACAAGCAGTTAAACTTTATACCGGAGATCAATACCTACACTACACCACACTGTCTGTATAACTCTATCTAATTTCTCTCTTTTGTAGAGCTGAAGCCATGTTATGTTTAAAAGGCACTAGTTTTCAACATGTTTAATAAATGTTTGACTTTTAAATATTAAACATCAAGAGTCATATTTTGCATATGGATATGCTCAAGCAACATACACTGACGGTATTCAAAACAAAGCTGGCATGGGTCTATATATATTTCATTAACATTCAGAAATTCCTTGAGGGGGAGTTAGGGAATGTTACCTTGCAGGACAGATGGATAAATAATAGAGGCAGGACAGAAGGAGATAAACAACAGCACAGTTCCTGTCTCACAGAAACATCTGCTTCCAGGTAAGAGAGAGTTTTTTATGTTAATTATACTAGCCATGACAAAAAAAAAAAGAAAAAAGAAAACCAATACCATTGTGCCTGATATAAGCTGAGTTGAATCTGACATTTAATAAAAAAAAAACAAGTGGTGGTTTACTTTAATGGGAGCTGTACATGTGTATCTGAAGCCATGATGTGTGCCTCTAAAGTTTCTTCTAACCAACCAACATTACAACAGACTGGAAACTGCCTTTTGCTGTTTCCCACTGGACTCCCACATTGCCAGAGAAACACAAATGACAACACATTTCCTCAGTGTGAATCAGAAATGCCAAAATGTCATTAAACCCATAAATGGTATGTTCTATTGCTTTATATATGGTAACAAATTTATTCATCTTCTACGTCATTTTACTTAGCAACACAATGAAGATCACCTTTATGGCAATTTGTGGAGGTTACAGCCTACTCAAGTGTCCTAATGATAACTACTTTCCCATAATTTAGCATTATTTGAAATGACTCATCAGCCTAGGACCTTACCATTAAGTTCTCTATTTGCTAGTCAATGTAAACATCATCTTGTACATGGACATTTCTGCTGCTGAACATATAACAATTGCTCAAAAAAGGGTAAAAAATAAGCATGTAGGCAACTCATTGAAAATAAGAGATGCCTTATAGGGCCAATCCTGCAGGGAGCTGCTAAACCCTTATGGAACCAGTCCATTACCAATGAGAACCAGAAGAGTGCCTGCATCTTCAGAATACAAATCCAATTTCTCAGACAAAATTCCTAAAACTCTAGACCCAAAAGTGATACATCTTTACAAATGCAAAAATCATGACATATCCTCTCTTACCTGAGTATCCAAGATGAAATTGCGCAGGCAGCCAGTAAAATGCTTGTGCTGTAACTGAGGGTATGAATATGGAATTGATTCTTTTACACCACCCAGCTGAAGAACTTGGATCACATCCAAATACCTTTGAACAGTGAGATGCATAATAAAAATGAATATGAATGGGCCTGTTTTACATTAAAATACATATACCACAGTACAGGGAAGATAAATAGCACCACTCCTGCATTTCCAAGGAATAAACTGAGGAATGGCAACTTTCTACAAGGATAAGAAAAACTAAGAACCAAATTCTCTGCTAGTGTAAATCCACTGAAAACAATGGAGTCACCCAGCAGAGAATTTGGCCCTAAGGCTTACATATGGAATTTTCAAGTTCCACTGAAGTGGTGGGAGTTTTAAGATGCTGAGCACTTCTGGAAAATCCCACTCTAAATATACATGTGAATAAGCAAGGAATGTGGGTGTTGCAATCTAGGAATCAGACTTCAGGATTAGAAATTATTCTCAATTATATAGATTGGCACCATTAGGGTAACCCTCCTGAAGTCATAAAATCACATAAGTGTAGGGCTGGAATTACTCCAGATTTACACTTGTGTAATTGACAGCAAAATTTGCCCTTACACATTTATGTTTGTTACTAGTTTCAATTGAGAGTTTACAAGATTTACAGTATTGAGCAAATAAAATCTGATCTAGCTGGGGTCCAACCCTGCTCCGTTTAAAGTCAATGGAATAAATTCATGAGTAAGGTTTGCAGTAGTAGGTCCAATAATTGCTTAATAATTAAGGAGCGTCTGTTGAGTGAAGAGAATAATCCTGTGGTAAAGGCATAGTACTATGGACCAGGAGATATGGATTCAGTTCCTAGATCTACTACAGACTTGATCTATGACCTTGAGCATATCACAACCTCTGAGGTAGGTTAGTTCATTAATGTTTGTAAAGCGCTTTGAGATCCTTGCATAGAAGACACTGTAGAAATGCACAGATGTCTTCTGAAGCATTAACCACCCTGCTTTCATCTTGATAAATTAGATGTTCAAAGATATTAAATTATTTTTCAGTTAATCTCCAGAAAGTGCACAGTTACCTTCCTCTTTGTGGAATAGTCCCTGTGACCTCACAGTTTGTGCGGTCTTCAGTTGACAACCATTTACCAAGTCCCTCTATCTCTGAAACAACAGCTGCACTGCAACGATCCAAAGTGAATCGAACATCCTGCACCAAAACATAGAAGGCTACTGTTATACCATAAAACAAAGAATTACACTGTGCTTCATTGAACTGTTTCAAACATTGTTCTCAAATTTCAGCTGTTTCCCTCTCCCTTGCACTATGCAAATGGCAGGTCTGGGCAAGTGGGCGCTGGAAATCGGACTGTTACAGAACCTATATACACCCTACAAGTAGGTCTCTGGGCCATGCCAGGGGCCCACGCTAACCTTGTCACAGTTTTGAACTGCTTCTGGAAACTGCAGACAGGAGGGAAATAGCCCATACTCAAACTTCATTGCACCGTGAGCCCTTCTGACAACAAAGTTACTACATGACCCCGGAGTGGGGGGGAGGGGAGGGGGCACAGAGCCAAGCCTGCTGCCCCGAGTAGGGGGAGAGGGAGCTGCAGCTCGAGTCCTGCTGCCCCCAGTGGGGGGAAAGGGGACCGCAGCCTGAGCCCGCCACCCCAGGTCAGGGTGGAGCTCGGGCTTCAGCTTCAGCCCCTGGTCCCAGCAAATCTAATGCTGCCCCTGGTGATCCCGACCCACAGTTTGAGAACCTCTGGCCCATATATAACAGAATAGTGGGAGACGCGGAGCTGCAGAAGGATAGATTATGAAATTCATAGTGCTATCCTCCCAATATTCACATTGTGCATCAGGTCTACAGATATGTATGGAATGAAACACACAATTTTCCAGTCTCTCTTTTTATACCTTCCTAATTCTGTATGTATACAAGAACTAACTGGAAGTAACAAAACCATAAAGTGGAAAACAAGTATCTGACCTGACCATTAGTTCTGACTTCAAGCCGATGCCATCTTTTGTCAGTCAAGTTCAAGTGACTTGGGAAATGCAGCGTCTCAGTGCCTGCACCATGGTTAATTTTCAACACAGGAATGCCACTGGAAAGTTCTAAAAGGCCAACAAGAAAAATTAAAGTCACATTTTAAAAAAATCTAGCTGCAAATATATTTTTTCCACTTTTGCTACTTTGGTATATGTATTGACTTGATTAGTTTAATGATTATTGTCAACCACAAGTTACTGGGCTCAGTGAAGGAATTATGTGGTTAAATTCTGTAGCCAGTGTTATGCAGGAGAAGTTATTGCCTGTTGGTCTTGTTATTTATAATTGTATTAATGAGTATGCTAACTCTTTGTTAATTAATTGTACGCAGAATCTGCTGCCTGAACTGTGCAGAGAAAATACGCGGCACTGAACGTTTTTTCACGATCAGGCTCTAAACCAAACATTGAAATGTATTCCTTACTAAGGCACTAATACCATATTACGTTCTAAAGTAAAAATTAATACTCATTACATGCATGCATATAGAGTTGCTATGTCCCAACCCCTGTCCAAATTCATAAGTAAATACAAATTCAACCTTACAGAAGCAAAGTTAAAATCAGGTCATAGATTAATATCCCAATATTTAGGACAATCTAAAATATACACAATTCTGCACACATCTTCTTTCACTAACTCACTGAAAATAATTGAGCAACAATTAAAAAAATATCAGATGTATAGACAATTTTAAACCACTGCATATATGGCTTTGATGGTGCTGTGGGACTGGATTCATCCATCAAGTCATAGTCTGTTAAAGAAAACATGTTTCAAAAATGCCTTGAGACTGAAAGAATTTTAAGAAGTAGATTTCTGTCTTCACAAACCACATAAAATGACATGCTACTCAGGCTGCATTAATCATGTAATACCTGTCTCAAAAGTAGCTGAACTCCTTTAAAGCAATAATTGTTTCCTTGTGGGATTATTTTTTTTTCTTTGTCAATCTGTCTGTTCTGTTCCACTTTGATTTCTTTAGCTCTAGGATGGGCTCAGAACCATTAGCGTAAACTAAAAAATACCCACAGTGTCAAAGAAAAATGTACTGCTAAAATATCTTTCAAGACACCTTTTTCCTAATTTTTCTAGAGTCTTGCACTCAAGAGACAAACTTTATATGAATCCGTCAGACTGAAGTAAGAATTCACACTATAATTACTATATTATCCATGCAACATCAATTCCTAGAGAATCCTTCCTTCAAGCCCCTACAAAGGATTTAGTTATGTGCAACATACAGAGGACAAGTACCTATTGCCATGAAGTTCTCTGTACTCCCAGGCTCTGGATCTGATAAAGGACCACTGTATAGTAAAAGCCCATCTGGAACCTCAGTAATAAACTCTAGGGATAGTAAGCTCTCAAAACAAGGCCTGATGGGTCGAAACCATGCATATCCATTTCCATGGAAACTGTGCTTAGTCTGCTGGCAGTCAGGGCCATGAAATGAAGTAGAACAATGACATCTGAAAGAGCAAATCAGAGGAAGGCTAAAGCAAAATAAATAAATGAATAGATAAAATAAAAATACTATAGTCAAAACATTTATTTTTAGTTAATCTACCGAACTGGGCTGGATATGAATCAGTGATCTAAAAGTTAAAAGGTCTGTGTCCAGTAACAAATATCCTCAGTCATCTTGACCGTTTTTGAAAAGTTTTTCAACATAAACATTTCCTACTGTTTTCATAGTGACCTTACCCATGGAAGAAATCCCATGAGAATCCTATGAAAATTCTAAAAGATTAATTGGGAATTAAATCTTGAAACCATGAAAGGAGCACTAAAAAGTGATGGAGCTGTAGAATCTGAAATCATCATAACATACATTCACAAAATTATACCAAATCGTGAAGAACAGCACAGACAGAGGAGTTAACACCACTAACGTATTTGTGTTTTTTCATTGGTTTCCATTTAGGGCCTTATCTCAACAGTCCTTATTCAGACTATACTTTCAATGGCTTCAAGACTGCAGGACCAAGATCAGGCCCTTAATAAAGAACTGTTTTTATTATTAAGTATACAGTTCTGCACATGTATCATTTTTCTGGATTTCCCTCAATTTGAAATGTACAGTTTAATACAGATCTGAAGGTGCATCCATCACTTTTCTAGTCCTGTATCTTGTTAACTACATTTGACATTTTAAAAAAGAAATAAAAGAGACAGCAAGAAAAGTTGCAGTACAAGTTTCCTCACCTGTAACCATTAAGAGTGTCAATACATGTCCCACCATTGAGACATGGGCTTCGGAGATAGGAGGCACAGGATTGATGAACTCGATCTCTAGCTGAACAGGTGCAGACTGCGCTGACGGTGATTGTTACAGAGACAAACGACACATTCCCGGCATCCATCACTGTTGGGATGTCACTCACTGTGAAGTAGTTTGTACAACCGCTGCCACCATGACAGTCTATTCTCCCACACTCGTCTACATCAATCTGTGAAATGTTCAGTTTTAAAGCTGTTTGGATCTAAGAGGAAACGCAGTTTAACAAATCACCAGTCTGTCCCTAATGGAATGTTTTCATTTGTTCCTTCAGTTCTGAAAATCCATGCAATCATAAACTTTATGGAATACTTTAATTACATGAAAATTGGTCATTAATAGCCTAGACTTTGTGAGCAACCAAAGTGATGTAAAGGAAATTATATGTATTCAGTGTGTGTGAAGGTTTAGAGTAGCAATATTTCCTGGAATTCAATAATTGCTATCACTGACAGCCAACTTACTATAGCTGTTCTGGACTGTTAATAATATTTCTAAGGCACCAGAGAGTGCTAGACTGGCAGAGGCCAGAGTGCAGGGGCTGGGATTGTGCCTAAAATCTTAGGGCAGCGTAAGGCACCCGTCTCTCCACCCTTGCACACTCATAAGGGGCCAAGCATAATCTGGTCACAACCAGCAAGAAAATTCCAAGTTAAGTTTTCTACTCACCCTGTTATGCCCAGATACTGTAAATCGTAAATTCACTCCCCCAATACAGAAGCATGGCCTGACCAAGGCACATGCACAATTGAACTGCATTCAGGATTGCTGAGTACCCAGCAGAGTAGCGGACATGGCTTGCTACATTGGCAAGTTTTCAGGCACGTGTATCCTAATTGTGTTCAGACTCGCTGACACACCTCCACCACATCTCCATTTACCTCCCGCCATATCTGCAAGAAGATGCCATGATCTTCACAGTGTGCAGGGTATTGTGGGATCTCTCTGCACAGGATTTCATTTGTCATTTATGTATTTACTATCTGGATTACATGATTTCATGGAGTTATTCCTGTTTTGCATCATTACAAGGGTAGAACAAAGCTCTCAGTGTCCAAATCCTGAAGCTTTTCATGCACCTATGGAAAGGTCAAAAACTCTAATTCAGTATCAAACGGCATCCTGGAGTACAGTATCCTAGAGAGGCTTCCACATAGAGGCCAAAACTGAGATTGGGGCCCTATTGTATCGACACTACACAACACAGGCTGTGACCTAAAGACTTGCTTTCTAAATTGACAAGACAGGCAAAGAGTTGGCGGCAAACAGAGGTACAGAGAAGTAAGGAGATTTGCCTGAGGTCACACAGCTGATAATGACAGAGCTGGGAATAACCCAGCTCTCCTGCCTCTCATCCAGCTCGCTATGCACTGGATCATGTGTCTCCCAATCAATCATTATTATTTATTTGTATTAACGTAACACCAAAGAGCCCTAGTGATGGCCCAGGACCACATTGTGCTAGGCACTGCACAGACACAGAACAAAACCCCCCATCCCTATCCCAAAGAGCTTACAATGTAAGATAAAAGACAACAGATGGATATAGCTAGATGGGGGAGCACAAAGAAACAGACACAATCTGATTGGCAAAGCAGAGTTTCAAGGAGGGTTTTGAAGGACGATAAAAAGTTAGTTTTGTGAAAGTTTACAGGGAGTTTGTCCCAGGCATGAGGGGCAGCAGGGCAAAAAAGCACAAAGGTGTCTGAAAATTTAACTTACTGGGCTGACCAGAGGCAGTATTTGGATACTGAATTAGAGGTTTTGACCTTTCCATGGGTGCATGAAAAGCTTCAGGGTTTGGACCGTAGTGTCAGAACCTGGACACTAATGGCTTTGTTCGATCCTCACAATGGTGTAAATCAGGAGTAATTCCATGAAGTTAACAGAATTCACCAATGTAAAACTAGTGTAAGCTCAGACTTACGGTTTAATTTTATATGTTTACTAAGCTGTTACTTTTAGTAGTACAATGTGTGAATTTTTTTTAAATAAACTAATGGCCAAAAACAAATTTAAAAACCTTCCATTCTTTTCTTCTCTTTCTATTTTACTAGTGCCTTCATTTCAATCCACCACTCTTTTAAGAATCTCGACCCTTATGACTAATCTTCAATACATCCTCATAAATTATCATGACATATATTGAAAAAGAAGTAGAAATATATCACACAATGACATGATGTATCCTGTCAATGCAGTTATGGGGTATGCTGTTAGTGGGGATTCTGTATTAAAAAGATTTAGACAGTTTCGCAATACTGTTACAGAAAAACATGGCGCACACAGACAATTATGATTCCTTAAAACTACTGGAATGGATGTTTTTTGTTGTACACTAGGAACAGTTATCATAAAGCCATATCCAAAGGAGCGCAACAAATAAATACATTTCATCATTTATTTAAAATTTTAATGAATAATTCTAGTGCTAATTGCCAATTTTCTGTGTTTATCGTTAACTGAAACATATCTACAAAAGATAATGGAGGAATTCTATATTTATGTTTTGTTTCTGTAAGTATAGAAAATTGGTGATAACTCATTAGAGCTATTCATTAAACTCTGAAAGGTGATAAATAATTAATAGAAATGCTATTTCTTCAGTAAAATATGTGAAGCAAAAATTATCCTCTTGTTATCACTATGATGAATCATCCCACTATGTATTATGAAGCAGAGTCTATTTGAAATCAATGTAACTTTCCATATTATCATTGTAATTGCTCTATAAATATGCAAGAGAAGCAGCAATTATTTTGCATGAATAGTATCTGCCTCTCTGATTCTGTGACCTTGGCCATTTAGAAGATTCTAATACTCTATATTATTATTTAACAGACAAAATTACGTACTTTGCAGTCTGATAAAAGTTGGGCAGGTTGCGAGTTGTGATTACTGCTCCTGACTGGCTCAGAATTACACACAACCTATTAAAAAAAAAACAGGAGTACTTGTGGCACCTTAAAGACTAACAAATTTATTTTTTAAGGTGCCACAAGTACTCCTGTTTTTTTTTTTTTTGCGGATACAGACTAACAGAGCTGCTACTCTGAAACACAACCTATTATCATTGATACCACCTCATGTCTCCATCTCGCCTCCCCCTCCCCTTTTGTCTCATCTCCCTGTTGTGTCTTGTCTTTTAGATCATAAGCTCCTTGCAGCAGGGGCTGTTATTTAGTATGTATTTGTACAGCAGCTGGCACACTGGGGCTTCTTAGACACCAAGGCTAGAAGGGATGACTGTGAACACAGGCCATAGAATTTATTTCCCCCAAATAATTCCTAGAGCAGATCTTTTAGAAAAAACATCCAATCTTGATTTAAATATTGCCAGTGATGGAGAATCCACCACAACCCCGGTAAATTGTTACAATGGTTAATTATCCTCACGGTTAAAAATGTCTGCCTTATTTCCAGTCTGAATTTGTCTAGCTTCAACTTCTGGCAATTGCATTGTGTTAGACCTTTCTCTGCTAGACTGAAGAGCCCATAATCAAATATTTGTTCCCCATGTAGGTACTTATAGATTATGATCAAGTCATCCCTTAACCTTCTCTTTGTAAAAGAAATAGATTGAACTCCTTGAATATATCACTATAAAGCAAGTTTCTAATCCTTTTATCATTCTTACAGTTCTTCTCTGGACCCTCTCCAATTTATCAACATCTTTCTGAAACTGGACACCAAAACTGAAAAAAAATATTTCAGCAGCAGTCACACAAGTGCCAAATACAGAGGTAAAATAAATTCTCTTTTCCTACTTGAGATTTGTGTTTATTGCATTAGCTCTTTTGATCACAGCATCACAGTGGGAGCTCATGTTCAGCAGATTATCCACCAGGACCCACAAATCTTTTCCAGGGACATTGCTTTCCATTATAGGGTCCTGCATCCTGTAAGTATGGCCTACATTCTTTGTTCCTAGATGTATACATTTAGTCATATTAAAACACATATTGTTTGCTTATGCCCATATTACCAAGCAATCCAGATGGCGGCTCAGTATTAGTGATCATCTTCTTCATTATTTACCACTTCCTCAACTTGTGTGTTATCTGTAAACTTTATCAGGTAATTGATAACAATGTTAAATTGTGTAGGGCCAAGCAGCGCTTTGGAGCTATGCTCCAGCTCCACTCCAGCTCCAGGTAAAAACCTGCAGCTCCACTGCTCCGGAGCTGCTCCGCACTCCAGCTCCGGGCTCCGCTCCAAAGCCCTGGGGCCAAGAACCAATTCCTGTAGGACCACACTAGAAACACACCTGTTCAGTGATGATTCCCCCTTTACAGTTACATTTTGAGACCTATTAGTTACCCATTTTAATCCTTTTAATGTGTTCCATGTTAATTTTAATTTTATATCATCCTAGTTTTGTAATCAGAATGTCATGCGGAACCAAGTCAAATGTCTTACAAAAGCCTAAGTATATTACATCAACAATAATCATCAACCAAACTTGTAATTTCATAAAAATATCAAGTTAGCTAGACCAGATCTATTTTCTATAAACCTATCTTGATTGGCATTACTTATATTACCTTCCTTTTAATTCTTGATTAATCAAGTCCTGTGGCAGCTGCTCCATTATTTTGCCTGGGATTGATGTCAAACTGACAGGGCTATAACTACGTGGATCATCCCATTTATCCATTTTAAAGATTAATACACCTCTACCCCAATATAACGCTGTCCTCAAGAGACAAAAAATCTCACCGTGTTATAGGTGAGACTGCGTTATATCAAACTTGCTTTGCCCCCCCCCCCGTTCCTTGTTCCCTGACCACCCTCTCCAGAGACCCCCATCCCTAATCACCCCCAGGATCCCACCCCCTACCCATCCCCCTGTCCCCTGACTGGGCCGACCCCTATCCACGCCTCCCTGCCCCCTGACAGGCACTCATCGGCAGTGGTGGGAAGCAGAGCAGCCCGGCCCCAGTCCACTCCACTCTGCCATCTCCCAGCCACGGCGCTCCGCTTCCCACCGTCGGTGAGTGCAGAGAGGTTGGGGAAAGGATCCCCCCCCACTCATCTGTGGCGGAAAGCGGAGCGACGTGGCCCCAGCCCACTCTGCTTTCCTTGCCCCAGCCCCAGCCGTGTCGCTGGGGGGCGGCTGGGGAAAGGTCCTGCACTCACCTGCGGTGGGAAGCGGAGCGCCATGGCTGGGAGCTGGTGGAGTGGAGCTGGCTGGGGCTCGGCTTCTCCGCTGGTGAGTGTGGAGGACATCCTTTCCCCAACCTCCCTGCACTCACCGGCGATGGGAAGCGGAGCGACGCAGCCCCAGCTCGCTCCACTCTGCCACCTCCTAGCCACGGCGCTCCGCTTCCCGCTGCAGGTGAGTGCAGGGAGGTTGGGGAAAAGGACGCCCCTTGTACTCCCCTGTGGTGGGAAGTGGAGCGCTGCGGCTGGGAGCTGGCGGAGTGGAGCGGGCTGGGGCTGGGCTGCTCTGCTTCTGCCACTGCTGGTGAGTGCGAGGGGCGATCCCTTCCCTCAAGCCCCCTCCCTGAGCGACACGGCTGGGGCCAGGGCGAGGGAAGCAGAGTGGGCTGCTCCCGGTCCCCCGCTAATCCCCCGGGCCACTCTGGTACTGCGGGGCCCCCAAAAGTGCCCTCCCACAGCTCCTGCCCCCCCAGACCATGGGGGGAAGCCCCTGACCGGCCCCAGGACCCTCTGCCCCTTATCAAACCCCATAGCCCCGGCCTGGCCCGACACCCTTAACGCGCTGCTCAGAGCAGCGTGACAGAGCTTTACCATGTTCTATGCGAACCCGCGTTCTATTGGGTCACGTTATATTGGGGTAGAGGTGTATTTTGGTTGGCCACTGGGCAATACTGCAAAGTAATAATAATCAAAGTTTTTATATGTGCGTACACACACACACACACACTCACCTGACCAAAGTGCTATGATTTGGAGGAGGAGACTGCCCTCTCCTAACTAAAAAGTGGCCAAACGAATTTAAATGGAAATTTATATAAAAGGGACTGATGAGAGGAAGAAAATTAAAGTAAAAACTAGTATAACAAAACTTCAAGTAAAGCAAAAAGTAAATCAGTAGGCCTGGCATGCTCTTCAATAGTGTGGTTGTGTCTGCATAAAGGATGCTACAGTTAGTTTATAGCTATGCAAACCACCATAATGTTAAGTTCACTGAATTAAAACTGGGGCACATACCTTGTTTTTAAATGCTGCTATTTCACCATGCAATTTTTCTGGTTTATAATAAGAAAAGCCACCACGAACTGCAAATCTTAAGTTTGTCTGTCTTCCATCAACGTTCATCATACTGAAGATACTGATATCATTAGGATGAGCCAAGAAGATTTCTGCCAGTAACTCCTTAAATTTGTCATGTCTGCTTTTCCCATGTTCATCTTTCCTTATGAACTCCTCTGCTGTGACATCTGAGTTGGGGATTCATAAGTACAGTATACTGAAATGAAATGCCTGCAAAGCTCTGGTTAACCTCTCAACTCCCCCCAGCCCAATAGCACTAGAAAGACACTGCAAATGCATCTGTCCTACAAACACATCTAAGTAACCGCTTTTCAAATACAGCAGCAACCAAGCTCAAACAGCAAATAAAACTGACCTGCCAGACGTACAGTGGCTGAATTGCGTATGGCTTCATTTTCCAACTTTTTGACATGGATCTGTACTGTAGATATTACATCAGGCCAGACTCCATCTGAAACTCTGACTCTTAAGTTGTATGTCCCCTGAGGAGCATTATCCACCATTACCAGAGAGCCAGTCCTTTCATTTAATCTGAAAAACCTAGAAGTAAAGTCCCAAATCATGAAAAGCCTAGTAAGTCAAACCAGAAACATCCTCTACTCACCATTGAATTGGTCTTTTTCAGCATACATGTTCTACCATATAAGGGCCTGACCGAGCAGCACAGGTATATG
This sequence comes from Mauremys reevesii, assembly GCF_016161935.1. Taxonomy (NCBI): domain Eukaryota; kingdom Metazoa; phylum Chordata; order Testudines; family Geoemydidae; genus Mauremys; species Mauremys reevesii. The sequence continues at coordinate 24,452,142 of NC_052638.1, forward strand.
GCCTCGTAGGCTACAAAAGCCCTAGAAAGTTGGTATGGAGGATCCGTGGTCAACTGACCTATCTGATGGGTACCAGAGCCCAACCTCAGAAAGGCACTAAAAAAGAAAAAAAAACTTTGCACTGGGAAGTTGTGGAAAAGCTTGGGGAGAGTTTATGAAAATGAGTAGCTTTTCTGCAATTCCCAAACCTATAAGCTTTCCTACTCCTGACCCAGAGCATGCAGTCTACAAGAATTAATAAACACAGGAATACCCCTGCACAGGTCCCAGTGGTGAGTAGGGAGGAGTGATAAGAGGAGGGAGCAAACCTTCTAGTCCCACATTGGTGCCTGTTAAAGAGAAGTTCCAAGAGAGATGTCTTGCGTCATGCCCATGAGCTATGATGAAGGGGGCTGTTTTGAGCGGCTATGGAGGTCTACTATGGCCAGGTCACTATTACAGAAAAATACCCTCTTATGGCTCAGTACCCCCAATGGCTGCTGACAGGCAGAAGTTCCAGCTGCAACTCTGGGCTCGCTAAGGCTTTCACATCTTCATTTTCTAGGGAAAAGAAAGCTTGGTTTTGCTTTTATTTTGTGAAACAGAGATGAAGCTCCTTCAGAACTACATTTCTACCAATGGCACCCCACGTTTTGTGATGTGGGCAGATGAATTAGTATGGCCCCGGGGCCCAGTTCAACGCTGGCATGAACAGACACAACTACAAAGGGTTAAAACAAGTTGTGACTGTGTGCTTATGCAGTGGTGAATTTAGCTCTAGGAGGAGATCATCCAAATTCACTTTCTCTCGCGATATCTTGCGTTATTCTACTCTTTGTTCATATTGGATGCCCTTATGTGATCAAATACAAATAGACTATAATCCTTGGCGGGAGTGGCACTGAAAGTGGAACCTATTTTTATTTTGGGTCTAATACAAAGCACATCCTTAATGCCTAGGAAAAGTAATAGAGAGCACTACTTAAAAATCAACAGCCCTACAGTATTTGAGATGAAGATAAATATTGTGTACAGCAATTCCTTGAAACCTAGTTATCTAAATGAAAAAGAATATTCAGGAGGTACATTCCTTGTTGCATGGGGTAATCCTGGCTTTTATACATATAATGTACACAGGGAAATCTCATGGTGAGTAAAAAAAATTACAGAAGCATAAACATTAAATATTACTCAGTTTGACACAAATACAATCCTCACTTGAGCATTTTTCCTTCAGAGAGAAATGTTTTATTGTCCCAGTCATCCTGATCTGGTGCAAACACTTCCCCAAGCACTGTTGTTGACCATTTCCCTGTTGAGATAAATTATAATAAATCTGCATTTAATTTTTGTTTTTCAAAGGGTTTTTAATTCCACTGCATTCATTACGACATTTATCATTTTCATATTCCTGTTTGATTTTGGTAAAGGTTATGATCCAAGGCTCTTAAAACAATGCATAGCCTGTAGTCTGAGCGCTCCTCCAAGTGCGCCTGGAAAGCTGGGTAAAAACCACAGACGGGAAAAAACCCACAAATAATCAGTAAAAAGAAATAAGAATATAAAACTACAGTATATAAACTGATTTTTTTAGACAAAAAGTTACTAAACCAGAAGCTGAAAACCCAGATGTTCCAATCTGGGGAAGCCACTTTACACTGCATCACTAGCAAAATCTGCATATAAAGCCATTACAGCTACCCCAGTATTCTGCACCACAGGAGAATCAGAATAGCTGCTCTCTCTGAGCAAGGAAAAGAGGGCATGACTGGAGAAAAGGGAGCATTGGCAGGATGCCTCTTTGCCAATCCAATTCTCGGCTATGTTTTCAGCCCCCTGTGGCTCTTGTGGCCTCGTGCAAAGTAGAACAGCTGCTCAAACACAGCAAGAAGAGCCTGCAGAGAGCAGCAGTGTGATCAGGAGAGTGAGCTTTAAGACTCCTTTGAACACCATACTCTGTGCAGTTTCGTTATAGCTGCAATCTGGCAAAATGTGGGTGCTCAGATAATACGGTGATGAGTGCAGTATAAGAACCTATACAAAGCAGAACAGAAACTGAATAGACTATTTTTAAATTCAGAACTTCAGAGTCTACCCTACTTCACCTAGCCTGCTCTATTGTAGAACTTGCTTACACTGGCTTTTGGTTTAAGTGCATCTAATTCAACAAAATTAGGTGCATGCTTAATTTAATGCAAAATGGTTTTCTTTACATACTGCACCTCCTGCTTCAAATACTCACCAGGCATGCTGGCACTATAACTGTAACCTAGATATTCAGTTAATTGTGCCTTTATTTCAAATGCTTTTAGGATGATGATCCATCTCACACAAAACAAGCAATTCATAATGGACACAGAGATAACCTACAATCTTCACTTCTTTATTTTATGGGATTTATCTATTCTTCATTGTATTAAAACCAAATATACTTGTATATTAAAATTATATATTTACCATATACTAACAAGGAAAATGCTGAAATGCATAGCTATCGTTAAAGCTTCCCAGCGTTTTCATTCTAAGCCCCTATTTTCAGTCACTTGTTAAAAATCCCCTATTTTTTTCCAGGCTCAGGCTCTGCACAAGGGGAAAAAAATTCCCCCAAAAATGAGTAAAAAGAGTCATTTTTGGAAATAGAGCAAAAAATACTTTTTGTTCATTATTATTGTTTGTGTATAGACAAATACATACACATTTAAAAATGAACAAAAGATAGATAATTACAAATATATAAATCTTCCTCAGTAGATGATGCTTTCCACATTATGACCCAGACCTTGCAAACAGATGTGCCAGCGTGGGCCCATACAGCCATGCAAAATCCCATTGACTCTGTATATCTGTTGGCAGAATTGTATGCTTAGTCTATAAATATACAAAATATAAAAGATTCAATAACAATAACAACTTAAAGAAAAAAATACTAATATAAAGTAAAATTTTAACTTTTCTATGCATCTGGCTCACTCTCTGCACTCCACCTACCTCTGTGGGTATAGGCAAAAATATCCTTATGGCCAGCTTCATGGCTGTTATCATTTTCATCACCAATTGTTATGGTCAAGGTGTTTGTAGCACTCATGGATGGATTCCCACTATCTGTTATAATTATTGGCAGGTGGAACACCTTCTGCTTTTCTCTGTCAAAGGACCTCAGTGCTGTAATGGTTGCTGTGTTATTTCTGTTGTCAGTAAGAGAAAAATCCAAAGAATTCTGATAATCAGGTGGCAGCAAAAATGTAAACGGTGGCCCATTTTCACCACTGTCTGGATCCACAGCATACAGCAGCTTTGATGTATGGTTCATATATATCACCTGAGGTCCCAACACATTTTCCCAAACAATGGGCATATATGATGCCTCAAACCTTGGCTCATTGTCGTTAACATCTAGCAAGTTAATCAGGACTGTAACACTCCCTGTTTGGGCAGGAGTCCCTTGATCTGAAGCCTGTATGATTAAATTGTATTGCTGAATGATTTCACGATCCAGTGTTCTTGCAACTGTCACATGACCATCTGGGTCAACTGCAAACTGTCTGATAGGATCTGAATCTGATTTAATAAAATAGATAATGTCCCCGTTCAAACCAGAATCCTCATCGGTGGCTCTCACTGCGGTGACTGTAGTACCCACAGGTATGTTCTCAAAGAAAGGGTTAGTTTGGATAAACTGGGAATCAAAAACTGGGCTGTGGTCATTACAATCTTCAACTTCAATCAAGCAGGTTGCAACAGTGGAAAAATCAAGATCTTCCACTTTAATTGTAAGGTTAAACCACCTTTCATGAGGTTTCTCATAATCCAGTTTCTTTTTCAATCTGATAGTTGCATGTAGACCTTCTTTGTCACTTTCAATGTAAAACTTCTGATCTGGATCTCCTCCAATAATGCTGAATGTTAAGTGAGCATTTTCCCCAGTGTCTGCATCTGTAGCCGACATTTCCAGAACTTCTGAGTTGACTTCACTGTTTTCAGGAATCACTGCCTGCCAAACCTCTTGAGTAAATTCAGGTATATGGTCATTGACATCTGCAATCCAGATAGTGGCAGTGCCAGTTCCTGTCAACCCTCCCCCATCCCTTGCCTCAACAGTAAGGAAATATTTATCAGTCTTCTCTCTATCCAGCATTCTCCCTGCTACATGTATTGTGCCACTATTGGGGTTGATATTAAATAAGTCTGTACCAAACCCAGTTTTTACATTGTCAATTATCCTATATGTCAAAATTGCATTAAGACCTACATTCAGATCATCTAAATCCACAGCTGTCATTTCCATAACCAAAGTGTCTGCAGGAGAATTTTCAAAGACACTCCCATTGCAGTCATCAGGCATGCAGGTAAATATGGGGGCATTGTCATTTATATCCCACACATTAATAATTACATCAGCAAATCCAGTAAGCCCTTCTCCTCCCTCATCAGTAGCCAACACAACAAATCTCCAAAGTGCTCGCTCTTCCCGATCAAGCATCTTCTGTGAGTAAATGCTGCCTGTGTTCTCATCTATTGTGAAGACATCAGTTGCACCGTGTCCATGCAGAGAATATCTCAAATTGCTTTCATCCATGCTGCTATCAGGATCATTTGCTACAACCTACAAAGGTTTTGCAAACACATACATCATGTTAATGACCGAATATAATCCTATCTGCTACTACATCCTATCATAGATGGATAGATATAGACACTTCACATTATAGCAGTATAATTATCTCTGTTTTCTTTCTTATTTTTATAGTAGTAATTGAACTACAGAATATAAAAAAGCTAGTAGATTACAATGCTAATTATTTGGCACAAGCAACAGTTCTTAGGGTTACAAAGATCAGCCCTGCTTGTTCAATATTAATGCCACAATCATTTTCTTCACCGAAACAAAAAACAAAACAAAAAACGCCACCCTGCATGCTTCTCTCTCCACTGATGAAATAAATTTTCTTCACAACACTGGATTTCACTGACATATTACAACAATAATACTGACTATTCTTCTATTGAAATATCACTAACATCTGGAACTCCATATAGTACCTGAAGTATAAAGATGGGCAATCCATCCAGTTCTTCAATCACACTTCCATAATATTCACTGATAGAGAAAACTGGAGCCTCATCATTTTTATTCACAACATTGATTATGATAATTGCATAATCTTCCCATTTACCATCAGAGGTCAACAAGTGAAGTTCATACATTTTCGCTTCTTCATAATCCAATGGCTGAACAATAAAGATGGCTCCTGTTTGAGGTTCAATGTCAAGTACTCCACCAGTGTTTCCAGCTGTGATCTGGTACCTTAATTTAGCATTTGCTCCTGCCAATCCCCAAAGAATATTAAATAAGATACGTATAATTTGAGGGCATTGAAATATACATTTACTTTGTACCTCTTCTACTAGATCATATTATTGATCATTATTAATCGTGTTCTATATTAATCACACCAATCAGTTCTTCTCCTGATTAAAATCCACCCACAAAGTCCTGTCTCATTGTCAAAAGTTTCTAGTGCTTTATTATTACAGGAGAGTCAGTATATAGTACTGTAGTTAAGTGGACTTTTAAAATGCATAGCCAAGTAAAAATATTTACAAGCATTTTTCTATTTCCAGGTCCCAATAAGTCCAATATCTACAATAAGTTTCCATGGAAAAAAAAGTCTCCTGAACTAATGCCAGTGGACTAAATTTTGCCCTCACTTAGTACCCCAGGTTGGGTATAGGAAGGCCAGGAGGACTGACCAAGTGTACAGCTCATGGCAACTATAGTAAATGGCAACCTGCTTATAACAATAAGTTAGCATTATAAAATTATAGACACATCTCATGAAGTAGTTCTTATTCCAAACTCAGCTTCACAGTTCACAGATCCACAGATTTTAAGGCCAGAAGGGATGACTGTGATCATTCAGGCTGACCTCCTACATAACACAGGCTATAGAATTTCAGATGCAATAGGGGCTCTTGGATTAGTCCAAACAAAGCTTTTTACCTTTTCATTCTGGTTCCCCCCTTCTTGCCTTCAATGTTACTGTCACTCTTCTCCCTCCCCACTTCACACCTGCAATTTCAATTACTTAACTTGGCTGAGAGCCAGAGACAAAGGGCCAGATCTATATTCTTCCCAAGGCAGCTTCTTCACCACCACAAAGCAGACTTAAACTCAACATACATAGCCAGCTAAGGAGCTTCCCTTGTGTCGGGGAATCGTTCAGTGGCATAGGTACAGCATAGCTAGCTTTGCCCTTGCTCCTCTGCAGCCCCTAGTATAGGTGAATGTGGCCAGTGTGCCCGTGCACTTCAGAGACCTCCTACTGCAAGAACAGAACCCTTGGGGCTGTTAAAACTAGTGCAACTTGGATAAGCCTGAGGCTGGTCTATATTTCTCCTTTGGACTCCAATTTTAGAAAGCACTTAAGCGTGTGCTAAAATTCATCCTTGTTCAGGAGATCAGTTGCTCAACTTCAGGCAGTTTCTTCCATGGGATTTAAGTACATGCTTAACTGAATTCCTGAATAGGGATATTTTTCTGAAATTGGGATTAAGGACAGAAACAGTGCCCAGCAGCATAACGATCAGCGATCCAGAAAGATAGCTGCAAACCACCTTTACAGCCCTCCATAGATTTTGACTGCCAAATGGCCAGTCCTAAAAATCTGGCCTCGTATCAATACCTTTCCATCAGTCAATCAGGTAAAATCATAGTACAGCTAAGCAATAAAACTAAGCCTACTGAAATAACCTACTGGCGATAGCCATATTAATAGCTATACTTATTTCTCACACAATCCCCAAAACTGATAAAAATTATACTATTCCAGCCTGTGTCGAGTTCTACTAAATTTCTGTTCTTTCCTTTGCACCAGCAAACAACCCTCTCGTTGTGCTAACAAAGCACAGACACTAAGAGCCATCCTATTCACCACCTGCCACACAGAAAATCATGCCTACAGCAAACAGAATCTACACTGGAGGTCAGAGGAATACCGCATTTATTCTAATTTAGTAGTCAATAGGATGGGAGGTTTCCCAACACAGGGCAATACACAAAATATATACATGAAAAGGGTCTGATTATGTGACAAATTTGCTTGTCTCTACAATACCGGTAACTGTTTCGAAACTCTTGACTGTTCATGATGATCGATCCCTACATAGCTTTGTCTCCAAACCATTTATAAAGTCCAATTTCATGTAGGACAACACTATTCCTCAGTGTGCCAAACAAGGGACAATACAACAAATATACCGTCAATACAAAAAGAATACATTAATTTAATTGAGATTCAATCTGAATCATTCTAGTTAACTGGGGAAATATTTTTATCACCACCCTTCTTTTTAAAAAGGGTATGATCTATACCAAATTTGTATATGCTGGCACAGAAGTTATTCACCATCATCCCATGTTAATGTATTGCCTCACATAATAGAGTTATTTAGCTTATGCCTCACAGCCCCATTATGAAGTAATGTTCATGCCCTGTCAGTTTAGACATAAAGAAGTTTTAAAATGTAGAGACAAAGACATTTTCCCTCCTAACACCACTAAATATGTCTTAGTGTGCTGAAATTAACTCATTAATATTTTAGATGCAGCTATGGGGAATTCCAATACTCTACCTTCATCTTCATCATTAGCACTGACTGTAATGACAGTAGAACCTACATCCTGGTCTTCATCCACATTAACTTCATAGATACTCTGAGTGAAGACAGGTTTGTTATCATTCACGTCGCTGATAAAAATGCGCACATAGGCTGTGTCTAGAGAGACAAGAAACAAGAGATTAAAATACTCAGCTGTGCCACTTCTGTCAGCTACAATTCCTTAAACTGTCTAGCTGCACATTAAATGAAGATGAATATGCAGACAATACAGAAACAAACCCTTAGGGTTATGGACAATTTATATACCAACATTACTCAAAAGCACTTGGATATCAAATGTATGTCACATCCAATTTGTTTAAAAAGATAACATGTGAATAATTGATACCTAATACGGCAATTGTACAATTTTAAATCATAACTTTTTGTCCTGAAGCCACAAAAGCCCAGTTTTAACTCTTTGTTTAAACACAACCAATGTGATTTCTTTTAAAAAGTCTTGAGCTTTTCTGTTCAGCATTTCATTACTGGCCCAAACTGAGTGCAGTGCAGCATGCAGTGCTTTGAGAAGCCCCTCCATTACCCAGGCTAGGCTTGCATCCTGTGTTAAAGTAGTAGATGTGGTTTTGCTACTTAAGAATTACTCTCTACAATCCATCAACTCTAAGGTGATAATTTTCTTTTAGTTTCAGAACTGAAAACTTGCCTGGTCATCATATTAAATATTTCTTCCAGTTCTGAGACAATGGACACAGAGAGAAACAACAACAACAAAAACCCTTTCACAAGTGAGCTTGGACAAAAATAAATTAAAATTTAAAACTTGATTAAAGGGTTTTCTTTTATAGGAAGAGAGCTAAAAATCACACTTGATACACTGGTTCATTTCTTACCAGAGTTTGGCCGCCCACGTTTTCCAGGTCGAGCAGATTCAAAGCCATCTATCGACTTTACTTCCAAGAGATATGAACCCTTCTTCTCTCTGTCAAATACTGAGGTACTGTATATGGAGCCTGTCTGTGAGTCTAAGCGAAAACATGTATAGTCCCCACTACGGTCATGTAACAGAAAGTAAGTAATCTGAAAGGTAAAAAGAAGATGTTTATGCCATACTTCCATTCTGTTGGATAGCTCACAAGTGAACAATTATTCAAGAAAGAACAAATGGTCTTGTAGATAAAGCAGTTGGCCAGGACTCAAGACATCTGGGTACAATTCCCAATTCTGTGACAGACTCCCTGTGTAATCATGAGCAAGTCACTTAACTTCCTTGTGCCCATAAGTAAAATGGAGATAATCATACTTATTTTCTCCCACCCTTTATCTGTCTTGTCTATCTAGATTGGAAGTTCTTTGGCGCAAGTATTGTCTCTTACTACAGATTTGTAAAGTGCTTACTACAGTGAGCCCCAATCTCAGCTGGAGTCTCTAGATGCTACTGTAACACAAAATAAATAAACAAACAAGCAAAAGCATAAGAAAATTTGCACTTTAAGAACATATTAAAAATTATGGGCCAAATTCTAATATGTATTATACGCATGGGTGGGTCTGACTGACTGGTGTGCACCCAAGGGCAACATTTGTCTGTATGGTCAAGACAAAATTTTCAAAAGTGACTACTGATTTTTGGATGCTTTATTTCTTGGATGCTCAACTTGAGACATTATAGACATGCCTGATTTTCACAGAGTGAATGCTCAACACTTTCTGAAAATCAGGCACCTTTCGGGCATCTCACATTGAGCACGTGGTTCAGACAGAGGCATCCCTATGGGGAGGATCTATTAATGGAGATTCTCTATGTCCTAGTAAAGAGGAGAGAATGGAAGATGATAAAATACAGGTAGGATCTGATAAGAAACTGTCAAATGAAAAAAAGTCCCATTCAATTACATCATGTAATGGCAGACAGCTAAAAAGTGACAAGTTTTTTGAAGTGTTTCTATACAAATGCTAGAAGTCTAAATAATAAGATGGGTGAACTAGAGTGCCTCGTATTAAATGAGGATATTAATATAATAGGCATAACAGGAACTTGGTAGAATGAGGATAATCCATGAGACACAGTAATACCACAGTACAAAATATATCAGAAGGACAGAACAAGTCGTGCTGCTGGGGGAGTGGCACTATATGTGAAAGAAAGCATAGAATCAAATGAAGTAAAAATCTTAAATAAAACAAACTGTACCATAGAATCTCTATGGATAGTAATTCCATGGTCTAGTAATAAAAATATAGCAGTAGGGATATATTACCGACCATCTGACCAGGATGGTGATAGTGACTGTGAAATGCTCAGGGAGATTAGAGAGGCTATAAAAATAAAAAACTCAATAATAATGGGGATTTCAACTATCCCCAGATGCAGAAATAAACTTTTGACACCTTAAATAACCTGGACCCACAAGAGGAGAGGCAATTCTTTAGTCCTAAGTGCAGCACAGGATCTGGTCCAAGAGGTGAGTATAGCTGGACCACTTGGTAATAGTGACCATAATATAATTAAATTTAACATCCCTGTGCCAGGGAAAACACCACAGCAGCCCAACACTGTAGTATTTAATTTCAGAAAGGGGAACTACACAAAAATGAGTTGGTTAGTTAAACAGAAATTAAGCAGTACAGTGCCAAAAGTGAAATCTCTGCAAGCTGCATGGAACCTTTTTAAAGACACCATAATAGAGGCTCAACTTAAATGTATATGCCCAAATTAAAAAATACAGTAAGATAACAAAAAAAGTGCCACCATGGCTAAACAACAAAGTAAAAGAAGTAGTGAGAGGCAAAAAGGCATCCTTTAAAACGTGGAAGTTAAATCACAGTGAGGAAAATAGAAAGGAGTTTAAACTCTGGCAAATGAACCGTAAAAATATAATTAGGAAGGCCAAAAAAGAATTTGAAGAACGTTTAGCCAAAGACTCAAAAAGTAATAGCAAATATTTTTTTAAATACATCAGAAGCAGGAAGCCTACTAAAGAACCAGTGGGGCCACTGGATGATCAAGGTGCTGAAGGAGCACTCAAGGACAATAAGGCCATTGCAAAGAAACTAAATTAATTTTTTCGTCAGTCTTCATGGCTGAGGATATGAGGGAAATTCCCAAATCTGAGCCATTCTTTTTAGCTGAAAAATCTAAGGAACTGTCCCAGATTGAAGTGTCATTAGAGGACAAATTGATAAACTAAACAGTAATAAGTCACCAGTAATAAGTCAGGACCAGATATTATTCACCCAAGAGTTCTGAAGGAACTCCAATGTGAAATTGCAGAACTACTAACTGTAGTTTGTAACCTATCATTTAAATCAGCTTTTATACCAAATGACTGGAGGATAGCTAATGTGACGCCAATTTTTAATAAGGGCTCCAGAGGTGATCCCAGCAATTACAGGCTGGTAAGCCTGACTTCTGTACGAGGCAAACTGGCTGAAACTATAGTAAAAAAAAAAAAAATTGTCAGACACAAAGCTGAACATAATTTGTTGGGGAAGAGTCAACATATTTTTTGTAAAGGGAAATCATGCCTCACCAATCTACTAGAATTCTTTGAGGGGGTCAACAAGCATGTGGACAAGGGAGATCCAGTGGATATACTGTACTTAAATTTTCAGAAAGCCTTTGACAAGGTCGATCACCAAAGGCTCTTAAGGAAAGTAAGCTGTCATGAGATAAGAGGGAAAGTCCTCTCATGGACTGGTAACTGGTTAAAAGATAGGAAACAACGGGTAGGAATAAATGGTCAGTTTTCAGAATGAAGAGAGGTAAATAGTGGTGTCCTCCCCGGGGTCTGTATTGGGGCCAGTCCTATTAAACATATTCATAAATGATCTGGAAAAAGGGGTAAACAATGAGGTGGCAAAATTTGCGGATGATACAAAACTACTCAAGGTAGTTAAGTCCCACGCAGACTGCGAAGAGCTACAAAAGGATCCACAAAACTGGGTGACTGGGCAACAAAATAGCAGATGAAATTCAATGTTGATAATGCAAAATAATGCACATTGAAAAACATAATCATAAAAAAAGAACATAAAAACATAATGGTCATGCTAGATCAGACCAAAGGTCCATCTAGCTCAGTATCTGTCTTCCAACAGTGCCCACACCATTCACTGACAAAGAGTTCCACAGGTTGACTGTGCATTGTGTGAAGAAGTACTTCCTTATGTTTGTTTTAAACCAGGTGCCTATTAATTTAATTAGGTGACCCCTGGTTCAAGACCACAGGGGAAGATCCTTAGTTGCTGTAAATTGTTTTAGCTACATTGACTTCAGTGGAGCTGCCAATAACTTGCACTACAGCTGAGGATCTAGGCTTTTAACACTGTTCCATAGCATGGTCCTAGAATTGACCTATCCTGTCCATATTATCAAAAAACATTCTAGAACAGGGGTGGGATGTACATATAAAATGATGGGGTCTAAATTAGCTGTTACCACTCAAGAAAGAAATCTTGGAGTCATTGTGGATAGTTCCCTGAAAACATCCACTCAATGTGCAGCGGCAGTCAAAAAAGCAAACAGAATGTTGGGAATCATTAAGAAAGGGCAGCAATAATAAGACAGAAAATATGTTGCCTCTGTATAAATCCATGGTACACCCACATTTTGAATGCTGCATACAGATGTGGTCGCCCCATCTCAAAAAAGATATATTGGAACTGGAAAAGGTTCAGAAAAGGGCAACAAAAATGATTAGGAGTATGGAATGGCTTCCGTATGAGGAGCGATTAATAAGACTGGGACTTTCCAGCTTGGAAAAGAGACAACTAAGGGGGGAATAGGATAGAGGTCTATAAAATCATGACTGGTGTGGAGAAAGTAAATAAGGAAGTATTATTTACTTCTTCTCATAACACAAGAACTAGGGCTTACCAAATGAAATTAGTAGGCAGCAGGTTTAAAACAAACAAAGGAAGTAGTTTTTTTTAACATAATGTACAGTCAACCTATGGAATTCCTTGCCAGAGGAAGTTGTGAAGGCCAAGACTATAACAGGATTAAAAAAAGAACTAGATAAGTTAATGGAGGATAGGTCGATCAATGGCTACTAGCCAGGAGGGCAGGGATGGTGTCCCCAGCCTCTGTTTGACAGAAGATGGGGATGAATCACTTGATGATTACCTGTTCTGTTCATTCTTTCTGGGGCACCTGACATCTGAAGACAGGATGCTGGGCTAGATGAACCTTTAGTCTCACCCAGTATGGCCGTCCTTATGTAGAAATTGAGGAGGCCCAAAATTATTAAGGACTTTTGAAAATCTTTGCCATCGACATCTTTCTTAATCCCTAATAGGAAGACAAATGCTGTTCTGAGAGTTGTGGTATAATCTAGGAGTCTTCAACTCTTTGCTTACCTCACCATTCTGACCCAGGTCTAGATCAGTGGCAGAGACTTGAAGAACAAATGTCCCAATATCAGCTCCCTCTGTTACTGAGGCTTCATATATTGACGAAGTAAAGAAAGGGACATTGTCATTGACATCTAAAATATTCAAAAAGAAGCGCTCATTATTCTTAATTAAATGTATGTGAGAATTATAAAACTTCTAGTAAGTCTTTTGGCTAATGTACTACAGTGTTATTGTTACCATGTTACACACCTGTTATATTGACATGTACAGTAGTGAATGCTGCCAGAGGCACTGCAGCAACATTCTGGGCCCGAACCTTCAGCACAAAGCTTTTTGTTGTTTCATAATCTAATGGCTCAGCTACTAGGATTGAAGCAGAACCATCCTCTCTGTTTGGAGTCAGATAGAAACGAATTGGCATGTTGGTCTCTGGAACAAGTCCATCTTCTAGATTATAGGTCACACGAGGGTCACCCATGGGAGAAGTTGCTTTAAGTGTCTGTGCAGTTGAAAATGTCCAAATAATCAGTTTTGCAGGGACAGAATTTTTTTTAATACAAGTTATGTATGTGCAGCCCCCTCCCCAAATTCTTCAAAACTCTGTAAAAATCTAATCTTGTTCAATGTATCTCTGTATTATCAGGCAGGTCAGTTTCAATCAAAGATTACCACTCACCACAGATTACCCCCATCCCTGCCCTGATTTTTTACACTTGCTATCTGGTCACTCATATATATACACACACACACACACACACACACACACACACACACACACACACACACACACACACACACACACACACACACACACACACACACACACACACACACACACAGCAAGTGTAAAAAATCAAGGCAGGGATGGGGGGGTAATAGGGGCCTGTATAAGACAAAGCCCTATAAAATCGGGACATTTGGTCACTTTTTATATATAACATATTTTACAATTATTTGACAAAGTTGTGTTAGTTTCTGGTTCTGTGCAACCAAACAGAATGAGGCCATCAATATAAGAATATACATTGTCGGCCCTATAATCCTATTAGATAAAAATCACAAAATTCAAAAAAAGAGCAATTAAAGTCATGATGAGACAGAATCTCATATTTAAAGAAACATTTAAATAGGAGTTTTTATTTACTAATACTAAGCTGAGTTCTGTTCTCACATCTGTCCAAATATACTGAAGTCAAGTGGAGGTTGCATAGATATAAACGAGAGCAAGGGCCGGCCCATTATTTTAAACATTCTCAGAAATTAAAGTGACAGCAGATCAGTAGACTTTTCACTCTTTAGGATTATAAAAACTATTAACAATTTTTAACCAAAGATGCATTTCCTGGTATGCATCTTTGGTTAAAAATTCTGAGTGTGCATAACTAATTGCATAACTAATTCACAATCTATAAAAACAACTTACCACAATGTGAGTATCTCGTGTGGTATTCTCTGGAATGACAACTTCATAACTGTCTCTTTCCCACTGTGGGGGCTGATTTTTTGCACTAGTAATTGTTACAGCCAGCTCAACCTTACTGCTCCTGTTTCCTCCATCTGTAGCAATAATCTCTTGAGTTGTAAATGACCTCTGAGTGAAAAAAATACATTATTTCATTACTGGGTTTTCTGATCAGGGTTTGAGTTTGTTAATTATTTCCCCTTCAAAAAAAGGACAGTTACCTTTTCCGTAAATGGTTTTCTTCGAGATGTGTTGCTCATGTCTATTTCACAATAAGTGTGCATGCTGGCCACATGCACCGGTGTCGGAAGATTTTCCCCTAGCAGTACCCATAGGGGAGAGCCCCTAGAGTGGCGCCTCCATGGTGCAGTATAAGGAGTGCTGTGCGCTCCCCCCACCCTCAGTTCCTGCTTGCTGGACAACTCCGACAGAGGGGAAGGAGTGCGGGATATGGAATAGACAGGAGCAACACATCTCGAAGAACACCAGTTACAGAAAAGGTAACTGTTTTTTCTTCTTCGAGTGATTGCTCATGTATATTCTACAATAGGTGATTCTAAGTTATATCTGTTGGAGGTGAGTAGAAAGTCACAAATTCTCAGGACGGAGAACCGCCCTGCCAAACCCAGTGTCCTCCCTGGTTTGGGAGACGATTGCATAGTGCAAGTGTGAACTGAAGACCATGTGGCAGCGCTGCAGGTGTCCTGAATGGGGACGTGGGCTAAAAAGGCAGCAGACAAGGATTGTGCCCTAGTCGAGTGTGTCCTTAAAATCAGTGGCAGAGGGATTCCCACCAGGTCATAACAGGTACCGATGCATGAGGTGATCCAGTTGGAGAGCTGCTGGGTGGAGATCAGCCGACCCCTCATGCGTTCAGCCGAGGAGATGAACAGCTGCGAAGACTTCCTGAATGGCTTAGTCCATTCCAGGTAAAAGGCCAGAGCCCATCTCACATCCAGCGCGTGGAGGCGGCGCTCCTCACTGGACGCATGGGGCTTGGGGCAGATGACCAGCAGGAAAATGTCCTGACCCATGTGGTAGGCAGAGACCACCTTTGGGAGGAACGAAGGATGTGGGCGGAGCTGGACCTTATCCTTATGGAACACCATGTACAGGGGCTCAGAGGTCAGGGCCCTGAGTTCCGAGACTCATCTAGCTGACGTGATCGCCACCAGGAAGGCTACCTTCCACAAGAGATGCGACCAGGAGCACATAGCTAGCGACTCAAACGGGGGACCTGTCAACTGGGCCAGCACCAAATTCAGGTCCCACTGCAGGACTGGGGGCCTACTGTACAGGAAGAGACGATCCAACACCTTAAGGAATCACCCAGTCATGTCATGTCATGTCATGTCATGTCATTGGAGAATACCATGTGCTCCTGCACCGGTGGGTGGAAGGTCGATATGGCCACCAAGTGCACCTTGACGGATGAGGATGCCAGACCCTGAGCTCTAAGGTGAAGGAGGTAGTCCAAAATGAGCTCGATCGGGGCAGCCACGGGGGAAAAGCCCCGCTCAGCCGCCCACTGGGAAAACTAAGACCACTTTGCCAAGTAGGCTCGGTGCGTGGAGGATTGCCTGCTTTCCAAGAGGATGCGCTGAACCCCTTCCGAGTATGTCCTTTACTCCCGGCCTAACCACTGAGCAGTCACGCCATGAGGTGGAGTGCTGCTAGGTTGGGGTGAGCAGGTTGGGTGGGACGGTAATGGCCACGGTGAGGCAACCTCCAGGCTTGTGAGGGTCCCATACCAATGCTGCCTGGGCCATGCCGGGGCAATCAGGAGGACCAGACCCTTACTGTCTTTATCTTTTCCAGACTTTGCCAATCAGCAGGAATTGGGGGGAAGGCATTGAGAAACTGGCCCGACCAGGACAGGAGGAAGGCATTGGAGATAGCGCCCCGTCCCAGCACCCCTCTGGAGCAGAACTGGGGACATTGACGGTTCTGCCGAGTTGCGAACAGGTCCACCTGGGGAGTTCCCCACTCTTGGAAAAGTCTGTGCATGAGAGGAGAAATCCCTGCTCAAGCAATCTGCCCGCGAGTTCCAAGTGCCCGGTAGGTGGTAGGCCTGTAAGCAAATGTTGTAGGCTATACAGAAGTCCCACAGCTTGAGGGCTTCCAGGCAGAGGGCAGAGGATCAGGCCCCGCCTTGCCTGTTGATGTAAAACATCAAGGACTTGTTGTCCATGAGAACCCTGACCATGCTGCCCTTCCGGTGCGAGCGGAACGCAACGCACACCAGCCAGACTGCCCTGAGCTCGACATTTACATGGAAGGCCAGGTCCTTTGCAGACCACAGACCTTGGGTCTGAACGTCTCCCACCTGGGCTCCCCACCCCAGGTCCAATGCATCGGACACCAGTTCCATTGACAGGGGCCTGCCTCTGAACAGGACCCCCGCGGAGGACCACCATTGTAGTGAGGCCGTCACCGGCTCAGGCACAGTGAGGACCTTGTCTCTGGCCTGGGAGAACACCGAGGCCAGCCAGAGCTGGAGGGTCCTCATCCTAAGTCTGGCATGGCGAACCACATATGTGCATGCTGACATGTGACCCAAGAACTGGAGATATGCTCTGGCTGTTGTCACTAGAAACCTTGTGATTGTGTTGATGAGCCTTTTCAGGGTCTCAAACCTGTCCGGTGGGAGGGACGCTCTGGCCAACGCGGCGTCCAGGACTGCCCCGATAAACCCTATGTGCTGTACCAGGACTAATGTGGACTTGGTATCATTTACCAATAGGCCCAGGATGGCGCACATGGACAGAAGGAGCACCAGGTGATCCCGCACCTGCAACTGGGAGCTGCCCTTGACTAGCCAGTCGTCCAGACAGGGGAAGATCTGGACCTCACTGTGCCTGAGGTAGGCCGCCACCACAGACATACACTTTGTAAATACCCTGGAGACAGTGGACAGGCCAAATGGGAGGACCGTAAATTGGTAGTGTTCCTGTCCAACCATGAAATGGAGGAAGCACCTATGCCCCTCATATATATGGATGTGGAAGTACGCGTCCTGCAGATCAAGAGTGGGGTACCAGTCCCTGGGATCCAGGGAGGGGATGATGGAGGCCAGGGAGACCATACGGAACTTGAGCTTCACCATGTACCGATTCAGGCCTTTCAGGTCCAGGAGGGGCCTGAGCCCCACTTTGGCTTTCGGGATAAGGAAATAGCGAGAGTAGTACCCCTTGCGTTTGAACTCCACTGGCACCACTTCCACCACTCCTAGGCCAAGGAGCCGCCCCACCTCCTGCTCCAGCAGAGCCTCATGAGAGGGGTCCCCCAGGAGGGACGGGGGCAGAGGGTGGTTGGGAGGGGTAGAGGTAAACTGGAGGGTATAGCCCTGGGAGATGGTGCTGAGGATCCATCGGTCCAAGGTCAGCCGCGACCACTCCGGGAGAAAAGCACACAACCGGTTGGAGAAGGGAAACTTTATTGTGGGTAGATCCCTGATGTGAACTGGTAGGTTGCCCCCAGGCCTCCTGTCAAAACTGTTATTTCCCTGCCTATTTGCCCTTGGAGGGCCCAGGCTGGGGGAGCAGGCCGAGACTGCCTCGGCGGGCGTTTTGTACAGTCCCGCAACTTTTTATAAGGGGGACGGTATTTAGAGTGGGTGGCCTGGGTGGGAGCCTACTGTGGCTTAAACTTAGGTCTAGCCGGAGCCGGAATATAGAGGCCAAGAGTCTTAAGCGTAGTGCGGGAGTCTTTCAGGCCATGTAGTTTTATGTCCGTCTGTTCTGCAAAACAGAGCTTTGCCATCAAACGGGAGGTCCTGCAAGGAGTTCTGCGCCTCACTGAACAGCCCAGACAGCAGGAGCCACGACGCCCTTCTCATGGACACTGCAGAGGCCATGGACCGTGCGGCCATGTCTGCTGCATCTGATGCTGCCTACAGGGTTTCCCTGGCAGCCGCTGTACCCTCCTTCACCTGAGTTTTGAACTCCTTCCTGTCACGCTCCTGGAGGGAGTCCTCGAACTTTGGAAGAGAGCCCCACAGATTGAACTCATACCAGCCCAGGAGAGCCTGATGGTTCACCACCCGTAACTGGAAGCTCGAGGACGAATAAATTTTTCTCCCAAATGAATCCAGCCTCCTTGAGTCTTTATTTTTCGGAGTAGGGGCTAGTTGGCCCTGTTGCTCCCTGTGGTTGACCGACTTGACTACCAGGGAGTTAGGGGCAGGGTGGGTGTATAGGTATTCATGTCCCTTGGCAGGCACAAAGTACTTGCATTCTGCTCTCTTAGAGATGGGGGCCAATGAGTCCGGGGTTTACCACAAGGCATTTGAAATTTTTCCCACCTCTTCATGGAGTGGCAAGGCCACCTTGCCCAGTACCGAGGTGGACAGGATGTTAAAAAGGGAGTCCAAGGGCTCCTCCACGTCCTCTGCCCGAAGGTTGAGGTTTGATGCTACCCTTTTCAATAGTTCCTAGTGGGCTTTAGAGTCCTCCTGCAAGATGGAGGGAGGAGGAGCCATAATCACCTCATCAGGGGAGGGCACAAAAGTGAGCGCAGTACTTTGCGTGTTTACCAGCACCGGAGGATCCACCACCTGGTTGCTCTCTAGGCACGGCGCCGAAGATGCACGTCCCACCAACTCCTTCCTCGGAGGTTGGGAGAGGGAGGCCCGACAACCGTTCCAAGGCTCCGGCCACCGAGCGAGCCCCACCAGGTGCTCACTGGTACCACTGTGCCGGCTATGGAGCCCAGTGCCACTGCACCTGCTGTGGCACCGGCAGAGCAGGCTGTTTGGCCTGGCTGACCCATCTATGGACGACTACAATGGGAGGCTGGGCTGACATACGACCTGCCACTGTCCCCAGACCAGGAGGGGCGGTGGTGCTGGGAGCTGTGCTGACCACGAGACCGTGATCCCGACATGGAGGAACGGTACCACTGGCAGCAGCTGCGCTGCAATCGGCTCCGGTGGACGGATCCACAATGGCGAGGCACTAGCAATCAACGCCCGGGACTGTGGGAGCAGTGCCCTGGAGGGGTCCTGGAGCAAGACGATGAACGGGAATGGCGTTGACGTTCGTGTTCTGACTGGCTACGATAGCCCCTCGGGGACGAGGATCGTCGGTGGTGTCTGCTTCGGTCCCATTGGTGTCCGCTCCTCGAGGCAGAGTGGTGCCTGGAGTCCCTGTCAGTCGGAACCCAGCCAGAAAACCTGGTGGGCGTCAACGGTGACCTGCGTGGACTATGCACGGGATGGTTGCTGAGCGGTGAACGGTGTCGGAAACATTCCCTCGACCATGACTGGTACCGAGTCGGGGGCGACTGCGGAGATCCCAGCAACAGCTTGCATCTGGACCGCGGGGCCAACATTGGCAGTGCTCCTTGTACCAGCATGGATTTAACATCCTGGGCCGCTTGCAGAGCCTCTGGTGTGGAGGGCATCCGGACATCTGGGGAAGCCTGCTCCAAATGGGCCGGGCTTCTCCGCTCAACCTGAATCGGAGGCCTAGAGGCCAATGGGGATCGAGGACTGCCCAACACGGGCCTAGCCTCTCCCCCAGTCTTGCTTCAGTGCCGCGGTGGTGAAGGACTCTTCTTAGCCTTCTTGGCATGCCCCGCAGATGGGGAGTGGTGCCAACTGGCAGATGGCACCGGAGGGTCACCACGCACCAATGCCGACTCCATCAGGATCACCCAGAGCCTAATGTCTCTCTCTCTCTCAGTCCAAGGCTTGAACGACTTGCCAATCTTGCTGCAATCGCTGAGATGGGTTTCACCCAAACAGCGTAAACAGTCTGCATATGGATCACCCACTGGCACTGGTCGCTTACAAGTGTCACATGACTTAAAACTCAGGGCGTGGGGCATGCCCCAGCCCAGGCGCACTAAACTAACTAAACTAAACTACTAACTACAAGTACTACTACACTGAACGAACAAGAGTTCTGGAGGAGAGCTGCAGCAAAGCTGGAGCACTTCCGAAGAACCTTCACTGGCGGCAAGAAGGAACTGAGGTGGGGGGAGAGCGCAGCCAAGGAGGTGCCATTCTAGGGGTCGCTAGAGGCGCTCCCCTATGAGTACTGCTAGGGGAACAACTTCCGGCACTGGTGCACGTGGCAAGCGCGCACACCTATTGTGGAATACACATGAGCAATCACTCGAAGAATGTAAGCCTTAGAAAGCTTAGTATGACAGTCTAAGACTCATTGAACAATGCACCATTTTAAAAAAATTGTTTCTTTGCAGAAAACAACATACAAGTACATGGTATGCACACAGTACCTGTATAGTTAATGCACTGTACCATGTGTGTACATGCACAAAACTGTACATGCTGAGTATATACTTTTATACACATACACGTTTGTGTGTATGTGAATATTTGTGAAGCTATTATCCACATCTTTTCACACCTACAACCCACCAGACATCACACTGAGTCATAATGCACCAGTGTGGCTCCCCATTTCTTTCATCTTCCACTGATGCACAGTAAGAGTCCTCTTTTGACATAACTACAACAGCAATAGCTCTATGCTTATCAGAACACATTCATTCAAGAGAAAGGCCATATCCTCAGCTGTTGTAAATCAATGTAGCTATTCTGATTTACATCCTGTGAAGATCTGGTCCTCTGGACTCTTCATCAAACCACTACTTTCCCCCTCTGAGTTCTGCTGTGACTATAAATTATACACCTGAACTGCTTCAGCTGGAAAGTAAAAAATTCATTTCTAGCCCTTATAACTCTCTTAGTTACTTTCAAAAACTACTAAAGATGTCAGACTATTATAACAATTTACATTAAAAAAAACTAATTTGAGGCAGGAGTCCTACTGATAGTTACTACTGAGTAGGACATAATTGTCATCTTGCTATGCATATTAGCATAGAACTATTTGAATTGAACAGACAGTCAAAACATCTAACGACAAACTATGGCTCCTCTAGCACAGGTGTGCTTTGCAGAACAGGAGCCCTTCCCCATCCCAGCTCACCAATTTGGAGGACAGCCCTAATTTAGCTGCAGACACTGAGGAGTGCAAGGGGGTCCATTAGCCCAGCTGGCGGCAATAATGGCTCCAGAAGGGGCACCTCTAAGTGAGGTGATGTTAGAACCAAGACACTAAACTGCCCATATGCCACCAGATCAGCAATGCCACTCAGGTGCCCAGAGCATTACTGCCTCAGAGAGGGATAATCTGGCCCACAGAGTGCATACTAAATAAAGATACTACTGTTAGTACAGTCATTGGGTAGTATTATATCTTGACAGTACCCTGTTAAGAAAGTAGAGTCAAAGGGCAGCAATGATTTAATTAATCTAATAATCCCCTACTGTACATTAGAAAAAGCTCAACCATGTAATTCCAAGTTGTGCTGTACAATTTGATACATTCAAAATACAATTAATTTTTTTCCCAAAAGAAGCTTAAACATTATCAAGAAAAGGTTCTTCTTTAATGTTCATTTCACAGTGGTGTATATTCAGCTCCCACTAAGATGCAAGAAGATGGGAAAGTTCTGCTGCTTGCCCCAGCTAATTGCTTGGCATGTTTCATAAGCATGTGTCCTAGCCTATGCAGCTCTGCTATTGAGACCTGTGGGGGCACTCAGAAACAATAAGAAAATTTTAAAAAAATGAAATGTACCTGCATCCAAATTCTGTGTGCCAGCCTCACAACGGTTAAATTTAAAAGAAATAGCCAATATTTTCAAACTTAGGCATCTAAACCCTCTTCTTTTTTTTTTTTTACTCTGACTGGAGTTAGGGCTTTTTATTTAGGTGCTTAGACATGGGTAAAGTACCAAAGTTTAGGCATCCAGGTTTGAAAATTTTGTCCACAGTGCTTTCATCTTCCAGATGGAATATCCATGAGAGACAACTGAGTATGTACTGCAGAGTGTATAAGGCACATTACAGTAAGGGGTTCACAACAGCAACAAACGAACTTCAGACCCCTTGCATGCATGAGCAAAGAAGAGGAAAGGCACAGGCGCCTCTCCCCCAAATCTGTAGCTCTGTATAGAAGGCAGGTACAACGGTCAGGGTGGAGGTGGGGACATGGCCTTGACCCTGTCCATTCCCACCAGGCTGCAGAACTAGCCAGGCTCAGAGGGAAGTGCGCACTGTACCTGAGGTATGGGTTGGTTGACATACACCCAGCCTGTACTAGGATTCACTTGGAAATATGCTGGTTCTTCATTTGCTATGGAGAACGTTATGGCAGCATTTGAACCATAATCATCATCATGGGCTGCAACACGAAGAAAACTAGTCCCAACTTTTGTGTCTTCTCTCAGGAAATCTGGCAGAAGGAAA
Source organism: Mauremys reevesii (assembly GCF_016161935.1). Lineage (NCBI taxonomy): Eukaryota > Metazoa > Chordata > Testudines > Geoemydidae > Mauremys > Mauremys reevesii. Next base: position 24,474,845 of record NC_052638.1, read on the forward strand.
GTAGATTTGAAACTAACCCTTAACTCACAGTAGCAATATGAGCAATTCTTTAAGAAACATTAATACTTAAGGAAAAACAAATGAGCGTTACACTTTATCTACTTTGTAGCTGTACCATCGGAATCAAATTGGGTGTTCTGAAGAACTGCTGCTATCGATTGTGGGGAAATCAAATTATCAAAATTGATAATGGAGAGAAACAACAATTAAGTACATGGAATTGTTAACTAATTGTTTCTCATGCGACTAGTTAAGAGAAAACCAAATCAAAAGAGAATTATCGATGATTGCTATTCATGAGACTAGACTTACGGGAACAATTAGTAAACTATTTAACTGTTGTTTTGCCCAGTTATCAACGTCGATAATTTGGTTTGTTTTCTTTTAAGAATTTTAAAAATACATGGCACTGAGAACTCCCTTCCTTCCCCACAAAAGGAAGAGCTCGGGATCACATTTTAACTTGTGCTACCAAATATGGCTGGAACTCTATTCTTCTGAGATATTCAGTCAATTTTCTTTAAAACCTTCTTAAACTTTTTATTGTGATTGAATACATACTATTTATGAATGAATGATACTGTACATATATTTAAATGGTATTGTAATATACTGTATGAAACCAGAAAAAAACTGCATTTGAATTATCAAACAGGCAGAAAGACAATTAACTCAAAAGGGTGTGAATTCCTGTGAGCACAAGAGGATCTGCCAAACTTAAAATCCATGAAAATCCAGAGTTGAGTCTGAAACCTGTTGTGTGTTTATTTTCCAGCATAAAAAGGACTCCAGTCTTTCAGGAAACTGCCAGATAATTCCCATTAGTCTTAATGAGAGTTATATATATCAGTTGGCAAGAAAAGACCCCAATAATATAGTACTGTGGGTAAAATCAAGCATTGTTTGAAAAACCTGCAACACTCAGCAAAGTGGTGGATCAGAGATATAGTTTCAGACATACCTCCAAATGTCTTTGCTTTGTGAGCAGGGGCAGCTCCAGGCACCAGCGCAGGAAGCGCGTGCCTGGGACGGCAATTCGGCGGCGGGTACGCCAAAGGCGCAGGACCAGCAGATCACCCACAGAACCGCCGCCGAATCCATGTGACCAGCGGACCTCCCGCAGAAATGCCGCCGAAGGCTCCCTGACTGCCGTGGTTGGGGCGGCAAAAAACATAGAGCCACCCCTGTTTGTGAGTTTAATTCAGTATTTAATATCTAATAATTACAAAATGCTTAAATCTGATAGACTGAAGCATTATCTTATAATTATGGCTTTAGATGATTTTTTAAAATATGCATTATTTATTCAATAGACCACAACATTATGATCTATTGATTCAATGGACTAAAACATAAGCAATATTTGGAGATCTTCTCCACAGGTGCATAGAATCTCCTTTATGGCACTGACAATTATGCATGCATAATTGCATAGATTTTTGACGTTATATTTTGTAAATTTTCATGCCAATCTGTAGTATGTATCTTATGCTAAAATGGATATGAATTTTTTTTTAAAGTTATTGAAAATGCTCCTGCATATATACGGTAGCCAGTTTTCAATCAAACTGACAATATCTTTAATTACTAATTAGCTGCAAAATGTCTTTTTTCCCCAAAAAACTGTTAATTTTTTTTAAATAATAAAATTTAGATCCATGAACAAAGTGAACAACAACAACAAAAATTTAAAACCCTAAGGAAACTTAAATGGATGAAACTCAAATGGTAAAAATGAAGCATGCTACCAAAACATGTTAACTGGAAAACTACATGAAGTAATAGTAAGGTCTGACCTTGCAAACACCTATGCACATTATTAACTTTACAGACCTGAGTAGTCTATAGACACTTGGACTACACAGCTGAGTAGAGTTACTCATACATGTAATCACTTGCAGGATTTTAACACGTAACAATACTCAAGGAGGACTCTGGGTCAGGATTGTGTCTGATACCACCATGTGCACTGTATAACATTAAATGCACCAGTCTGACTGTAGTTGCACAGTAATTTTGCCAATAATACACAAGAGTAGGTGTAGGGCAGGGAAACCAAAACAAAAATCTTAGACATCAGGTAAGCTCACACTCAGGGTACTGAAACTCTATCCAATGACTCTCAATTACATTCATAGTGGGTGTTTTCAAATCTAGGATCATTGTCATTTTGATCCAGGATGACAACATTTATCTGACAGATTCCAATGAGAGGTTCTGCAGCCTGGTCTGTTGCAGTCACAGTAATAGGATATTCCCTTTGGTTTTCTCGATCAAATCTCTGAAGAGTTGTCAAGACTCCTGAAAACAGATTAAAGAGTTTTAATATTATGTATTTTACTAAAGACTTTTTTTTTCTTTGAAGCCATTTGGAACTTTTTTTTCTTTTTAACTGTCAAGTGGTAGAAAAGAACATTTTGAGCTACAATGTAATGGGCAAAAAAATTCATCAGTGAATTGGTGTAAACTGCATGTTGAATTACAGAGCCCAATCCTGCAAAGTCTTAAGAATTTCAGTAGCACTACTCATTTACCTAAGTTTGCACACCTAAATCTTTGCGACATCGGGGCCCTAATTTAGAAAATGGATGTAAGCACCAAGAGAATTCTGAATGGGAGGAATTGTGCAAAATGAATCCAATTTTTAAGTGTTTGCAGAATCTGGCACATTTTGTGTGTTTTGCACCCCTGGAATCCCCACCTGGATTTACATACTGGAAAATATGAATTTGCTAAGTACGTTTTCTGCTACAAAATACTGAACATTTGTGGGGGGGAGGTATTTCTAGAATGTCTTTGTTCTTTGAAAGAGACTTTTGAAACCACCCTTCAGATATGTCATTCATATTTTATAAATTGATTTTCAGATAAAGCACATTTTAAAAAAATTAAAATCTATTTACAAATTAAAAATAAACATATCACACTGAAGAAGTACTTCTATACTTCGAAGAAAACAAATTCTAGTTAAGTTCAGAAGAGTTATCGAAGTAAAAGCAGAGGAAGATTTGTTCACACTATATTTATATTTTTATTTGAATATAACAAATGGTTTGAGTCTCATGTTACTCAAACCAGTATCACACTGGTGTAACTACACTGACTTCAACAGAGTTACTCTTGATTTACACCAGTGTAAATAAGATCAGACTGTAGGCCAAAAGGTTCTGAGATTTGTTTTACCTGTATCAGGATGAATACTAAATGCTGGTAAGGCACCATCTCTATGCATCATGCCATATTTCACTCTCCCATTGGCTCCTTCATCAGCATCAGTTGCCTCAACCTGCAGTACAAATGTTCCTGAAGGCTGGTTCTCCAACACAGAAGCATGTTCCCGATAATATTGACACTAGGGAAAATACTCAAACATTTTACATGCCATTTTACTTAAATTAACATAAATAAACTATTCAGACATTCTGAGATATGCACATTTATTGTTTCTGAATATATCTTGAATAATCCATAACTTCTCTTTTTACTTTGTTATTTTTAAGCTATATGGAGATGCTTAGTGGCCCTATTTCTTGCAAGCAAGCAAAATATTTAGACAAAGTTGCTGCTGTCATATATGCTTCTAATTTTAAGTGTCTTTTTCTCTGATAATTAATGCCTTATATAGAATCTGCACCCTGCTGCAATTTTAATGCAATGCAATGTCAATTTTTTTTTTAAGAAAAGCTTTCAATACAAGATTGCTTTGCCAAGAATAGGTGAACACTAACTGCACCTGATCCTTAATGACAACAGGAAAAATAGCTGACAATGCAAAATATGCAATGATGTCCACCCATATATCTGAGCGCAGTACCAAGCTCATAATGTTTTAGCAAATAAAGTTAATCAGCATTCCTGAAAAAGCAATGTCAGTTTATACTGCAGTCTCTCATATGAACAAAACATCTACATTAAATTGTTTATATTCAGTATTTAATAGAGATATTGAAGGATGTAACAATAGATATAACACAAATTAATAATGAAATAAAATACATAGATACTCAATTAAAAATACAGTTTAAGATAAAATCTTTTCAATCTCTGTCCTTCAACATAAATCTAGACTCAAATTCCCAATCAATTAAGGAAGAAGTCTGCATACTTTATAGAAGCATATTTGATTATTATAGCAAGTCTACTGTACATAAGATATTACCTATCTGGGCTGGAGATAAGGCTCGTGGCATATAAACAACTATTCATTTTACATACAGGACAATTTTTGTTTAGTAAAAGGTTAGGAGTTGTGCCTGCACCTCTTCACATACGACATACTGAACCCACTAAACCCTTATTCACTAAATCCTTATCATTTGACGTTATAACACACATGACCTAATGTATTTACCTTCTGAAATATAGGTTTGTTATTGTTGACATCATCAATTCCCACGATGACCAGTGCTGTACTAGTGAGAGAGTGAGGCCCACCAGAGGCATTATCATCAGTAGCTGTGACATTAAGTATGTACTCTGTCCCCTGAAGCTTAGGAAGTGGGCTCGAGCGAAGTCGAATTAATCCTGGAAGATCAGTGACAATAGATTTTGTTTGTCTTTCTTGTTTTTCTCCTATTTGAGAATTATTATTCCCGCACCACTAGCATGAACAACCATCACTTATGTCTGATTTACACACAAAGTGGCACTGATTTAACTAAAGGTGTGATTTTAGTTAAACAGGTGCAACTACATGTACACACATTCTTAATCTAATTTAATATCATCCATGCGAGGAGCTTGATCCAAACCCATTGACATCAACAGAAAGACTCTCGTTGACTTAAATGGATTTGGACCATTGGGGGTGGAAGTGGAGGTGAGGTTATACCAATTTACCTCAATCCGTTTCTAAATTGTAATTTTAAACTTTAAACTGTAATTGCCAGTCTCCTAACTCTGGCTAGAGGGATAGTGACGTTTTTTTTCCCTAGAGTGAAATTATTTCTGCCAGTGAAACCCAGAAGTCTGAGCCAGCTTCCATATTCAAATCCCCCAATTAATAATAGAATAGCCTACTGCTGTGTCTAAGGCAGCTGCAAATACCCACAGGCTAGGTCTGTCTTCGTTTTGCAACCAGGTAACAGTACTGTACCTTAGGGCAAATCCTAAAGTCACTTCCAGCCCAGGTAGCTAGGCCAGGCACTGGGTAGATATGCAGTAGGAAGAGGCTGACCCCAAAAGGCCACAGAGCATCTGTGGAGCCACTCCATGGAGGCTAGTCCAGTACAATGTCTGGAATAGCCTCTGTGGGTCCTTATGCACCCCTCACAAACAAGGCAGGGAGAACCAGAGGAGCTGCCCCCCATATTCTGACACACAGATACCCTATTATACAGTGAGATTGCTGAGGTTGCACTGCAGCTGTGGAGGCTGGGGCAGGATTTGTCCACATGGGGACAATAGAACTTATTACTATACATGTAATACAATGTATGCTACTTTCTATACCATAGCACTACTTATTTTCATATGGATTTATTTCAATGAATGTAGTTATTGTGTATTTACTGCATTCTCACGTTAAACACCACCAAAATGGCCGGCTCCTCCCTACATCCCCACAGTGGCATCACCTGTCAGGCAGGGCACAAAGGGACTGCCAGAGTAAGAGATATGAAGGGTCCATTATATAAGCACATCAGACTGCACCAATCTGAGAAAGTACAGTGAGCAGCTGCCACTCTTTTGCACCAAAATCCATCAGTCATGTCTATTATTTATCTGGCATAATAGAAATTGTCACAGGATCAGCGTCACTCACTTTGCTTGCAAATGTCTCGTCTTTGCTTCAGCATTTATTTTTGACACATAGCTCAGCTTCACCTTGGCACTTCTGTAACAATAGGGTATGACTATTTCTTTGACATTAACTCTTAAATTAAATCGCTGTAGGCTAGTGCATAAATCTGTTTGATTTCATCAAACTAACCCAAACCAAAATATATTACTGAAGAAAGCTGTCGCACCTAGATTAACTTCCAGAGACAATAGAGCACTAATCTGGAAGCAGTCACTACATATTCTCACACATGTACCTACTGGGCCTGAGGTGCTAAGGGAAAATTTTTTGAAGGTATTTAGGCACGTAAAGATGCAGATAGTCACTTGGATTTTCAGAAACACATGGGTGCCTAACTCCGACTGAAATCAATGGGAGTTAAGTGCTTTTGAAAATTGCACTAGATGCCTCTGCATCTTCAGGAGCCTAAATACCTTTAAATTCTGTCCCTAAGAGCCTGCAACTCCTATCTGAAGTTGGGATGGGTTCAATCCCCAGATTTGCAGCAATTTCCTGCAGTATGTTCCATGGCATATCTTTTTGGAACATTTCTATTAAGTCTGAAATATGTTCAGAACTGTAACATTAATATTGCAAAAACACTATTTGCATTGAAATTAAACTTTCATGCTAAGTGAAACCCTATGACAGTGAAATGAACAGAAGGAAGGATCTGTGACAGCTCACTTCCCTGTGCTCAGCTGACAGAGCTCACAGTTTGCAAAGACTCAGGGTCACATTCTGATAGCAGTTAAATCAGGTTAAATTAGGGCTGTCAAGTGATTAAAATAATTAATTGTGATTAATCGCACTGTTAAAGAATAATGGAATACCATTTATTTAAATATTTTGGATGTTTTCTACATTTTCAAATATATTGATTTCAGTTACCACACAGAATACAAAGTGTGCAGTGCTCACTTTATATTATTGTTTGTGATTACAAATATTTGCCTAGTAAAAAACAAAAGAAATAGTATTTTTCAATTCACCTAATGTAAATAATGTAGTGCAATCTCTTTATCATGGAAGTTGAACTTACAAATGTAGAATTATGTACAAAAACTAATTGCACTGCAATAACTCCTCCTCCCCTGAACGTGCTGTGTCCCTGCCCCTCTCCCTATCTCCCAGCACTTCCTGCCCGGCTGCTGGCAAACAGCTGTTTGGCAGTGTTAGCATGCTCCAGGAGGGAGAGGGAGGAACGGGAACATGGCACACTCAGGGGAGGAGGCAGGGGAGAGGCAGGGCCGGGGCGGGGATTATGTGAAGGAGTTTGAATAGGGGCAGGGAGGGGACCTTGGGGAAGGGGTGGGAATGGCGCGGGGCCTCATGGAAGGGGTGGAGTGGGGGTGGGGCCGTGGGAAGGGGGAGGTCTAGCACGCATGGGAAAGAGGGAAGTCGGCACCTAGGCTCAGTCCTACTTCTTGTTCAGCCAACTGCTCATACAAACAAGTTTGTTTATATTTGCAGGAGATAATGCTGCCCACTTCTTGTTTACAATGTCATCTGAAAGTGAGAACAGGTGTTTGCATGGCACTGTTGTAGTAGCTGGCGTCGCAAGATATTTACGTGCCAGATACGCTAAAGATTCATATGTCCATTCATGCTTCAATCACTATTCCAGAGGACATGCATCCATGCCAATGACAGGTTTATGCACATTGGTTGCTACAGGCAATTTTGGTTACTTGACAGACTCACTCATTCAGGACAGGATAGTCTGTGGCACTTGGAATCACCACCTGCAGAGCATCTGCTCTGGGAAGGCAATCTCTTATTAGACAGATGCTTAGACATGGGGCATGCAGCAGAAGCTTCAAGATAAAGAATGAAAGTCCTAGGAGACACTACAACCCCATCAGTACATGCAGGGAGACAACAGCAAAGGAAAACAAGCGGCCAAGGTACCACACCCATAGCAAGAAGCATTTGTTGTGGGAAACAGCACGAGCGGGTAAACAGGGAGAAGTGCCATGTACTAGGAGAGCATTGCAAGAAATGGGGCAAGTTGAACCATTTTAGCAAGGCATGCAAGAGCACAGGAAGTCTCAGAAGGATTCAGTCAGATTTGTACAAAAGGGGAATGGCATACCAGACAGTAGTGGTGACACCATGACTCTCTTCTTGACTCTGAGAGCATATTAGGTTCAGGAAAGCAACAAGGGACAATAGCAACTTCCGTGCATGCATCAGTAGTAAAAAGGAAATGCCACGTGCAATTTCAGCTGGATAGCGGGGCCTCCTACAGTGTGATTCCTCAGGGTGAACTGGACTCGAACACACCCTTTATAAAGAGCAAATACAATCTAATAATGCACAATAAGAGCTTAATGCAGCCTGCAGGAAAATGTGACCTCATATTAACTAACCCAAAATATAACAGATGGTACCCACTGACGTTTGTGGTGATGGCATTGTGGAAGCAGGGAAAGAATTAACAAGGATTTGAAGGGATCTTAATGCATGTCAGTTAGTTAGCATGAGTTAGGCTAACTGTGACCCTAATGACGTGAGATTTGTAGAAGCGAAGATAGTGTGAGGCAGAGAATAAACTGTGTGAAAAGTTATTACGACCTTGCAACTGATAACCAAATATGCAGGCTTGCTTTTTCTAGTAGTGAGACAAATAAGATAGCAGACAGGCTTATGTATAAACAAAATGCAATTGTTTCTCTTTACGGTCTGTACGATTGCTAGTTATTGTCTGTAACAAAAGTATAAAGGCTTGCTGTAATTGTTTACCAATTGAGGGAGACCTGTCCGGGACTGGGGCGACCCTGTTTCCTAGGACACTCCCTCCCTCTATTGTAATTACTAGAGAAAGAATAAAGTATTTGATTTTGCTGCACCCAAACAGAAAGCGAGAACTGAGTTTTTCCTCTGACAGCATGTAAGCACATACAAGGGAAAACAGCCATATAAGCTATGGATCTGATCAGGGTACAGCATCAGAATTGTATAGCTGCAGTGCAAGAAGCAAAAGGAGTCTAATGGACAACAGAGACAATTTCAGAAGCATATGGGGATGTTTTCAAACGTGACAAGTGCCTCAAAGGAAAGCTGCAAGTGGAAGTAGGCCCCAGAGTGGAATATGTGCTTACCACAAAGGAAAATTCCAGTGGCACTATGTAATCCAGTACAAAAGGAGCTCAAAAGTCGGCAGAACAGGGGTATATCAGCTTCTGTAGAGGCCAATATATCCTGGGTAAGCAGCATAGTGGTGATAAAGAAGCCAAGAGGCAAATTATACATCACCATACACCCAAAGCCACTGAATCAGGCAAGTAAAGATGTCACTATCCATGGCCAACAATTGATGATATCGTGATAGAACTCTCCAAAGCCAGAATCTTTACAATCTGTGATCTTTGTAGTTCTGGCACATAAGCCTGGATAAACAGTTCAGAATGCTGGCAATCTTTGCAACCCCACTTGGTGGGTACAGATGGTTAAGCATGCCGATACACATAAGCTTAGCACCAGAGATGTTCCAGAGAAATTTCACCTAAATACTGGACGCATTGCTGGGGATGAAAATAATTGCAGAACATATCTTCATTGTAGGCAAAGGGAGCAATGATACAGAAACTGAATGAGACCATGACAGAAAACTACAAACTTTTCTTCCGTGATGCTGAGACAAGAACATAAGACTCAACCCAGAAAAAAATGCGACTCAAACAGTGTGAGATGACATACACTGGACATCTGCTCACAGCAGAGGGACTAAAAGCAGAATCCAACAAGATCAAGGCAGTCAGAGCCATGCAAGCTCCAGTGGATGTGAAACAGGTATGGCACTTTATTGGAATGACAAATTTTCTGTCCAAGTTCTATCTGTACGTGGCTGCAGCAGAAGAACTCATACATCAGCTCACAACGCAGGATATTGACTAAGGCTCAGAGGTACCCAATAGTAAACATTTAACATGCTGAAACAAACTATAACAGATTCCCCTGTCCTGAAGTACTACCAGACAGAGGAAACATTGACACTCCAGTGTAATACCTCTGAGAAAGGACTGTGAATAGTTTTTTTGCAGGAGCAGCCAGTTACTTATGCCGACAGAGCCCTGTCAGAGACTGAACAGGGGTATGTCCCATTAGAAAAAGAACTTCTGACTATTGTATTTGGAGTGGAGCAATTCCATTAGTACATCTATGGCAACTCAATAATAGTGCAATCAGACCACACTCCCCTAGAGACAATTATAGCAAAGCCCCTTCTTAGTGCTCCAGAGAGATTGCAGCACATGTTGATTCAACTTCAGCACTATCAGACAGAGATCAGATACTGTTCAGAATGACTACTGGTGTTAGCGGACACCCTGAGCAGGTCATATATACACAGCATCAGTGAGTTGGGAGAGGGGAATTAGGATACTAAATTCATTAACATGCTGCACTATCTCCCCAGTTTCAACAGCAAAGCTGATGGAAATCAAAGAGGCTACAGAAAAGGACATCCAACCACAGGCAGTCAAGACAGTGATACTAACAGAAGACAAAAGCCAAGTACCAGTCGGAGCAGAACTACATTTTCAGATTAAAGATGTGAGGAGTGTGCAGGATGGAATTATATTTCAAGGGCAGAGGGCTGTTGTCCCTGCCTCATTATGTAAGGATGTCATACAAAAAATGCACACCTCACACCTGAGCACTGACTGCTGCCTTAAGCAAGCCCAAGAGCATGTTTACTGTCTGGGAACATATACATAACTACACTTCTTGATGGTAGGACGTGACACCTGCTAGTTATATGAGAGCTGTCCACCCAATCACGGGAAAGGGGGGAGAGCAGACTTATTCACCTTCAATGAAAAGCGATACTTGATTACGGTAGACTACTATTCAAACTTTTGGGAGGTCAATGCCCTTCGGGATACAAAAAGTAAGGCAGTGATTGGCAAACTGAAGGCCCACTTTGTGAGATATGGCATTCTGGACACTGTATCCCCTGACAATATACCCCAATTTGCCTCAGAAAAATTCAAGGAATTTGCAAGCAAATAGGAGTCGAAGCACCATACCTCCTCCCCAGCCAAGGTGGAATCAGCTATGAAAACAGCTAAGAGACTGTTACACAAGACTGTGCCTTGTGATTCAGATCCTCAGCATTCTGGTACACAGGAATACCCCAACACAGGAGTGCCGAAACAGTCCAGCACGGGCACTGATGGGGCGAAGGACAAAACTCTGCTACCAATGAAAGGAGATCTGTTGCAGCCTGAAGTATAGAGATAACGCTGAGAGGAGATGGCCAACAATCAGAAAAAGCAGGCACTAGAGTACAACAAGTCAGCTAAGAACCTACCAGCCCTGGAGACAGGCACTCCTGTGGGGATCCAGCCATTAGAGAGACACCAGAAGGAATGGGCTAAATGATCTGCAAGGGTGCAGTGGGATTCACATCATCTGAGGTGACATCAGAAGAGAGACAAGTGACAAACTCAAGGAGCTCAAGCTATTTAGCTTAATAAAGAGAAGGTTAAGGGGTGACTTGATAACAGTCTATAAATACCTACACAAGGAACAAATATTTAATAATGAGCTCTTCAATCTAGCAGAGAAAGGTAAAACACAATCCAGTGACCAGAAGTTGAAGCTAGATAAATTCAGACTGGAAATAAGGCATACATTTTTAACAGTGAGAGTAATTACCCACTGGAACAATTTACCACAGGTGGTGGTGGATTCTTCAGGACTGACAATTTTTAAATCAAGATTGGATGTTTTTAGTAGTAGTAAGAAGTAGGAATTATTTTGTGGGAGTTCTACTGTCTGTGTTGTATGATCACAATGTTCCCTTCTGGCCTTGGAATCTATATATTCAAAGGAACAGGAAGCACTTATGAGCCAGAAGCCCAGAGAGAGCTTACAGAGATACAGCGACTATCACAGAACAGAAAGACAGAAAACCATTGGAGGCAAAGCTCACCGGAAAGGAGACTGCAAAGACAGACAGTTTGCTAGACTTGGAGACAGGTGACAGGGAGACAGAGATAGGTCACTCCCAGTATGATCACATGTTGAGGAAACCAAACTATCTGAAAGACTATGAAACCATCTGCGTCTGTGGTAAAGAGAAGACTTCAATTCAGATATGTGTTAGCAACCTCTGTCTGAGAGAACATGGATGCAGCTCTGGACACCAGCTATGTTTCTAATGTTTATATTAAAATTTTTATAAAATAAGGAAGATGTATCATGATCAATGGAAATGGAGTCAAAGAGCCCATGTTTCCTGGAGTTACTTTTATCAAGGGAACAGCAGGAAAACAGGGATTGTGAGGAGCTGGGCTAGAAGCAATGCAGCCACATGGACAGAGCAGTGCACAGGGTTTAATAAAGTTCTACTTGTTCAATTTAACCTGCATTCATCTTTGTTCTTTGCTAATAAAACACGTAAGACTTATGCTGGCTCTCTTCACAGAGGAGAACTTCACCTAAGGGAGCACAAGAACTGCCACACTGTGCCTGGTCCCTCATTGGATGCACAAGTGACAGGGAGACTCCTTGTGCCCTTTTCTTCTCTGGGCACAAACAAGCTCTAAGTGAGTGGACAGTGTCAGAACAAGGAGGATTTAAGGCTACGTTAGCATTATAAGTACTGAATATGGTACTATTCTGTTCAATAAAATGCTGTCTTCAATAATGCTAAACCACAGACCCTGCAGTCCTTATTCAGTCCTTCATTTGGCCCATTCCAACAAGTCAATGAGATTTTTACCTACTTCAGGACTGCACAATGAGATCTGAACATGCACAGTATGCCTCTATACCAGCATATGCTAAATCAGACAGTATAGTGCAATATCTTTGCACATCATAGTATACAGGTTATGCTTTCTGACACCATTTTGTCTTTTTAATAAGAATGTTACGACCAAGAAAACAGCCACTCATATATTCAATATCAGATTGAAATAGTGAACATGGCTCAAAGCTCTTCGTGGCAATTCAAATCCCACACCAATTTTTGGAATATAATTTTTAGCAACCTAAGTTATTAATTTCCTAAATGGTATGTTTTCCAGTTCCTTGGCTGAATGCTTTGGTAACTATGGAACTGGGATGCAGCATATGTTTGCTGATTGGGTAACTATTCTCTCTCAGTTGACTGGTTCAATCAGACAATGCAGTGAACAAATAGCCAGGGATGTTATAAAGTTGTTAGGAAAATGATATACATTAAACCCGAGTTAAAGAGGCAAAGGCACCAATTCTGTGGGTGCTCCAGGGCTGGAGCACCCATGGAAAATTAATAGTGGGTGCTCAGCACCCACCGGTGGGCTCCTCATCCCCCTCCCTCACCCAGTGTCTCTCACCGCCAGCGGGCTCCACAAATCAGCTCCCTCCCACTCCCTGCCTGAGCTCTCCTCTGCCAGGAATGTGCCAGGGAGGCAGGTGCAGAGCGCTCCCCTCCTGCTAGTAACATGGGTCGGAGACAGTGCAGTGGTCCCGGACTGGGCGCAGATGGGGTCGCTGGTGGGGGATGACATGTGACCATTCGTGGGATGTCCCTTTAGATTGTGCTCCCCACAGTATGGGGAGGCACCAATTGTCTATGGGGCACCCTCAGTGGAGGGAGCAGAACAGGGACAGAAAGAGGCAGGGTGGGGTGGGGCCTTGGGGGAAGGGGCCGGGCCTGGCATGGAGCAGGGTTCAAGCACTCCCCGGGAAATCAGGAAGTCAGTGCCTATGTACGGAAAGATGGATTGTAAAGGTAGAATAGTTAGATTATTTTTTACCGCATACTCTTATTTGTATTGTAGCAGCTCAGCAAAAGCAGGATATCCCACCAAGTAATTTTTACTGTTGATAACTATTAAAGACTGAATTCAATGTGCTGGTGTTTGCAAATAAACTGAAAATTTTCAATACTGCAGACAGAATAGCAATGGCAAATTTATCATTACCTTTCTGAGGGTCAACAACAAAGTTTCCCTTTTGATTCCCTGCTACAATGTCATAAGTCAGGCCATCACCATCAGGGTCTATCGCATTGACTGTAGCAATCAACGTATTTGGGCCTGCATCTTCAGAAACAAAACTCCTGTAGCTGTTAAAAAGAATTGTAATAAGAAATTACGACATATCATGAAAAAGTCAAATTAAAATATATGTACAACTGAATGTATGTCTTAGAGCAGCATTTGTTGACTGTTTAAATGTAATATAGAGGTTTATAGTTTAATGAATAATGGAATTAACCTGATGAGATATTCTACCTTGTTAACCAATGAAACAATAAAAGCTGGACATTAAATCAACCAATTAACAGACTCTTTCTGCTTTTCCCTTTAGTAGATTTCCCCTGCAAACTTCTAGGAAAAAGAAAGTTTAACTTCAACAAGGATTTGGGTGAAATGTGGAGTTCACCGTTTTATCTACACACACACCAAACGGAGAATGGACATATGAATGTCAGGATATACTGTAACACACATGATACATGGGGCCAGGGTACATGGGTCATCATCATAGCTTATCACTCCAAAACCGCAACCAAGACCTTGTGTTATCACTTATCTCAAATACCGGAATTCCTCAGGAGTGCAAGATGTTGACAGGGAACTGTATTAGGCTGTGCCCAAGTGTTTGTCTAGGCTCTCCACAATCACATTTGGGGTCATCCCTCAACCTCCACTTGGTGAAATTATCACCAGTTTTTCCCACCCGAGCTCTCACTCGATTTAGAGTACACTAGGATTCTTGTTCAAAATACAAAAACAAAAACACCCCCCCTCAAATAAAAAACCTAAAATATGAGTAAACAAAAAGTACACTGGTGTAAGACCAGATTAACTTCACTCAGTTCACTGAGATTAGGGTGACCAGACAGCAAGTGTGAAAAATCAGGACAGGGGGTGGGGGGTAATAGGAGCCTATAGAAGAAAAAGACCCAAAAATCGGGATTGTCCCTATAAAATTGGGACATCTGGTCACCCTGAGATCAGAATCAGTCCCAACATGGCCAGACTTGCAAGATGAAATCAACCACACTCAGATACCATGACAATAAGGGCCATATATATTCCTAGACAAAGAGACTGAATTCAAGACAAAACTTCCCTTACATTTTACATGTAGCGACTTGTGTGTGTGTATTCATTGGTGCATTGGTGGGGTAGCATTTAATATGCAACCCAATAAGGGAACTAAATGATTCTGGTTTAGCTCAGCTATTCAAAACCCCAGGGCCATTGTCTTAGCTCTGCATCAGAAAACCAAATGAACTGTAACTCTGACAACTTTAAGCATTAAATATAGGAGCAAAAGAGTTCAAATCATCAAGAAAGGTCTCTGAAGAAGCAGAAGGAGAAAACTGACAAAATGAAACAGAGTGGTAGCTTAAAGCAACTCATAATCGAGGAATAGGATAATTATGGGGAGAGAGAGCTCCAGGCTAAGAATTATGAGTTTATACTGGACTGTAAATCTATTTAAACAAAGCATTAAAAGGACAACATCATCTTGATTTGTATCTCTGCATTGGTCCATGATTGAGCATAAAATTAACTGCAGATTAGTGTCTTTAGAGGAACTAAATTACAGATGATCACAAGGAATCTATGTAACAGAGCCAACATCAGACAAGACCTGCTTGAAGTTCAACCTTAGATTCAGGAAGGCATCAGCAAGGTCAAGATAAACCAAAATGAAAGCTTTCACCTGGAATGTAGATAGAGAACAAAAGAACAGGTTTTGGAAGGAAGATAAGGAATTTGGGGACTTATCCTCTTAGGTACTGAGCAACACCTGCAAAGTGCTCAGTACCTCAGATTCAGGTCTTTGGACTGTGTCTATAAAGCATGGTTTGATCATGAAACATTGGGACAACTTCTGTTCTCATTTGCACCTATACAGTCCCACTGAGTTAAATAAAAATTGCATGCATTCACCTGACGGCAGAATTTGGCTTTATGTTCATCTCCAAATGTACGCAATGGCTACACAGACTGCAGATGTAAAATAATAACCCTCTATGAAAGAATTTTTCATAATTAAAAATGCTAAATTTTTACAATATCCCCTGGTAAACTTAAACAGGAAGCCTGTTTTTCTTTTGCTGAACATATGCTCTGTTTTGACGAAGAGCGGTTCACAACATCATGAGTGCTGGCACTCATTTTCTAACAAAAAACGATACTACAATGAAGCATTTGTTTTTAAAGAAATAACCACATATAAGATTAAACAATTATGTGGACACTGCAAAAAGATACAAGAAATAAGAGGATAATGGATTAGTGTGCCTGTCAGCCTTGATAACATCCATTTAAGAGTCTGGAATATTTTTTTTTTAAAAGGGGAGATGTTCTGAAGAACCATAGTCTTTAGATTCTGGATTAGCCCTATTTGGACAGGCAGAGGACTACTAAGAATTGTTCAGCTCTTTTCATGGCCAAACTACCTGAGGGATGTTTAGTTCCCCCTCAGCTGTTGGCTCACTAGAAGGAAGGAAGGTAGGAAATTGTAAAGACACATATTACCTTTAGGTATTATAAGGACTGTCAAGAAGTCTTGACATCGTGTTCAGACAAACCACAAGTTTGGCACCATTAAAATCCCTTCCTGATCTTTGCTCTGAGCAACTTTTACTTTTAAGCTGATGCATAAAAGTCAGAATTTGACAATGGTAACCTGGGAATTCCACTGCAGAGTCTGTAACTTGCATGTAAGCTCATACTGCTTTTGACACAGATTCAGACACTTGTAAGACTCAAGGTTTAAAGAGGACTGTGCTTACTGAAGCCTGGAAAATGTTCCCTGTGTTGATGGGAGATGGGACTGGGTGAGATTAAGAGCATTCCACTTATTTATTATTGACATTTATCTTGTGATTTCTTCATATTGCAGTAGTCAGTTAGGACTCTGTCATCTACTAAACATTTTGTTTTAACAATTCAGTAAAATAGTCAACATTTTGCAGCACTATCTCCAAAGCCTAAACTATCTAATTAAGGGCAAGATTCTGCCATGCACTCTGGATGTGCTGGAATGTGGAGGGACAGAGATGCTGCTTGGACTCCCAGCATTTCTGGCTGATTTTCTACTTGGGTCTCCTGGAGTACTCAGTCTGAAGCAGTAACTCCACCACTCTTGGAAAGGCTTTCACATCCTGCTATATCCCCATACAACCAGCTCTGACCAACCCTGGCCAGCTCTGATCCACCCTGCACCTTTCAGACAATTAGTACTCACGCAAGCTCCAGCATGGAGTAAGGATTGTGGTATCCATTAGGATTCTGGCCAGCACTTGTGCAGGGCAGGAAGGGGGAGAAGGGATAGGAATAGTCTCCAACACCTTCCCTGTAATAATGTGAGTTCTCACTTCTAGTGGATATGTTTTCTCCCACTAACATAATGTATGTTACAAATGTAAGTTATTTAGCATGTATAGAGTAAAGAATTCTTTCAGAGATAGCAGTGGTTGGAGCCTATATGAACATAATATTTGTTTACTTTAAGACTGATGATGAAGTCCTGCAAAACTTCCCAATAAGAATTTTTAAGAAATTTTTTTTTTTTGTAAAATTTACAAGCTTGAACTTTTTACACTACAGATTAATGACTCATTCTTGTTCCCATTTATATTAATGGAAATGCTGTCAGCAGTTTATCTCAAGAGATTTCTGATATATTGGGATACATCCAGAAAAAGACTTCTTCTAGTTTTGGATCCGACCCAAACCCAGGACCCCAGAAGAGCATTTGGATGCGGGAATTCAAATATTAAAAACTCAGGGAGGGAGATCTTGGCTCTGAGGCTCCATTTCAGGTCCATCTCTATTTTAAAAATCTACTTTTGGTTGCTACCATTTGAAGTAGCTATCCTACAAGGAATGATGACTCACAGGGTCAAATTCTGTAGGAATGTTTAAGGATGTATAAGTTGGACTCAGACCCCATTAGTCTTACTTCTTCTGATTTGCCAATGTGTGAGTGAATATAAAATATTCTGTGTTGGTATGATTTATATGGTGAGGAGCTGGAAGAAGATATAAGGAAGGGGCAGCTTACTTGAGCATACATGCTTTTAAATGCTACTCTTCATTCCTTGTCTTGCTTCACTTGTCTCTTCTGGACACTTGATGTGTGAATTACACCAGCTTACATTTACTGGATCAAATTCAGAGGTGATATGTAAGGGTGAGTATAGGCTAAGTGTGTTTAAGTGAGCAAGTCTAAATCTAAATCAACCTATGGAAGTCTGAGCTGGTAGGACATATATGCTGGAAGAACCAGAAGAAGGTTCAAGACTAACTCGGACTACTCAGATTCATCAATGAAGAATGTTTCCCACAATCTTTTGAAATCATCTCTAAATTTTGTGGTTAGGAACCAAACTTAAGGACTTATTTTACTGGGAGTATGAAATTTCTGGGCCAAATCCTTGTGTAGCGTAAATCAGCAGATGTCCACTCATTTCAATGAAGCTATGCCAATTTAAACAAGGTGAAGATCTGGCCCTCTGAGCACGTCTTAGTTCCTGTGATATCTCTTTACATCTTGGCATCCACAAGTTAAGAGCAATATTTTCAGAGTTTTAAAAACATCTTATATATTTACATTGTCTGAGAAAACTTGGGTGCTTCATCATTCATGTTTGAAACACGGATTCTAACAGTTGCTGTCCCAGTCTTTGGCTCTTCTCCTTTATCTACAGCCATAATTATAAATTCATAAAGATGGTTGGGACGCTCATAGTCCAACTGTGTTGCTGGAAAGATAGTACCATGTGAAGAAATGCTAAAATCTGGACTCAAAGTGTAATATATTATTTCAGCGTTTTCTTCTGAATCACAGTCGCTGGCTGTCACTATTAAAACAGAAGAAAAATACAATTCCTAGATTAAGGTCTAAGGATTAAAATTATATAAACTTTAATAGACAAATTAATGAATGGCATAAAAATAACAGTAATAACGTTTATTTTAACATGTGGTGCTTGAAATAACTTAAGTAGTACAGGATATAGCATATTTTATACTGTTTAACTATGGTTTGAAAACGAACTGTAAAAAAGCACATTTTTTACTTCAACTCTCAATATTTATATCAACAAGTAATCCTTCAAGGTAAGGCATTCAGTTGCCTGGCTACTTCCACCCATTGTTATTCCTTTGTCTGCTAAAGAGCCCTCTACTATCAAAAATCTTCTTCCTACGTAGATACTTATATTCTCATGCCCACCTGATTTGTACCACTCACCCAAATTTACTTTGTCCCCAACAGGCTTGCCTCCTGCAAACACATGATTAACTTCATATACAAGAGTGGTCACAAAGAGTTCAAATAGACTACTCATATATAAAATTAAATATGTTCTTAAATGCACAATCTAAAATAACACATTACTAGATTATAAAGTTTCATTTCCCATTCAAGAGATCAGTTTTTAATGTTCTAATAATTTGCTATTTTAACCTGTGTATACTTTTTCAAATCATAGGAAAAATTAACTGAAGGAATAGCCTTAAATATGCATGCAAGTATTTATTTTGACGTAAATCTGCTTTTCTTTCAGACTCTGCCTTTATTTATATAAAAACTGATTTTTTTTTCACCATTTCATGCACTACACAGAACTGCATAATTTAAAACTGAGTTATTTGGTTATAAATTCAGTAGGGGCGAAACTTTGCTCCCCTCACTCACCTAAACACACATGCATACAGACAAAAGGCCCTGAATGCAGCAGAACTGGTGTAGTTCAGTGGAATGGGTTGGGGAGGACACAGCATGTGGACAGCCCACAGAGGCTGTGTGCACCAGGGTGGTTTCAAAGGTGCACAGAAGAGATGCACTGATGGACTCACAACTACTGACCATCTCCATCCTTCTGAAAGAGGGACACAGCAGCTGCTGAGCTACTGCAACTCTAAGGATGTAATAGCAGACACAGCATCTGTACTGCCACTTCATACTCCTACAGAAAAGATTTGTTTCCTTCCTTTCTCCTCCCTCTCCCAGCTTCTTTCAGCTGTGCGCTGTGCACAGGGCACAGGAGTTTATGCTCATGAACCAATTCTGCAAGGTGCCAAGTACCTCCTCAAAGCTGTTGCGCATCTCACCCTAGAATTGGTACCTGGTGTTTCACAGAGGGAAATTCTAATTAGCAGCAGAAAACAATTCTCCTACTGACTGTAGTGAATAGACTTTGAAGTGCTAACCTTGCAGAAGTACAGTTGTCATGGGAACTGTTTCAGGAACATTATCTTTGCTGTAGATTGACTGCTGGAATTCTGGGGCACAATCATTCTCATCGGTGATTACAACCAAAACCTGAATGGAAGAGATGAGAGCATTAAGTAATATCAAAGTGGATCTGAGCAATGTCTTCACTGGTATAGATATATTTGATGCAAGGATTTTCCAAAAATAATCTTCTTAGAGGATTTCAGAAGCCATAGCCCGTAGGAAGAGCCATTTTTGTTAGATTGTTCATTCCCTGCTGAGAACTGTTTTTATGTTACAGAGAAATTCTTAAGTAGTGGCCACTGTCATATCCAAAAATTCTTCTACTGCAAGGGCAGGGCTGGTGTAACCACTAGGTGAACTAGGCAGCCGCCTGGGGCGCCAAGATTTGGGGGCACCAAAAAGCAGTGCCCCACATTTTTTTCCCCATTATTGCTTAGAGGCAGGTACCTGTCAGTCTCCAGCACTCGGGCCATGCCAGCAGCCTCTTCACCTCAGAGTCTCCCCGGCTTGCCCAAGGGCCACTCCTCCTCTCAGCTCCCCGGCCACTGCCACCAAGGCCGCTTGGGAGGACGTGGGTGGAGGGCGCCGTCGCGGAGGAGATGCAAGGGGCCAGACTCAGCTGGGGCCCCGCAGCTGCCAGCCAAGAGCAGCAGGAACCGGGCGCCGCTCAGAGGGAGCTGGGCGGCCCAAGCCCAGGGTGGCAGCAGCCTCCCCAGCATCCTTTGCACCATGCGGCAGGACCGGGAAACAGCAGCAGCAGCAGCAGCAGCAGCGCGGCCTCTCCTGCCCCATGGTAGGCTACGCTCCCTGCCTGCCTCTGCTGCCAGGGAGGCTGCCGCCGACCTGGGCTCGGACCACCCAGCTCCCCCCAAATGGCGCCCGGTTCCTGCTGCTCTCAGCCAGCAGGGCCCCAGCCGAGCCCGGTCCCTTGCATCTCCTCTGTGGTGGTGCCCCGTGCCTGTGTCCTTCTGGGCGGCCACAGCAGCAGTGGCTGGGGAGCCTGAGAGGAGGAGTGGCCCCCGGGCAAGTGTAGGAGACTCCGAGGTGAAGAGGCTGCTGGTCCTGGCATGGCCGGAGCACTGGAGACTGACAGGTATCTGCTCCTGCCCCCTGCCCCATCCTGGCACCGCCTGTCCCCCAGCCGAGTGTCACCTGCCCCACCAGCCTCAGTGCCCTGCCCCATACTGTCAGCCACCCCAAGCTCACTGTGACACCAGCACCCCTTGGCAAAGGGCCCCCTGATCTTCACGAACAGCTGTTGCCGCAGGCCTGACAAACTCACTGCACCCCACAGGTGTCTTACAGGGCACTTCCCTTCCATGTTCCTCTTTGTTGGTATCTACACAAGGCTGGTAACTTGTCAAGAGTGAGAATCTTTGTGAGATGTGTGCATGGGTAATATTGAAGGAATAATGTATTTACCTTAAAATTCTGTTTTATAGACTTGGAGTAGAAATTAGTCACCAGGGTATGGCCCTTTGGGGCAAGGGGGATTTGTCACCCTGCCTAACCTGGCTGGTGATGCAATGCAAGGCTCAATTGTTTAGCTTTGTACAATAGTAAGACTTTGAATGGGACACTATCAGAGGCAATGGCAATCAACTAAAGGTAAGAAAGAAACATTACAAAGCCCTTACCTGTTCTGACAGGCTGTTTATAATGCTAAGTTTACTAGTTTTTGGAGGTTGTCGGGAGAGGGGAAGGGCGCAAGGTGGAAGTTTCGCCTAGGGTGCAAAATATCCTTGCACCGGCCCTGTGCAAGGTTTTTCCATTTTTTCGTCATGGACATTGACTCTTATTTTCTCATTTAATTGCAGGGCAAATGTATTCTCCATTTTCTTAGCATTCTTTTTCACTACTGCATCTTGCAATACATTTTTATTATTTCTACCACTATAAATACTAAAGCAACTAATTCTTCTGCCAAGCTTTTAACAGTATAAATTTGCTGAGACCAGATTTTGAACTGAATGACACTGGTGTAAATCAGGAGGTAAAAATATGGAATGGAGGTCAAATTCTGACTCCTAATGGTTTTCATTAAAACGTGAATTTCATTCCCCTAAGACAAATATTATGGGTTTAAGTCTCCTCTCACTTAGCCCAATGCAAATCAGGAGTAACTCCACAGAAGTCAATGAAGCTATACCAGTGTAAAGAGATTGTAAGTAAAATTAGAATCACACCCTAACTATTCACAAACCCACCTCATTGTCCTCCTTCAAATACTATCTTAAAAAACTCTTCTCTGCTGAGATGCCCATAAAACAATCAACAAAGGTTATCAGCAGACTGTGTGCTCAGACCTCTGCTTACCATGCTGGCCAATGTCATCTCATTGTTTCCTTGTGTTCCCCTGTCTTTTTATTGTGTGCCCCTGCTGTCTCGTATTTTATACTTAAATTGTAAGCTCTTTGGGGTAGGGAATGTCTCTCTGTTACATGACTGTACAGTGCTTAGCACAAGTTCCTGGTCTCTAATAAATAAATAATATATGTACACATCTGCTATATCTGTATTTCAATGATTTTTTCACCTTTAGAAAAGCTAAGAGTACTGTGACTCGATGTCTTTTAGATACAATATATGCATTACAAATTACCATTGCTTCATTTCTTTCATGATTGTTCCCCATTCTTTATGCTAAAAATTATTCTGTGTTCATATTCTCTGCTTTTAAAATGAAAATACTGTAGAATATACACCATGCTCTGTATGCCAGTTTAGAACAAGGATACTGGCATCAGGTCTGAACTAGTGATATTTCTTTCCCTCTGAGCAGGCAAGGGCTGGGAATTGTGGAGAGGCAGTAAATTCAGTTCCTGAAGAGGAAGGAAGCATCTTACATGAATGGGTCATTTCAGGAGTAGCATTAATGGGCTCTTGCCTCAACCAGAGACAAGGACACAACACAAAGACTAGGAGTACAGTGGGACAGAATGTGAGGTAGAAAGGAGGGGATGGGAATTAAAGCTATGAAGAATATGGAAGGACCCGGATAAGATGGAGGGAAATCAGGGCTGTCCTGATCAAAACAGAATGATATGGTGTTACCTCAGCTACACTGCTAAACTGCTCTTGGCCTTCTGTTGCTCTGACCAGAAGCAAATATTGGTGTTGGTCACTCTCATAATCCACACTCCGAGTCAAGCTGATCTCTCCTGTCACCTGATGGATGCTGAACAGGCCACTAGGATTAGTTAGCAAATTGTAGCTCAGCGATTTGTTTTGATATGACAAAGCAGAGACTGTAAGAAATCTGGATAAAAATGAAAAGCAAAAAGCATAGAGAAAAGACATCAACACAAAATTATGTTCCCTCTCTGAAGTTCTTATCCACAAAAATTAACCTCTTATATTTGTTTTCCTAATATTGTGATGTTGAATATTAGAATACTGAAATACCAGAATATGGCAAAAATGCAATAAACTCCAAACCCAGCCCTGTATGCCTGATGCAAGAAAAACTCACTTAAGTAAATGAGGATTGTATCTAAAGACTACAGGACTGGATGCTATTTTTATAAAATGCTCCTCAGACCTGCTATCTTGAGGCAAAATAGGTAAAAGCTAGGACCTTGGGAATAGGATATATTAAGGATTAAAAATCCAGCCAGGCTATAAATAGAGGATTTTATTGTAGTTTTAATTGAATTTGCTTATTCTGCCATGACAACATGTTGCAATGATTTTCAGTTAGGGAAATAAAGTTAAATCAAGAGCCAAAGGATTTAGCCTAACAATGAAACAATTAATTTCCTGTCCTGATCAGAGGATCTTAATGTTTGAAGAGCTAGCAGCTACAAAAGGAAAACGCAGGTCAGTAATACAGTATATTTAAGATAGAAGGCCATATGTATGGCCTTAGAAGATAAAAGTGAGATTCTTCAAATCTAGTATGTCACAATCCTATTTCCAATAAAATCGATGGGGTCATGTACTGACTTCACTGGGAAAGGGACAGAGTCAAAGTAACACACTACTTCACTCACTCATAGTGAGCTACTAGTGGCCCATATCATTTTTTTAGATAGGGGTCAATATAATTATATGGGAGAAACTTCAAAGTTCAATTCCTTTCAAATAAGCACCCAGAACTGTGGATCTGAACTTTATTAGTATTTTGAAAACCTCTTGATCTGCAAAACTAAGTAATGTTGTCTTACAACATTTTCAAAAAAATTGTATTCTCACTTTGATCTCTGTTGCTGGTGCATGCTGTCAGTGATGATTGTGTTGAGGTTTGTGACCATCTTTAACTTTGTAGATATTTAATACACATTTAAAAGAAGAAAAAGCACAAAGGAAACATTTTGAGTATTTCAAAGAGAAAATACATCCCTCGGCCATTTGTTGCCTGATCCTGCAAGGTGCTAAGAGCCTTGTGAAAGAAGATCCCCCAAGCTCCAAGGAAGAGCAGGATCAGGCCCTTGATTTCCATGAAATGGAGAATAAAAACATTATACCTTTCAATAAATTAAAAATGATTACATTGCAAATACTTTACTAAAGTGGTGGGTGTGGTTTGGTTCTAATCCTATAGAAAGTGCAATTGCTTTCTTAGATTGGGACAAATGCTATTTGATAATGCCCAGGCACACCCACTTGTTTTCAGTGCTCTCATTTCAGCATGCAATAGCTTTAATGCTTTATATACACCAAATGTTGGTGTGCAAATGCAACTACATACCCAGTTATTTGTGTATTTGCTAATTTTTGCCTATGCAACATAGACACAGTGTTTTCTATTCCTTTAAAATACAGGCAT
Source organism: Mauremys reevesii (assembly GCF_016161935.1). Taxonomy (NCBI): domain Eukaryota; kingdom Metazoa; phylum Chordata; order Testudines; family Geoemydidae; genus Mauremys; species Mauremys reevesii. The sequence continues at coordinate 24,499,606 of NC_052638.1, forward strand.
TCAGAAGTGGGTCCTTATGAGTTTCATAATCATTCTCTGTGAGTAATATTTATACAATTTTTTCTAGTCTGGATTTTTGTACCATTCATAGCAAAGAAATCATTCCACAGGATTTGCAGAGATTGGTACATCTCAGTTTATATGAGTACTTTCTTCCTGCTGCCATACTGCTAGCAATGACTTCTTGCAGAAGATCTGATATTGTGGTTGAAATTTTGAGGTACGCCTCTACCTCGATATAACGTTGTCCTCGGGAGCCAAATAATCTTACCGTGTTAAAGGTGAAACCGCGTTATATTGAACTTGCTTTGATCCACCGGAATGCGCAGCCCTATCCCCCAAGAGCACTGCTTTACCGTGTTATATCCAATATCAGGTCGTGTTATATCGAGGTAGCGGTGTATTGCCAAAGGTTGTGATAGGTCATATCTTGTTTGTTTTATTTATTATTTGTATTACCATAGCACCTACCAGCCCTAATCATGGACCAGAACTCCATTGTGCTAGACCGACCACTGATTAACAGATCCACTTTAATATTAGTACTGTAGGGTTCTACAACAATCTCTGTTAGCACTCCCTGTTAATGCAGAATAATAATTTGCTTTCACTGGGTGGCATTATTTATGGTCATGGCCTCTAGTGTCATATTATAATCTGATTACGCTCAAGATTAATATTTCATTCCCTTGGGATATTGCTGGGGAACTTGACAAACTGGCTGGCTATCAACCACTCGTAGGTGTGGAAATTGTTTTTAAATGCTGATTAAAAAGTAGTTACAAAAAATCTTATTATTTTTTTTAGATTTAGCCTTGTCTGACTCCAAGATGGCAGAGATTAAATACCTGGTAGGATTCCACAATTCTTCAAACATAGGGACCAAAAGAGGATATATATCCATCACACTTTATCATCAAAAGCACATTATCATCTGATCTCATACATCTTAAATTACTATATCCAGGAAGTCTGTAGCTATATAGGTACTGAAAAAAGTTGATAAAATACGGTAGACAAGACAAGATTAACAAATATATTATAATACAGACCATGAGCTTTCAGATCAAAGGGCATCATGGTTTAACTGTAGGAGGAAACTTTTGCACTACAAATTAGAGCAAGTCAGTGAGGTTGAATAGGTGCAACTGAATGCAGAATTTGTCCCAGTACATAAAACTGAGTTTGCTAGTCCAGTAAAAGGTTTTGTTTTATCCTGCGCAAATTATGATGTCAGAATTTTTGGTGATATGTACACTGGCATGATAAACCAACAGAATGGAAAATCAAATGACCAAGCTTTGTGGTGTCTTCATTTTTGCCCAGCATTCACAGCCTTTTGCTTTTTCTGGTTTTCATGTGAGGAACTTGTCACTTTTCCAAACATCAACACAGACCCTGAACTGGAAGAATACATAAAGGATATTTTCCCTTCTTGTTTAATGCCTCTAATTTGTCTTTGAGGTCATTTTTAAAAATAGGCAAAATCAGTTTCTCCTATTTATTATTACTGTGCTAACATCCTTTACAAATATGAACATCTCATTTTTCACCAGTACTTTTCCACATATAATGATGACTACAAATAAATCAAACTGTATCTATCTTAGATACTTCTTTCTCTGGGATATAGAATAGCCAATCATCATATCTTTTTGCAATCTGCAAATAATCTGAAGGCTTCTGGGTGATGATATCAAGGTTAAGCTAGTAGTCTGTGCTATAACCCCGGCTATTAACTGGTACTAGTACGATTTTTAACTGGTACTTACGATTTTCCCTGGAGCGTGTTTTCAGGAACATAAACAATATATGATATGTTGGTAAATTGTGGTGGTCGAAGCCCCGCAATCACAGAAACAGAAGCAGGAGACCCTTTATTACCAAGTTTATCCGCTGCTAACACAGTTATTAGGTATTCCCTGTCCTTCACAAGTGGCAAACCTGTTGTTTTAATCCAACCACTGTCCTTCTCGACCTCAAATCTGTCTTCTCCACCTAAGTAGAAATATAAACCCAGAGACTGTTGTCAGGAAAATTTTTACTGGAGTAAAATTGGGAGAATAATTCCCACTAGAAATTCCCATATGGAAAAACATGCACGGCTACCCCAGAGAAACCAATTCATCACTGGGGATGGGCAGTGCTGCCACAGCCCTCTGCTAAAGGTGGCCAGTTTTAAACTATTGCTGGAGCTTCCTGAGAACCCCTCCAGTAGATGAGAGTTTATCAGTGAGTCTGCACTTCAAGCTGCCTTTGTGCTACAAGAGATCCACAGGATGAGTTCTGTCAGAAGGACCTGGGGGTAGAGGGTAGTGATTCTGTGTATGCGCATATGTACATATACTTTTAATTTACCTTCCAAGAGAAAATATTCTACAGCTCCGTGGACCCCTTCATCATCATCCACAGCAAGAAGCTTATACACTTTGGTACCTGCTGCAGCTTTAGGAGATACCACGGCCAAGAATGGGAAAGGATCCATGACCCATTCAGGTGCATTGTCATTCACATCTGTCACAGTAAGTTCTAAACGCAGCAAGTACCATTCCTTTCCTGATGGTTAACAGAAAAACAAAGGATTAGTTAGCACACTAACTATAAGCACTGAAAATATCTGGGATATAGTATTATTCCTAAATATCGTTCCTATGGGATCCAGTTTAATAGGAAAAAAATACTTCTGTAGGCCCCAATCTGCAACTAACAGCATGCAGAAGGACTCCTGTACCTTTGAGGAGAGCCACTGACTTCAATGGGGCTCCAACAGGACACAACAGTCAGTTCAAATGCTGTCAACTACAGGATCAGGTTCATTATATTCTGTCAATAATACTTACTAGAACTGGTCAAAATTTTTTACTTTTCTAAGAAAATTTTTTGTAAAAATTTTTCAAGAAACATTTTCTGTCTTTTTCATTTACAGAGTGATTGGAAATTTTCAAAAATTTGAAATGTCTACAAAAATTTCTCTGCATTTTTCATCAGCCCTACTATCCTTATTGATTTTATCAGTTTACAACTTCAGCGAAAGACTAATCAGATTTTTATCTTTTATGACAATCAAATTGATTGTTTCAAAACCAAAAATGGAACCCTTTTATTCATCTATAATCCGTAACAAGAAGATAGATAATTAACAAGTGGGTATGCACTAGCTATACCTCTGTCACCATTTACCCAGCCAATGAAAGCATTAGAGCTCTTGAAATAGTGAATCTCATCAGCACTCAGACTGTCAGAAAAGAGAGACAAAAAAGGGGAAATATTTTCCATATATAAGAAACTGTTCTTAACTTTTCAGTGCCTGAAATAGGGGGTAAGGCTCAAAAGTAAAGGTTAGAGATGACAAAATGGGAAAAATACTCTTTGTGGAAAATTCTTTTGAATACTAAGTGGTAGCGCTAGAATCCCAGCTCAAAGGAAAGCAGAGCAGAACTCCTCCACTAATTATTGATAAACAGCTGAATAAATCCATACATTCTTGTAACGTATAAATACTTGCCCCCAGCGACGAGCTGCCAAAATCTTAACAACCGGTTCCCTATAAAAAGTTCTGATTTAAGGGATGTGCCACAGTATGTATTTTTTGTACCAACAGGGTTACCATATGTCCGTATTTTCCGATGGCTACTGGCAGGTGTCGGGAAGAGATTTTTTTCTCCCAATGCATTCTGGGAAGTTTTTTTATCTCTTTCCTCTGATGCATCAAGGATGGCCACAGCTGGAGTTCGTACAGGGGACATGGAGGAACAGGACTCTGAGGTGACAGCGTGCACTCTCTTTCTCCGGTGCATGGCTGGCTGGTTCTTGTTCCCATGCTTAAGGTCTAACTGATCACCACATGTGGGGTTCAGAAGGAATTCCCCCCCAGGTCAGACTGGCAGTGACCTTGGGGTTTTTTTTTTGCCTTCCTCTCCAGCATGTGAGTGCAGGTGATTTGTCAGGATCATCTGGATATATCTCACTTAAAATTTTCCCTGCCATTGCAGAGGCCTCGAGCACTGGAGTACCTCAGTCCCTCCTATTCTCTGCCTATGCACATAACAGTCTTATCTCCTCTTGGTCTCATTTACTCATTTACTTTGGTCTTATTTCAGCTGCTGGGTTTAGTGTGCGGGTACTGGGTGGTGTTGGTGGCCTGTGATATATAGGAGGTCAGACTAGAAAATCAAGTGGTTCCTTCTGGCCATAAACTCTATGACATACACCTACAAAACTATTTATGGCACAGTCATTAACATATCACGGCTCACTGCATCAGTTCACACTCAGTTGCGGATTGGAAGGTTATCTTCACAATCAGGATGGTTAGAAATACATATTTTTAATAAAATCTTATTTTCTGTGAAGTTGATAGAACTTGCCCAGAAATTATTCCTGCTTGTCCTGAGTGGGTAGATTCACCAAGCCCTACCTGTATCAAATAATAAAACTATTCTTTAGCTGTTTTGCAAGAGATTAATGCTGAGTTTTTTTATCTAGTTTCAGATCCTTTATCTTCCAGTTCCTTTCTGAATTCTCAGATGCTAGTAAACACAGAAGCTATGGGCCCAATCAAAAACTCATAGTGTCTAACAGACTCACTACAGTGAAGTATATGTTGTCAGCAGGGGCGGCTCTAGCAATTCGCGCCCCCCAAGCGGCGCACACTCAGCGCGGGGCGCCTGATCGTCGCCGGTGCGGCTGGTGTGGACCTCCCCTCCGCCTGCGCCGACCGGCCCGCCGCCCGCCCCCCGACAGGCGGCAGCGGCAGCAGCGCCAGCCCCAAGCACGCGCTGGCCACGCTGCGTGGCCCTGGGCCTTGTCCGAACACTAAGCATAACAAACACAGGTTATATTTATAGGGGTATTGTTATTAAATTAAATGCTAATTACTCTGATTGGCTACAAACTACTACCACATTTCATAAATAAACCAGCAAATAAACCAGGTTGCTTTACAGATATGCAAATGACTTTTTAGGAAAGCTGTGTCTGCTGCAATCTCTTCATGTTGACCTCTAAGCACATCTAACTCTGACATGAGATGCAGTAAGGGTGGACAGTAGATCAACCAACAAAAGCAGAACAAGATATAGGGTCCAAATTTTCCTTTCACTTACACTGGTTCAAATCTGGAGTAACTTTGCTCAAGTTATTGGGGCTCCACTGAAGTAAATGAAAGGAAAATCAGGTCTATGAGCTATTTTCTCCCACAATACATTCACATAACTCCTAGTAATGAGAGACTATATCTCAGAGATAAAAGTTATATATTCGTATATGCAGAGCAAGACATGAACCAAAGCAGACCACAGCATACATCTAAAAATAGTCTGTTAATTTGATCTGGTAATATCAGAATATTTTTCTGCAATTTTTTTTAAATTTAGCTTTGCAAGAAATGTGTCAACATACCCATGAACGATTAGGGGCACCTGTAAAAGTATTTTACTTAGTAAACCTAAAATAACCATCAATCAAGTCTAAACTAAGTATTTAGTGCTCTAAATATAAAGTGTTGCCAAATTCTCTAATCTTATAAACAGCGTTATCTCACTGAGGCAGAATATTATCCCAGCAACGTCTGCCACTTCAGCTAGGACAACAGCATTCATTCTCTCTGTCGGCTGCAATGTTACATCCCACTCCAAAAAGTACAGAGTTTCTGACTCTGCAATAAATGGCTTTTGTCTGAATTATGCATTTTATTGATATTATCCCTTCATTTACTCAGCAGTACTAATACATCTTGCACATCACATATTAAAGCCTGTTGCAAACTTTTCAGAGCTTTTCATAATTAGTAAGCTCTATCTGATGGCAGGTGGCATATTTAGCACACCCTATCTATAAACAAACAGTAAGTAGATTGTAGGAAAGAAAATTCCTTAGTGCTGTGATTAACAACGTCAAATTTACGTTTCTTAATAATAGCTTCCAGAGTCTTAACCCACCATGACCTTTGAGTACTTTCTGTCCTTTCCAAGAGAACTCCCTCTATATACAAATAAGTGTTCTGTTGCTGGTCTCACAGAACGTAGTGGGACAAGTTCTTCTCTCAGTTAAACCTATAGAACCAAACTGGGTTTTACAAGTGTAACTGAGGACAAAGAGTTTTCTTTCCAAAGAGCACTGAAAATTGAGATGAAGAAAACTTGTTAATTCTGTTCACAGTTCTTTATTGTCATCCTCTGTATTTACAAAGACAGATGACAGAAGGGTTCAGATTCCTGACAGAAAACTAATTTGTTTCTTTTATTGTCTATATTGTGCACCTATATTCACATTTTAGCTGAAAAGTAAATTCTCAGTTATCATATATGAAATGGATATTAAATTTCTTATGGAGCCAAAACTCCCAACTATACAAGATATACCCCAAATTAAATCAGTTAATGGTACACATAAAAATGTGCAACTCAAGTTTAGGTGAGAATACTATAGGCTAACCATAACAACCTTAGATGAGAGCCTGGATGGATTACTGACCATAATAGAGGAAAATTCTGTGGAGAAAGTCACAGGTCCTTCCTCTTTTGGCTTGGAGCCGGTGGTGAGGCACATACCACAAGAAGCATCCAGAAGGAGTGCAAGGGAAAGTGTTCAGAGAGTAGGAAGTAAAAGGGAAATAAGCATGGATAATATTATTTCCCATGCCCCCAGTGGTTAAATGGAACTGATGGGTTTCAAAGAGGAGAATGTTTGAGAAGCTGTTGCACTGAGTAATAAAGTCCAAAAGTTCCAAGGCAGCCAGTCAGAGAGACCTTGGGAAAAAGGGGAAGATGCAGCTGGTGTGTTCAGCTGTGACAAAGAGTTAATGGGGGCCCACAATACTCAGGGGGATTAATTGGATAAACAGTTCTGAGTAAGGGTGATAAAACAGGATTAGAGTGTGCTAGCATAGCTCAAAAATCCTCACCAAAAGGCTGCCAAGGCAGATAAGCACCATCCATGTTTGGTAAGATCCGGCATCAGACTTCACCAGGTAGTTGGAATCACTTGCTTGTCAGAACAGGTCAGAAGTCTTTCCCACCTCCTGTAAGCTCTGACAAGTTTGTAAGTACTCCATCCTCAGCTTAGTTTGCTCAGGCAGACAGCAGGCTCAAAATAGCAGTCACTAAATTAGAGGCTGGGTTAAGATCCTTTGAAAATCTGGATCTGGAATCATGGCAAGAGCTAGTTTAGATTGTCATCTTGTTAACCCTGTTCAGGGAGTACAGGTTATTGGTTTATCACCAGTCTCTCTCTGGGCTCTGGAAAACAATGCCCTATTGTGACTTGTTAACCCTATATATTCCAAGTTCTTTTCACTGCAGATGGATTTCTGGTTCTTACCACACGTGCTTGTCAACTCAATTAAAAAAAACACTGAAAGATGCCAACTCTCTTCACCAGACAGGAAGAAACAAACACAGGTACAAATTCCCCTCCTATCTATCAGTCACTGATTATCAGCTCTTTGAATACTGATGTACAGTACTTGATATATATTTTCTACAGAGAAATATATTTCAGCATCAAAAGAAGCTGCGGAAATCTAGATCAGGACTGACATCAGCCCTAGCAAACCCTATTAATCAGAAAGTAGGAAGACTCAGAAATTTTTCTCCAGGTACCTGTGAAGATATTGAATAGCCTCTGAGCTATTAAAAACACAAGATCAAAGCTTTCAACGATATCTTGGCAACCTCTGAAGTATCTGAATACCTCAGAAACTCTGATGGGATAAACAATCAGGGCCGGCTCCAGCTTTTTTGCCACCCCAAGCGGTGAAGCAGAAAATTAATAATAATAATAACAAAGCCGCGATCAGCGGCACTTCGGCAGCAGCTCTACTACGTCGCTTCGCTGACGGACCCGCTGCTGAATTGCCGCCAAAGACCTGGACATGCCACCCCTTTTCATTGGCCGCCCCAAGCACCTGCTTCCTTCACTGGTGCCTGAAGCCGGCCCTGTAATCAATACAAACCACAATGCAGACAAATCAAGAGACACGTCTGTGCACTGAGATAAAATGTCTCTCTTGACCAATGTATCAGCTGCATATGACCCTGTAAGACCCTTTGATTAACTTAATCTTTCTATATCAACCAAGGACACGCTGGTTCAGCATGCAAAAGTACCAAATATGCCCTCATAGTTTGACATGATTTGACTTTGAGATGAATGTGGGTGTCAGACAATCAAGATAATGAGAATACTACCACCATGAAAGTTTTGCCTTCACCATGTACCACCCATTGTAGCAAGAACTGTTGCAGAGATACTGTACAGGATTGCACTTTTCTGCACTGAGACCTACAAATATGACCTGACATTGTAGAAACAATTTCATAGTATCCAGTGAAGCATAATCAGACAAGGAATTGCCAGAGGATAGTGAAAGTGATGAAAAGACTGACATGGACAATAATGTGTAATGCATGTATGTACGGCAAGACAACACATTAAGAAATTTCCAAGAATATATGCATGAACTGACTGCAAAAAGCATGTCTGCACATATATTTTAGTGACTACAGTGACTATTTACAACTAGTTTAATTTTGTTCATTGTAATTGTCCTACTTGGATATATCATAAAAATATAAGACAGATGCCTTAATATCTTAATTTTAACTTACACATGTTTACATTCACATATCTTTGTTGTTTTCACGAAGATCACAACTTATGTTGCAATTGACAGACCTTTACCTGATTTTAAACAAAATGGAAGAAATCAAACATTCATTTTCTTACCCAGTGCTTGAGAATACGTTACCATTTACAAAACTGACCTTTACTAAAAGATGGTAAAAGGAAATTTTAAGTGAATTATTTCTTTCAATGTTTTGTTTCTTTCAATATTGTGTGTGTGAGTGAGAGAGAGAGAGAGAAGCAACCAGTTTACATGTGCAGTATTTCTTCTGGTTTGCAGAAGAAATAATACATAAAAAATCATCAACTCAAGACAATCTGTTCACATGTTTAGTAACTGGCACTTAGTTTATTCATGTCCAATCATGCAAATATATATATATGCGTCACTTTAAGTGAAACACACGTATTTACTGGATTGGAGCCTTATAATAGTTATTTACACACACACACACGTAAACTGTGCTCAGAGTGAAAATCATCCCACTACAGAGGTCCTCTGCAAGCAATCTGAATGGGGCTGAATTCCACCCAAAGAAATTTCAAACCATTCTACAAAACATCGAGAAAGGAGAAATGATCTCAATATTAAGCATTTCTTACATAGCGGTCTCATATAGACTTCCAAGCTAGAAAATTTGCAAACATCTAATATAGTAGTACCCACATCCCCAGCAAACTGTCTAAATGAAAGAACATAAAATTAAATAGTTACACACATCTAGATTATTCATTTCACCGATTTCTACTGTACAAGTAAAAAAAAAAATCAAATGAAGGGGAAGACACAAAACCAGAAAACACAGCAGAATGAACCTCTAATTTGCAACAGATTCTGCACAATTAAAGCCAAAAAACAAGGAGTAACATCATTGCACAAAGGTGTATTGATAACATTCCAGTGGAACCTGAGAAATTTAAAAAATGAATATAGTTATTTAAAAAGCAACATTATTTTAACACTTCCTAGCCAAAATGACATAATTGTCCTAAAATACTTTAATTTGACCAGAATTAAAGTTTTTCCTTCATTATATATATTTTTCTTCTCTGTTTAAGTTATTAAAAATAGATGCTGTGAGTCCATAAACCCTGTGCAAGATCAAAACTCACCCCTTTCTGGGGGATTGATTTTATGAACAAATGAACAATAAAGTGACAAAATCCAATCCAAGCTTTCTCCTCAGATTAGGCCACTCCTAGGGCTCCTAGTTCAGGGCAGCTCAGTCTACCCTTGAGTTTCTCTCTATCTCAGATTCAAAATCCCTCTGTTAAGGCAATGTTCACGCTGAAGCCTGCTTTCTCCCTTTCATTCCCTCCCATTGGAGTGACCTCCTTCTAAATTTGATATTGCTGGCAAAAGTTGCAATACTGAAGTTCAACCCCAATCTCCGGAATAGGTCATTAACCTACCGGATCCAGTACCTGAACCCCATCACAGACATCTACAATCACTCTTTTTTCATGCCTAGGTCTGCAGCTCAAAACTCCAATTATCACACAAAGGGATTTTATACCCTTTCCTACCTACTTTGAATTCATGCTATGTTTAATCATGCAATATATTGCGTTTGACAAATGTGTGGTCTTTGAAAATATATTGCATGCAAAGAGTTGGATTCTCATCTCTTGAAGAAAAATGCTCTTTAAGCAAAAAAATACAATGACTTCTCTGGAAAGCACTGTAGGAATTGGCCTTTTAATGGCAGAAGAATTTTTGCCAAGTAGGCTCTTTGACCCTTCTGGATCTGCCAACACATACTGTATATATTGCCCATGCTACACTGAGTCGCTATGTAAAAGTATTGCTAGACTTTACATTTGGATCTTTTATTTAGACATATAAAACATATAGCCAGAAAGCTCCCTCTAGGCTACCCATCTGAGGAAGCTTGAAAATACAAGTTATTCCAGTTAAGGTCAGAAGTAACTGATGCTCAATAATTTGACCCCAGATCCACTGGTTTCAAGGGCAGTACAGGAAGGATTTATGCATGTTCTTAAATCTGCCCACTTTGGGGGAAAAAATCCACCTCTTTTGGATGATGCCTCGTATACAAACAGAAGACATGGAGCTCTGCAAATAAATGCTTTTTGGAGAGTGCTAGTGTAATGGCTGATCAAGCAAAGAGACTACTGTCAGCCTCTCAGCCATATAATGTACCAGTATTCCAAATCTCCAAGTTCATCTATGTAGTTCTAAGGGCAGAACAGGTCCCATGGAGTGTATCTCCTGAGGTTTGTTGTGAGATGTTTAAAAGTGAAATACTTAACAAATAATTAATTTTTCATTCCTGCTGCTGAAGGATTTGTGGTACTTTGTTGTGAAACAAACAGGATTAGTATAATAAACTTGATTGTTCTGAGTAAAGAATCGGAATCATTTATTATGTTTACTGAGCCAAAATGAGCTAGGCACTTAGTCTTAAGAGCTAGAAAGAGTTAGTAATAAATGGATAAGGACAGAGGCCAAGATTAGTGATTTTGAAACATCTTAAAAGGGGCCTGATTTTCAGAGTGGGGATGCTCAGCCCTTTCTAAAAGTCATGTCCCACTAGGGGATCTCAAATTGAGCACCTGGAAACTAAGTGTTGCATCAACCAGGCAAGGTACTAACAAACTTCAACAGGACTTTATTTTTAAAGTGGAAACCTCTTTACCAAGCTGCTGCTGCACCCTCTGTAACTCTCACTCTGCCTCCTCAACTCCTCCCCACTCCTTCCTGTTCTTTCAGACTCTCAACAGCCAGTGCTCCCAGTTCTAGTAATTACAAACAACATCTAAACACCACACTAAGGCATCCAAAATCACTAGTCATTTTTTAAAATTGTAGCCAGTTCTGCTCTTTTCAGGTCTCTCACTTTCTCTTTAGGTTTGTCATAGTCCGTAGCCCTTGCCTGGGACACTGAAACTGAGTAAAAACTCCTTGCACTTTTTCCCCCACCCATCTTCTCACACTTTCCCCCTTCCTATTCTTACAGCCACACTAAGGCTAGAGCCAATCTGGTGTTAAACATCTTGCAGACAATATTTGAAATACTATAAATTTGTTATACATCTGAAATTACCATCTACAAAAAAAATGCATGAAAACTATATTTTATGGACTCTGCACATCTACTGCATTATGTGAAATGTAAATAATATTTAAATATTAAAAAGCCTGCTAAGAATTTCCAGCCTTCAAAGAACTACTCTGATCATACATCACTAATTTTAACCAATTAAATTAATTTTTAAGTGTACTGGGAAAATAGAAATAACTCAAAATAATGATATATGCTAACCTGATTTTCATTTGATGCAGCACTTGTAAATCCCAACCCTCATTTGTGTATGTATTATTTAGACAAACAAAAAAGAGTGGGGTTTTTTGGTCCATATTTTAAAAATCACCCACTTGACTACACATTCTAAGTGTGACACAGGACAAACCAAACCTGGAAATCAGCAGTGATGAAACAGTCTGAGTTGTGATTTTAGATACTATGGGCTGGGGTTTGCCTCTAGACCTGTCTCCTTCCACATGTCAAATCATAAAAGATGCTGTCTATCTGCGAAATTCCACATATTTTCAGACTTCTGATTTCATTAGTACTGTCTGACTTTATCATCCCTCTCAAAAATCCAATGGCTACTTCTGTAAGATTTGGTTTGAAAACAAAAATACTCATATTCATTAAAAATGAAGGCTTCTCTGCATCAATGTAATTGATAAAACTGACAGTGCCAGTGATTCTGATTAAAAAAAATATCTGACAATATAGAATATATACTTGAGTGAGCATGTCTCCACAATTATGGACAGATATTCTACATTCCTTGATTTTTATTGAGGGAAGAGGTATTGTATTATTATGATTAAACAATAAGGGGTGAGAAGTTAGGCTGCTCTTGGCATTTTTAGGTCATTTCAATTTAATTAAAAAATAAGATTATGGGAGCATTAAAAGCCTTGAAAGCCTTCAGGTCAATATTGCTATTGCATTCCAGCCTGCATAAAAAAAGTGTAATCTATCAGCAAATGAAGTGTTCAAGATGATATTACTTTTTTACTTTTTTAAGTTGATCAGACATACACTTGCTCCAGTTACACAGAAGTTTTTAAAAATTTTAAGTTCCATTAATTGTTCAGTCTTAGACCTACGAAAACCTTGTTCATTCTATTTTCTTGTTAATTTTTATATAACTGCTTAATCTTATTTTCTACAAAATATTTTTAAAATACTGAACTTTTATAAAAGCCCAATCCTACAACATTTGTGCATGCAAAACTTCTATTGACTTCAAGCTGAGTAAGATATATTTCCAGAAAAAACTCTCACTAAATCCCCACTCTAACCAAGAGAAATCTGTTTCCATTTTAATAGTTCAACAGAGATGAAAGTTACTGGTAATTGCACCCAATCTGAACATATACTTTTCTAAAAAGTAGAACAATCGTGCACAAACATTTCTCCACTGTCAGTTCTGGAAACTCATGCAATATACGATGGACTTTATTCTTAAGCACAGTATTTTGCTCATTCATAAAACATAAGCCTTCTAAAGAGATAACTTTGATGGGATCGAGATGTAGACAGCCCATATTCTCTTCTAATACACTTTACCTTGCTTGTAGCTAAAACAATGTCAGTCTGTCATGTCTCTCTCTTCCTTACTCTCAACTAGCTTTAAAAGTAAAAGTTAAAGCACTTAAAATAAACCAGAAGCTAAAAGTTAAAAAATAATTATAGAAGAAGAATGATCATGGCAGGATGTATCTTAATATAAATAATAACCAATTAAAAGACAGTGGAGAGATAATCATTCTATTAGGGACACCCCAGTGTGGCATCCATCTGTTGCGACTGATAGGCAGCAAAATCAAGTAGGCCTGGACATGAAATGAAAACGTGTATATTAATAAGAACATAAGAACGGCCAACTGGGTCAGACCAAAGGTCCATCTAGCCCAGTATCCTGTCTACCGACAGTGGCCAATGCCAGGTGCCCCAGAGGGAGTGAACCTAACAGGTAATGATCAAGTGCTCTCTCTGAGTCTAGGGACACCATAAACAGAGTCTAGGGACACAGAATGCATCACAGAAGGCATCTTAAAATAACAAATCATGTCTCTAAGTAAATGATGAACTATTGCCAAAGTATGTTATTGTTGAGAGTTAACTTACATCAGTTAAGCAAGTACCAGTTGCTCTGCATTTTTACAATGAACTATCTTGAAATTGTCTTTAAAAATATACTGCTACAAGTCCTATTTTATGCCTTCAGTGACGTTTGTTTTGTCCTATTTTTTTTAAATTTTACATACATATATACTGTCACCAAAACTTTATTTCAGTAACAAGTGCTGTTTCAATGGATGGGAGAATTGGTATCTAGAAAATGTTATGGGCAGATGATAAAGTATTTCAGGGTGAGGAGACTGTTAGATTTGGGAGACTTTTACATGGAATTTAGCCTAGTTTAGCAGTATAACCAGTCAATTTGAAATGAACTGGGAGCCTGCATCCAATATCCAAATGACAAAAATGCACTACCGCCACAACTGACAGTCTTAGCTACATAGTATGCTCTTTCATATGCATCTCTACCCTGATATAACGTGGCCATGGGGAGCCAAAAATCCCTACCGTGTTATAGGTGAAACGCTGTCATATTGGGGTAGCAGTGGCAGGGCTGCAGCGGTGATTTAAAGGGCCTGGGGCTCCCCACAGCAGCCAGAGCCTTGGGCCTTTTAAATTGCTGCCCGAGCACCACTGCCGCAGCCCCGGGGTAGCGGCAGCAGGGCTCCAGCAGTGATTTAAAGGGCCCGGGGCTCCCCGCAGCAGCCGGAGCCCGGAGCTCTTTAAAGTGCTGCCCAACCCCCGCTGCTACCATGCTATATGCGAACCCATGTTATATCGGGTCACATTATAGTGGGGTAGAGGTGTATATACTCATATACATATACACACACACAAAAAAAACATTAAAATTCAGTCTGAGGCAGACATCCAGCATGGAAAATGTCAGCCCAAATGGTTAAAGTCTAGCAAATAAGCAACTAAAAACAGAGTCTTATAATAATGGGAAGTGCTGAGCAACCTTTATAACAGGTGGTGCTCCATAATACAACTGCTCAGTCAAGAACAGTGTTTAGGCACGGTAGCATGGTATTATTGGGAATCTTGCATTGAACCTCTTACATATAGAAATCCAAGTAGATAAGTATAGATTATGCTCATTGCCATAACAATGCTATGCTACAGAGGAATATCATGTCATCAGGCAGCATGATCTATCTTTAGTTCTCTTTTCTTCTCTCTTATTGGAAGAAGCAGAGGCTTTCAGTTTTAGTGTTGTCAATCATGCACTTTGCACAATGGCTAAATATAACTGATCACATTTCAAAGTGTTATTTTACATACTTATATGGTGCCCATTGCCCTAGTGCAGGGGTAGGCAACCTATGGCACGGGTGCTGAAGGCAGCACACAAACTGATTTTCATTGGCACTCACACTGCCTAGGTCCTGGCCACCGGTTCGGGGTGCTCTGCATTTTAATCCTATTTTAAATGAAGCTTCTTAAACATTTAAAAAACTTTATTTACTTTACATACAACAATAGTTTAGTTGTATATTATAGACTTATAGAAAGAGACCTTCTAAAAATGTTAAAATGTATTACTGGCACACGAAACTTTAAATTAGAGTGAATAAATGAAGACTCGGCACACCACTTCTGAAAGGTTGCCGACCCCTGCCCTAGTGTCTGAGTGCCTCAAAACACCCCATGAGACAAGGCAGTACTATTATCCCTGTTACAGATGGGAAGCTGAGGCACAGAGAGTCTAAGGAAAGTGCCCAAGGTCACACTGGAAGCGTGTAGAAGAGAGCTGAACCTAGGTCTCCTATGTCCTAGGCTAGCATCCTAGCAACTGCACCATCCTTCTGACATATCCATCCTCACCAGATTGACGGTACTCTTCAACCAAGAATTACAAAAGTGTTAGCAAAAGGTTTTCAGACTATTTCTCATTAAGGTGATTCATTCTTGGGATAAGTTGTTTTCTGGAGAAAGGAGGAAAAATAACTACAATTTGTTTTGGCACACATCACTGCAGCAGCTGTCAAATCTGATTACAGTGCCCTAGAAGAAAACCACATTCCAGTAAGCATTAATGCACCCCCAGGGACAAACAATAAAATAGGTATGTTATGTATAATAGATTTAATCTATGTCTATGAATAAACATTGGGAAATAAATGATTAAAACTTCTTGCGCAGTTGCATTTGTTTTTCTACATATTAGCCCAGAATGGTTCTTTTCAATTCTTTCTCTACTTGTATAGCACAGATATCTTTAGTGGACATGGAGAGCCAGATTTCCAACTGGTCTCAAACTTGTCACTAAATTTTCATGCATAAATTTCTATTTGCACATACAAAACCTGCATTTGAATGCACAAATCAAGTATTTGCAAGTCTACTTAATGTATCTGTGCAAATGTGGATTTTGCATTTATGTGTATATACATATGCAATTTACCAGTTGCAAAATCAGAAGATGAAAAATTGGATTAAAATTTTTTTCTATAATTAATCAAATACATTCAGATATTTTTCAGTATATCTCCTTGCAAAACTGGATACAAAAATTGAATTTGCAGAGCTAAATTTTCCTCTCTGAACCACATATTGGACCTTGTCAAGCCTATTCAATTCTTCCAAAGTTCACACAACACCCACTGACTTCAGTAGAAGGCCTTGTGCATGTAGGAAGAACAGACAAGTCTTTAACTGATAAATCAGAGTATAGAGTTTACACTTAAACCTTCAAGTTATATTTGACTTAGTATAATTCAAATAATGTTAACAGGATTAAGTCATCAAAAACAAGTGTTCTAGTGGCCACCACATTTTCAACAAACCAACACAATTCAACATTTATTGTAATCCTTCATTGTCTTATTTAAAAAAGAGCAAATTAATCTTCCTTGTATCCGCTTTCTCTAATTGAAATATGAAGAACTGATTTAAAGCTTATTTAGAGGGATTTTCAGTGTCAGCTCAGTTATTTAAGCCACTCTTATTTGAAATAAAATACATATTTAAAACATTCAAATTATAGTTATTGTTACACCAATTCAATTAGAGTAAGAGGGAGACAGATGCAGATGAAATTCTTCGACAGAAAAGTTAACTAAGTCTCCAAATTTGAGCTTTATTTCTTACTGTTATAAAGATTCACAGTGGGATTTCATCCATTCAAGACCGTATTAACATCACAGTTTTTTAATACTATTAACAAGCCCCCATTACTCCACTGGAAGAACATAATATTTGCATCCACCTAAGAAGCTGCCCCTACTGCTACTTCATGAATTAACAAGCAGAGTGGACTCTTCTTCAAGAGTGAAAGCACATTATCTTCATGATATCTACAATAATCTGTGATAGTTGTCTTTCTTTGCTCTGATGTATTTTGTTTCCTATATCAACATAACTCTTTTCCTCCCATGCAAACCTTTGAGCACATTTTATTTAATGAATTTGGTATTACTTTAAAGTGAATTGCAAGAAGGCCTGAATGGTTTGAGCAATTAATTATGGCCTTTCACAAGATACCAATATAAGCCTCACCAGAATGCAAGATGGCCTCAAAACCATCCCAAATTTTGCATCCACGAGTATGTCCTCACCATTTTTTTCAGCATGCACACAGAACAGGGGTGGGGGGAGGACACAACTGTCATTAATGGTTCCCTGAATCCCATGCCAGTTTTGCACCGGCTCTTGCCGATTTTAGGACAGCCTGTGGAATACTATTAACTATGCCAGCTGGTAATACCAATGGACAGTATGCCAGCTGATGACAGCCAGAGTTTGGCACACTCTTATACGCTCCGATATGCCCTCTATAACAGGGTGGTCTTCCCCTTTAAGGAATAGAAGGTCCGGAGCCAGACAGCACTTTTGGATGATCAGACCCAGCTGGGAATGAATCAAGTGATTATAAAAGCCAAGACGTTATGCAGGTTGGGAGCTGAGCAGCAGGAGGGAGGCTGGATCCTGTGGCAGGCCCTGGAATGAGAGACATGAAGGGAAAAGGTCTTTGGGCTCCAGACTAGGTTATATGTGCAACTTATGTTGAACGGGTTTTTTCCTCACTGAAGAAAAAAGTGTGCCTTTAAGGAAGGGCTTGAAATGACTTGGGTATGGTGTTAGTCCTTCTGGGGATAAGAAGACAGGCCAGCAGCCCTGCACCCTCTCTAGCAGATTTGCAAGGAGGGTGGCATAAAGAGAAAGCTATTGTTGCCCTTTGATGGAGTCTGGTATTTTCTTCTATGCAATTTTGTTTACTTACAAGGAATGAACAAAGTCCTGCTTCTCCAAACACAGGACAAACCAAGAACAAAAGTCCCCAGGCCTCTTTAGCCAACAACAGACTCAAAAACTCTCTCTCTAGCTTCTTCTACCATCACACTGCGTTTGCAGTCTCCTGCTTGGTTCTCTTGCTTTTTGCCTCTCCCTCTCCATTCTTGTTTTTTTCTCAATTTCTCAGTTTCTGTGTGTCCTCTACACTCTTCCCCCCCCACACACACACACACCTACCCCTGATTGCAATACCCAATGGAACCCTCCATCCACATGGTACTAGTTTCTGGGCAGACTATTAGGCTTTGTTTTAGCTGTGGCCCCTTAACTGTCTTTTACAACTATCTTAAATGAAGGGCTCATTCACATATCAGTTTGAATGAGGTTTTAACTCAACCAATAAGTTTTCACCAAGCTCATAACACTATGCTGGCTCTATACCCGCTAGGGACTCCCCCACTCTGGGGGAACCCAAACGAGAGAAATACACTCAGTCTCTGCTCCCTTTGTGCCATGGGAGCAGCACAAAAGGAGTTTAGTGAGACACAGAATCTGGTCCTAAGATTTTATATAAATGGAAGTGGCTGGTCTCATGATTAAGGAAGAAAGACTAAAAGTCAAGAGATATGATGTAAAAGTGAGTCTTTGCCTAAATAAGAGTAACTTTAGGAATAAGCTCAACATATCTAATAGTTGCTCAAGTAGCAACTGATCACCCCCAGAAAAAGTTACTGAACGACCTTATTATCAGGATTTTCAGGTCAGACATCATATGAATGATATAAAGTCTACTTTTAGGCCATTATAAAGACAAAACAGTTGTTGTTGCATCTACTACTGCAACCTAAGAAGGGTCTGACTTCGATACTGTATAAGAATCTACCAACAAGTCAAATCCGTTTGCTATTAAAATTCATGAAAGACAGAAGGATCTGCCTGAATAAATAACTAAAAATAGTGGAATTTAGTTGGGATATTATAAAAAAACTTCCTATCTACAGGACATATGGAGATGCTTCTTTCTGTAGGTATTAAACTAAAAAGACAGGTTCAGTTGACCTGTACTACCTTTAACCTATCTTGGTGTAAGAGGGGAAATTATTGCATGAAATTGAGATGTCCATTATGGCAAGAAATGTGTACAGTGACCTTAAGTTATGTTGGATGAAATACTGAAAGGGATATCAAGCCAGAAACACACTTAGTCTTGCTTGGAACTTACTCCTTTGATCAGTTGTAGGCTGTACCTGATAGATTTATTTCCTTTGATTGACGGCTCATGCAGGGACTTGTAACAGATTAGAAGAATGTGCACATTACCTTCTCTCCAAAGTTGGTTTAGCTATGAAACATTATGCCCACGGAAAGACATACTAGGATTAAGGAAGTTAAATTTGGACAGTATAGAAATGCTCGCCAACCCGTTTTTTAAAAATTCAGTTTCTCAAAAAAACCAACTACAGTTAAATGTTTGTCTGGTTTCCATTTTTTCCTCCTCAGTTAAAATCTTAATTACACTCATAATAGCAGCCAATTAATCATAGTGGTTAGGATGGAAAGAGCAGTGAATCATCTATTTCACAATGTTACCAACTCTCCTAATTTTGTAATGAGTCTTGTGACATTTTATATTTTTCTTAAAGTCACAGCTACTGGAGTCATGTGGTTATCTGAATTGCTCAGCTTCCATTCTTATTTAAAGTAAGTAGCACTCGTGGTTGGAGAAAAAAGCTTGAAAATGTGAAGTCTAAATGCTCTGAAATCAGAAGACAAATAAAATTAACTCCAAACTTTTTTTTTTTAAATCTCATGATTTTTAACCACTCAGGTTTGGCACCCATACTCCTCCTTCACATTACAGGCTGCTCCCTGCACAAGGTTTTCTAGTGCATTCTGCAGTCTTGTTTTAATTGTAACAAGCAATGGAGTTTTCACCAATTACCCTTAGGTGACTATTTCAAATTCTAATAGAATGCTTTGTTGTAGGATGTTCTTCCTGATGTTTAGCCTAAATATCATCTTTCTGAATTTCATCCTAGTTACTCTTAGGGCTTGTCTTCACTACAGAGCTAAATGAGCTCTGCTGCAATCAATGCAGCGGCATCGATTTAGCAGGTATAGTGAAGACATGCTCAATTGATAGGAGAGGTGGAAGCAATGTCAGTGGGAGAGCATCGTAGTGTGGACCCCGCAGTAAGTAGATCTAAGCTATGTCGACTTCAGTTATGCTATTAACGTAACTCAAATTGCGTAGTTTAGATCGACTGGCAGTGGTAGTGTAGACCAGGCCTGTGTAACACCCCTTGTATCAGCTATTGTTTAAATGGAGGTTACTTTCTTTTAACAGGAGGTTTCTTGAGATATGTGGTCCCTATCTGTATTCCACACATAAGTAACATGCATTCCATGTGTCTCGACTGGAGAATTTGCACGTAGTATTCTTCATGAAGGTATGGATGGAACTCCAGGTTGCTGCACTACAAATGTCCTGCATTTCCTGGGAAAGACAGGCCTTGACTGTGGTTCAAAGTCTGCCAGTGACTTGTCTTATCAGGCTGTTAATGGCCTGGAATCTCTCCATAGGGAGGTAAGCCTTTGCTGAGGTCGAGTCTAGTGTTGTTCCTATAAAGTCTATGGTTTTCATGGGAGTCAAAATAGACTTTGCCCTGTTTCCCAAGGATGCCAGAAGACAGAGCAATGACAAGATTGCCAACTGAACTTCCCACAAAGAGCCAATCATCCAGGTACAGAAAGTTGATGTAGCCACTTCGTCTCATCTAGGCTGCCACCACTGAGAAGACGATGGATGCTATTGCCAGCCCAAACAGAAGTTCACTGAACTGATAGTGGTCTTGTCCAGAAACCTTTGGTCAGATGGAGAGGGACCTGTTCTTGTATCTATAAGAGTACCTCTTATCCCCATAGGAACCTAAGGCAATAGTTCCTTGGGCTTAGCTGCTCTGGCCTCTGCACCAAAGCTCATGCTCAGAGGGGCACGGCTTACAGACTAAGGCTGCTGTACAGGAAGAGTCCCCTTGACCTGGATCCAATTGGGGTCTCATGGTCAAACAGTCAAAGCTCTCATCCCTCTTGAGCTTGGAGAGGGGAGGAGTGGCAGATGCTGCAGTTGGTGAAGATGTGAGCCTCCTCAACCGAGTAAAGGCAGTGCTGGTGGTCATCGTTGACCAAGAAAGTGAGGGCAGGAGACATACTTCTTAAACCCTGGGACTCTGAGCATAGTCCCTCTCCTGAGGCATGTGGGGGTGGGGCGATAGGAAGGGTCCCTTGGGGGAAAACTACATTAAGTGTAAAACTGCTAAAGCACTAAAAATTGTAAACACTAAAATCACTTACAAAATATTTACAGATAGGAAGACAAAGAAGCTTCAGACACAGAGGATTCCAACCGAGGCCATGTGGAAGTAAGAAGGAACTGGGGAAGTGGTTGGTCCCCTTATACACTAGGTACTATCACAAGGAGCGCCAAAGTGCAGGTGCAGACCAATGGACACTACTTGCACATTCTCCAGTTTCATGCGCACAGAGTGCTTGCATACTGACATGTGAAATACACATAGGGATCAGCATTCAAAGAAGAATCACCGGAAAGAGGGCAGACACTGCTGTCTTCAAGTTTGCATCATAAAAATGATTGATATAATACAGTTGCAAAAATTGTATTTCATTATGAAATATTCTGTAGTGTCTCATAAAAATTGAAAACTTGATAGATGACCTTAAATGTTATCTATAAGATTATACAGAAAAAAAACAACAAATGATTTACAAAGGGGGTACTAATTATGAGCTTGGCAGGCTTTTCAGGACCAATCTGGGATTGTTACATAGTTCTGTAGCATATGGGGGTGAAGTTGACAAGATAGGGCTAGTAACTAATGTTATTAGTTGTGGTTTTTTTTAAAGGATTGTACCCCAGTAACCTTCTTCATAAAGTAAAAGGCCAGGAGAGATGATAGAGAACAAGGACTATCCTTAAAAACTCAGCAACTTCCTGAACCCAATTCTGCCCTGTGCCATTCCCACTGAAGTCAACTGGACTATTTCATGTGCTTGAAATTAAGCATGTGCATAACTCTTTGCAGACTGGTCCTAATTTTTTCAAATACAATGTCGTTAATTATGGTTGGATTTTTGGTTTTTGTGTTTGGGATTTTTTATAAACAAGTACTAAGAAAAAAATAGTTTGGGTTGATGCTTGAAATTATTTTGTTTCACTGGATAATGTAACTAGCAAACAAATAAAACTCACAAATACTACCTTAAAAGACTTGTCTTGAAGTAACAATAACTAACAGAGTGTAGTATCAAGTCAAAATGTTGATTTACTGTGGGAGAAAAGTTTCAATAATTCCTTTTATTTTATTATGAAACATAGCATGCATCAACTACATTGATGTGTTTAAAGGCATTCCACTTAATTTTAGAAGATAGACTTGTGAATGTGAGAGGATAAATAAACCTGTGAGAAAATGAAATCAGGATGAACTGAATTCAAACTATTTAATAATCAACTGAAGTGCAACATAGTTGATATATCAGTCAGAACTGATCTCTAATTTGAAATGTTATAAACCAGCTTTAATAAAGAAAGATTCTACCCATATGTTCTACAATTTACTTCTTCCATCAGATTAACAGATTTGTGCTGAAATTCAGTTAGATCTTTAAAAAAAAGCTGACTTCTTTATCTCAAACACATAATTTCTACAAAGAACAGCCAGTAGATCTAAACAGCTTTGGTGCTCAAGGTCCAGTAGTTTCACAAAGATATTTTTAATCAGACTGTTTGCAATAGAAAACATGTAGCATCTAAATCTCCTGTCTGCATAAACACTAGGATGGTGTTTTAAAAGTTTCTTGTATTATATTCCTTTTCATGCTGTTTACAAACCAGTAACATTCCAGAATTATAAATAACTCCTACAGTAAAGACATGCACACAGTAAATGTACATTTTTCTTTAAACATAATAGCATAAAAGTGATCATAAAAACAATTACATTTTCATAGCTAAGTAATAATTCCAATTTTAACCTAGCATTATTTTCTTTTAAGACAACTGGTAAAGTGTCCCTAGAACAGATAAGCATTTTAAAAGACAAAACATCAACCAGAAGCTACTGATCTTAATTCTTAGGGATGATCCTCACAGAATCAATACAGCTAGTAAGTGACTAAGGCCTTGGATAAAATTAAAACAGATGATACTTAGACTTCTTTAATTAAAACCTTCAGTGCTTAAAATAGGCAAATACTATAAAACTGGTGATCTTGCCACATTATGTATTGGTTTAAAGAATACAAATACACATAAAATGTAACAGAGTGATGTTAACTACTTGGAGAGCCTGTCAAACATCAGCCTAAGTAAATCCTCTGGTAAGAAAAAAAGTGAACGAGGGGAGATTACACAGCTAATGCCCAGGGATGAAGTAAGGTCATAGAAGCTTGAGATGACAGAGGATTACAGAGACAGGATCTTTCAAGCATTCCACACAAACATTAATGGAATCTGATGCCTTTTTCTATTAAGTGTTAGAACTGCACTAAAATATTAATGTGCCTCGCAGACTACGATCTTCTAACTTCCTCCCATGGATAAATATTTGTAATAGTGTTAATCAAATACAGTGACATTACCACTGCACAATATAGATATGGGTATTAAATCTATGCAGACATTAGAAAGCCATGAAATATACTAGTCAAATGTTAATACAAATGAGAAGCAAGAAAAAATAATCTATGTATAAGATATGTGGCTGAAAAATGTAGAAAATACCAGGGAGCTAAAACTAAACACCAAATTTAAAATGTGGGCACCTACGTGTCCAGTCATGCAAACCTTTACTTATACAGAAACTTAGCCAGTGATGGAGCATATAAAACTTTACATACAGATGGGCAGGAGAAGGATTAACACAGGACTAAGAGAACCAGGAACTACTCCAGTTGGTCCCTCCTTACTCTGAACTCTTGCACAACAGGGCTCTGTCTTGCACAAAATGAAGAAATTGACAAAGATTTGGACCAGACAATGCGGTTATATACAACTGAGAGCAGGAGACTTATTTAAAGATCAAACTGTATGTAGCAAAGGGTGGCTACAGTAAGCCATTTATTGTTTGACTGAGTTGGAAGGAATCAGGTAGTATACCTTTGGGAGAGGCTAAGCAAATGAAGGACAGTGGCTGTTTGACCCAGGGAGTGGCAGATCCATCACCATCTCTTGCCTACCCTCAACCCTGTTACCATATTTGACAAACCGCAGTCCCCACTTCCACCTATCCTCAAACCTTTCTTTCATGACCACACACAGGAAGCCTTTGTGGAGCAGACTCTGCAAACATTTGCCCATGTAGCAGAACTCATGCCACATGTGAGACTCTCCACACCAACATGGGCATGTCTGGATTTTCCCAGTATTGTGCTGTGGGATATTTGAATGCCTTGGGGTAATCAAGGTTGCTCATGGTTCTCCTTTATTAGGGAGAGTCACCAAATGGCTGATGTTTCACCTGAAAACAGATGAATGGAAACTTAGGCTGCTGAAAGGAGATGAATGTCAGATAGTGCAGCCATGTGTGCTACCTGACTTTTGCGCTCTTCAGCAGGAAGATTACTTAGGGAGTGGGGCTTCCCTTGAGCCCACTCCCATAGCCTGCCATGCCTGCACCTTCCTCCCTCTTTACAGAGAAGGAGCAGCACAGGAATTAATATTAATAGATTTCCACTAGATACCAGTAGATTACATGAGAAGCAAACTGTCCTCCATCCCCTCATTCAAATCAACCCCATCTACATCCAAATCAATGGGTTTTGATAGAATCCCAGGGAGAGGGAAGCCTGTAATTTTGCAAGCAGTTATTTGTGGAAGTAAATGGGGACAATCTACCTTATCGGTGAGTGCAATAAAGTAGATGGACATTTACATGCCCCCATTTGCACCCACAAATAATTGTGCCCACAAAACTGCTTCCACAATAAACTGCAGGCACAAAAATGTTAGGTAGGACTTTAAAAATCAGGCCAGATACTTTGTGTGTGAAATAACAACTTACGAGAGAAAGTATTGCTTTCGTTCTTTATCACAGAGATGTTTATGATATGTGTCTTTTACTACACGGGCTGCAAGAAAAATGTTTCTTAGAAGTCAAATACATCTTTATTTTCTTCAACTGTATTTTTCACTTGTTTTTTCTAATGTTTACAAAGTAATATTTTATTAGTTTGCAAAAATTAGGTATTTAGGTTCCTAAATACCTGATTTAAGTGCACTTCTGAATGCCCAAAAAGACTTGGCTGTCCCAATTAAGTTGTCCACATTAGAAAACTGGACTAGTAGTATAACATAGAAAATAATACCTCGATCCATTATCCTAAAGAAAAATGTATACATGATAAAGGTATTTTAAACTATATATAAGTATATGTTCTTCCTTTCTCCTTTCCAGACACATTGGAAAAACAAAAGTTGAATGGAAAAGAAGATGCAGACTATATGAAATCTAAGTTTATGAGCTACCAAACTGCCATCAGAAGTCATCCAATTTAGAAGCAGTTGTGTCTCATACCATCAGTTTACTTCCCTTTATGTGCCAGTTTTTCATCAATTACTTCTATTATGGGTGCCGCATGTTGACAGCAGAACTCAGATAAAATAGACTGGTACATAGGAAAAGTAAACTATAGACTAGATACACATCAGGAAGCTAAATTGCATTTTTTTGGATAAAAGTTTGGCACATTTGAGACAGGACTATGTGGCGTGGCACGGCACGTACTGAGGCTGCAATGGAAAGGATACATCCTTCTGTGGAGCTAAATACTGAAGTCCTTCCTCAGAGAGAACTCCCATGAAAACTAAGAAATAAAAGTAAGGTCATTAGGATTTGCCCCCTGAAGTTTATTTAATAAAATTCAGTAATCAGCTGGACAAAGATGAAAATAGACTCCATATTACTATTAGACTGGTAAATAGTCCAAGAAGTGGATGGTGCCATTTTAAGAAGTTTTGATGCATGCCTGGCAGCACATGTTTATCCTGCCAAATGATGCCTAGAAAAAAAAACATAAGGCAACAACTAAAACAATCTGAGATACTTTCTGCACAACAGACTTTTAGAAGATCTGGTGACTGTCATGGAAATGATGCACAGCAGTTCTCAAGAACAATCTTTTTTTCTTCTTTATACTTAGTCTTAAAGACAATGAGAGTATGTGATAATATCAAGAAGAAATAGAAATTTTAGGTTGAGACTATGCTTTTATTTATGTGGCAAAAGTGACATTTGGAGGACATTCATATTTTATTTCACTTTTTCTTGTTGTTTCATATATACTGAATGCTTATTTTTAGCCAAATCAACAGCTGTAAAATACTAAAAACATTTTTTAAATGTGAACGAGCAGCTTGTGGAAAATAATTTAAATTGAAAGCACGGAACTATGTGTAGTGACTGCACTTAACGTTTACCACTAAAAAGTAGTATAAGAAATAATGTTAATGTATAACAATATGTAAAAATCAAATAAAATAAATTTCAATGGGATTTTGAAAATTATCAACAGGTGTATAACGCACAGCAGTATTCTTACATCCCTACTCAGTCTCCTTATATATAAATAGTGAGTATGATTTACCATACCATATCTAGTGCAGTACCTGAACACCATAGCATAGCCACAATGCAGACTCTCCTTGATTTTGTCTGGTTTTAGTTAGAACCTTTGCAATGTATTCTGTGTATATAATTATTCATATTCTTGGGAACAACCTGATATTACTGTGTTTTACCATTATTGGCTAATTTAGATAATTTGTAGACTACAAATGAATTGTAAAAAAAACCATGGAGAAAGAGGGCAGAATTTAGATTCTAAAACATCTAAGAGTGTTATCTTATCTTTGACATTGTTGCTTGGCTGTGGAGACTAATGCAACTTCCAGGTGATAGCAATTTAGGAGGCAGAAAGTAAAAAGTAAACTAAAGGAATTAATGCAACTTTATACCACCTGAACATTGATCAACTTCTAAAACTATAAGCACTCTAGTATCAAAAAGCCTTCAGTGCTAGGATATTTATTGACATGTGCAATGATTTAGATAAGACAATATGAAAGCTGAGAGCAAAACAAATAATTGGAGAAACAGCCCAAACTGATATGTGCATTCTCAGTAAAATCTCTCTCTTTGTACACATTTTAATCCTGAAATTTCACTTCTGCCAAACTTATGAAAAGGGAATCAATATTCTTTATCTATAATCATCCTCATGTTCCTTATTTAAAATTCATTAAAACACAAAACCATCCCCATATGTGCATGGTTTTAATTATCAGAGGGGTAGCCGTGTTAGTCTGTATCCACAAAAACAACGAGGAGCCCAGTGTATAATATTTGTATCTGTAATTTTCACTCCATGCATCTGAAGAAGTGGGTTTTTTACCCACGAAAGCTTATGACCAAATAAATGTGTTAGTCTTTAAGGTGCCACCAGACTCCTCGTTGTTTTTATGGTTTTAATTGATTACCTGCATGATCTCTTTCCTTGCCCTATCCTCTCCCTTCTGTTTGCCTCCCTCCCTTCTGTCATCTCTGAAGTTTGGAGTAGAAGCTCTTTAAGTAAGGAACTGTAGCTTTTATGTCTTCTGTGGAACATCTAGCACATTTTTGGGATGCCATGAAATAATAAATGAAGTTTATCAGTCTTGAAAATGTCAGTTCAGTATTAATCTTTGTCTGACCAAAAGAAACTACTGTTTAAAGGAAGCTTTACTTTTAAACTTATGCTTAACAGCACAGAAACTTGAAATCAACAGCACCAAAGCAACACTATCTGCACTGCACACCATTAATTACTGTCAGCTCAAGTCTTTTACAGTCACAATCTAGTTCCTTGAAACCTATTATCAGTTCAGTGATGCAACTAGAAAACATAACAGGCTAACTGTTGAAAGTATGGTATAGATCCAAAAAAAAGCAAGCTGGACAAGTTGTTTGTTTAGACAGTTCAACTTGGTTAATGAAAATCGCCTAGAATATAATATGTCACTCTATCATGCAATAGGCTTTTATTCAAGAGCAATTTCAGAATGCTGTCTATTCAGACCAGATAAGAGTAAAAACCCTCTCAGAGGTAAGTCACCGGGGGCAAGGTTAGCTACCACTTCGCCAACGAAGAAAGAACTGTAACAACAAAGGGATGAGGTTGGGCTACATGATAGAGTGGGTGACAATCCCAGAAGTTCACTCTGATTGACCCAATAGCTTCTGTCACAGTCTCTGATTAATGAGAGCCTACATGGCATAGAGCCTTGTTCAGGATTGGGTTATGAGACTAGAACACAGGCAAAGCTCCTACTTTGAAATTTAGTCTTTCACCTCTAGATTAGTGGTTCAAACTCAGCCCAGCATACTGACCAAAAGTCATAACACTATGGTCAGCACCTACATAATACAATGACAGGCTCAGCAGAAGCAGAGAAAGAAAGAGACAGAGATCTGATTCTAATAGTTGACCAGTGACCTACACGAAATGAGTTTGTGATCTCAGTCCAGTTCACAGGGGACAAGCATCCATGTAATCAAAACTATCAACATTAATTAGAACCCATACTGGCATTCTCAGCAAAGAATTAACAGGACTAGAGAATAAACTACCTTCTCACTCCTCTGCCCTCCTATAAGGGGAGGGGCAGAAGTGTTTCTAACTACTCCAATCTTTGCTATACCTGTTCTGTGGCTAGAGCAGGGGTCTCCCCAGGGCCGCCCAGAGGGGGGGGGCAAAGGGGGCAATTTGCCCCAGGCTCCGCAGGGGCCCCCAAGAGAAAAGCGGAGGCTCCCGCCTCCGCCCCTCTCCCGGAGCTTCGGCGCATAGAGCGCCGAGTCTCCGTCCGCGCGCCTGAGCCCCGCCCCGATCCGAGCCGCGTGGGGAGGGGGCGGGGCTGGGAGCTCTGGGCTGAGCGCTGCGCTCGGCGTGGAGCTCACAGCCCCGCCCCCTCACCACGCGGCTCTGAGCGGGACGAAGCTCAGGCCTCGCCGGAGACGCGCTCGGGTAAGGGGGGGGGGGAAGCGGGAGCCGCCGGGGCCGGGCCGGGGCCTGGGTGGGAAGCGGGACCCGCCGGGGCCGGGGCCGGGCCGGGGGAAGGGAAGCGAGACCCGCCGGGGCCGGGCCGGGGGGTGGGGGAGGGAAGCGAGACCCGCCGGGGCCGGGGTGGGAAGCGGGACCGGCCGGGGTGGGGAAAAGAGGGACCCGCCGCCGCCGAAGCGCAGCCCGGTCTTCGGCGGCGGGGGGCCCCTTCCGTTCCGGGACCCGCTGCCTAAGTGCCCCAAAGACCCGCGGCGGGGACCCCCCCCGCCGCAGGTCTTCGGGGCACTTTGGCGGCGGGTCTCGGAACGGATGGGGCCCCCGCCACCGAAGACCCCGGGCCCCCGGAATCCTCTGGGCGGCCCTGGAGCTCCCCCAGTTACTTCCTGTCACCGCCACACTCCCCTCACCCCGCCCCCTCCCGAGTTATTTTCTGTGCCTAAGCTCCCCGCGCGCTGCTCCCCAATGTTTGGGGCCGGGTCTCTCCCCTGGCCCCACCTGCCACCCCCACGCACCTCCCCCCAGTGTCTCCCGGCCCCCACTTGCTGCCCCCTCACCGCCCGGGAGCCTGCCCGGGAGCTCACGCTGACTCCACTCCTCTGCTATGCCAGCTTTCGGCATCACCTGCTGCCACAGGGTCCTAGAGCCCCCCTTCACTAGGGCCAGGGCAGGCTGCCCTTCCCCTGCCCTTCTGCCCTAGTCCTGAGACTCTCCAATGCCCCAAGCCTCTCCAATGCCTCAAACCCCTCACCCTCAGCCCCACAGCCCTCACCCCTGCACCACCTCCTATCCCCAAACTCCGTCCCAAAGCCTGCACCCCCATCCCCTGCCGCAGCCTGGAGCCTGCACCGAGCACAGAGCCTGCACTCCAGACCCCTCCCCCACCCAAACTCCAGCCCAGGGCCTGTATTACTCTTCATTTTTTTTTCTGCCTACCTCCAGGCGCTTCCCGCCGCCAAGCCACCAAACAGCTGTTGGTGGCGCTTAGCACTTTCCAGGAGGGAGGGGGGAGGAGCGGGGAGCCGCGCGCTTAGGGGAGGAGGTGGAGAAGAGACAGGGCAGGGGCAGGGCCTCATGGAAGGGGTGGATTGGGGGTGGGGCCAGGGGCAGCAAGGGGGCGTGTCAGTGATGCGGCCCTCGGGCCAATGCACTAGTCCTCATGCGGCCCTCGGGGTCATTTGAGTTTGAGACCCCTGGGCTAGAGGAAGTGCCTATCCACTGCGGAACATCTGGTAATTTTCACAAGCATTAAATTTACTTAGAATTAAAGAAAAAAAGCCAACCTAGAGCTTTCTGCAGAAATCAAACAAACTTATTTCAGGTGAAAGTTATTTCCCAAATGTCCAGTTTCCATATCAAACTAAGATTAAAATAAAAATAAAACCTAAAACACAGTATGAAAAAGATTAAAAATGTAAAAGTCTACTTACTAGATGTCCAGGAGTAAGCACTATATTCTCAATTATAAATCTGCTTAGTTACACTTTCACAGCTCCAAATGAGAAACCAAGTAAAGAAAGAATTGTGTTGCTTATTAATTCACATTTGAAATAGGAATGTAAAAAAAATCAGATGAAATCAGTCAAAAGGTGAATAAAATAGTTTAAAATATTACACATATTGTTTACTTGAATAAGATTATTTATTTTGAGGGTTTCTGGTGATAGTATAAACTGCATAAGGATCTATGAATCATCAGAATCCTCACATAAAAATTGAGCCATACAATATATAAACCATGTTACCAACCTTGCAAACAGGCATATGCTTAACTTGATGCCAAGTCTCATTTACCTCAACAGGACTACTCACATGTTTAAAGTGAAGCACATGCAGGATCAGGGCCACAGGAAATATTTTACTTACATATATAGAGTTATTTTTACACTAAATATACTTTACTTAAAATATATATAAATACACACAATTTACCTCATTTAATTCCATAATATAATTTTGTGTGATCGCCTATAAATTTAACATGCTGCATATTGATATCACTGATGTTTCTGAACATTTCTAATTGCTTTTAAATATTCAGCCATCATGGTATCCTTACATCTTTTTTTACATTATACTGAAAATTATAGAACTGTAAAGCCTATACATTAAAACTGTCATTCTTCCAGGTATCTATATAATTTTTACATTACTGATTACTACAACTTAGACCAGTGGTCCCCAACCTTTTTGGCTGGCGGGCGCCAGCCGAAGGACCACTGCGGCGGTGGAGCACTCACCGAAATGCCACCGAATTTCGCCAGCATTTAGGCGGGACGCCTCTCGATGACGCCGCTTGTCGACGGCAAGCGGCGTCATCGAGAGGCATCCCCGCCGAAATGCCGGCGGGTGCTCTCCCGGGGGCCAGGATGCGGGTGCATTAAGATGCCCCCGCGGGCATCGCGTTGGGGACCACTGACTTAGACTATGTTCTAAATGACACAGTAAAAACTCCTTCTGCTACATAACTGTTCCATCATCATTTTGGAATTAGCTATTTCTTAAAAGCTAAATGCAAGAAAATCTCTAATTTTCCTTGCTAAAACAGGGTCACCACACGTTTAAATTTTTGACAGATAATTTCCACCCTCTAATTTAGCAAAGTTCATACAAGACCAAGTAGCAAGTTGTATACAAAAGAAACGGTTATGCTACTAACTGTGTGACCTTGACAAAGGCAGACACCTGTATATTTGTAATAGCCTTGGGTGTTTGCATCTATGTATAAGTGCACTTATGAAGGTATGTACACAGACTTGTGAGCTTGCCTATTTGCATTTCCATTGCACTTATGTATATGCACTTGTGTCTGTGTATGCACTTTGCTATGTACTAGTGCATCCCTAAATGCTTGTAAGTGCCTGGTTGATTCTATGCACACATTTAAGTGCCCGTGTAGGCATGGATGTGCGTGTACAAGGTGTGTGCTGGCCTGTGCATATCCACGTAGGTGTGTGTGTGCACACTCAGTGTGCGCTCGTGTTCACTGCGCGCACGTCAGCGCGTGCACTTCTCCAACGCCCGGGGACTGGGAGGGGGTGGGGGAGCGGCGGCGGTACCTTGCCTCTCCTGGACGCGGAATGTGAACTCCCAGATGGCGGACGCTTCCCTGTCCAGGGTCCTGGCGAGAGTCACCTCCCCGCTCTCCCTGTCCACCCGCAGCGGGGACTCCTCTGCGGGCGGAGATACCAGCTCGAACCAGGCTGAGGCGAACCTGGCCGGGGCCAGCGTGGTCAGCAGAGTCCCGGGCCGGGCATCCGCGGGCAAGGAGAGCGCCAGCGGGGAGTCGGGCTGGAGCGGGGTCCGGCGGCTGCGCTGGGGCGGCGGCGGCGGCGGCAGCAGCTTGACCTGCGGCAGCACCTCGATGTCCAGGGGGGCGCTGAGCAGGGGCGGCTGCCCGCGGTCCCGGGCGAAGAGGCGCAGCGGGATGGGCGCCCGCACGTGGAGCAGGGACTGCACCAGCAGCACGCGGCCGCTGCGCGGCACCACGAAGAAGTGCGCGCTGCCCGGCCGGGCGAAGTAGCGCAGCTCGGCGTTGGCGCCCGCGTCCGGGTCCTCGGCGCGCACTTGCCACACCTGGGACCTGAGCGCCAGCGTCTCCTCCACGCGGAGCCGGGTGACGCCGCCCGGCGGGCCGGGGCCGGCCAAGCGCGGCGCGTTGTCGTTGGCGTCCAGCACCAGCACGGTGAGGGTGGCCAGCTCGGCGGGCGGCGCGCCGCGCGGCGGGCAGCGCTTGCAGCACAAGCCCAGGCGGAAGGCGTAGAGCGGCCGCGCCTCGCGGTCCAGCGGGCGGCGGGTGCGCAGCCACACCTGGCCCGAGCGCGCCTGCAGCGACACCTGGAAGTGCGCGTGGTCCTCGCCCAGCAGCTGCAGGTGCCAGCGGCGCCCCTGCACCTTGGCGCACCAGGGCTCCGGTCCCAGCCGGGTCAGCGGGATGCTCAGCCCGCTCACCCGCGTGCCCGCCGGCCAGTTCTCCGGGACGTGGCCGCGGAATGAGGGTCTCCGTCTGGGGGCGGCGGCGGCAGCGACCAGAGCCCAATACACAAGCAGCCAGCAGGGGAGCCGCAGCCGGCCAAGGCAGCTCATGTCGCCTCCGAGGGCGCGGGGGGTCCCGCCT
The DNA here is from genome assembly GCF_016161935.1 of Mauremys reevesii. Classification (NCBI taxonomy): domain Eukaryota; kingdom Metazoa; phylum Chordata; order Testudines; family Geoemydidae; genus Mauremys; species Mauremys reevesii. Next base: position 24,532,822 of record NC_052638.1, read on the forward strand.
GTTTGTGGCTCCCAGAGCGGCCGCCGCTGCTGCCGGGCACCGAGCTGGCTCCGCTCCCTTCGCTGCCGGCTGTGTAGTGCCGAGGCGTGCTTCGCTGGGCGGCTTCGGAGGAGCTGAAGGGTCAGGGAGGGGCCAGGGGCGGGGAGCAAGGGGGGATTAATGCTGAAGATCCCCGGGGATCTGGTGGCCCATCCCCCTTGCCGCTCCGTCTGTCTCTCCACACGCTCCCCGTTGGATAGGCTGGCACAGCCACACGCCCTGCGGAGGTCTTCTCTCGCCGCTCACTACTGCTGTAATGGCACGACAAACTTGCAAAAGTTTTGCCGCTGCGCTCTCTCGGAAAGGGACCCTAAACGGTGGCTCATCCCTTCTGCTATTAGTGCCTCTTCCTGAGCCGCGGGCAGGATGCTGGGTAGTGGGACGCGCACACGCCCCCCGTCCAAAGTCTCTTCTGTCTCACACCCACACACAGACAGATACGAACAATACAGACCCTAGGAGGCACAAACACCGTGTGAAAGAGTTTCTCCCCCTGATTCGCACACAGTCTCTGTCTCCTACAGAGCTCTGGACACTCTCACATCCACATTCAGGGGCTCACCAGGTTATTAAGTGAGGGTCACACAGACATGCACCACACAGAAAGCAACTGCTATAAAACATAATTTAAATCTAGCATTTTAGAAAATTACACCCACCTTTCTGCTGCAACATAACGTATAGTAGAAGGTCTACTATACGTTATGTTGCAGCAGAAGAACCCCACTTAACCAAGCCTCCATTATCTTGCTCTCTGTATGAATCTAACTGGAGCTGATCGTGCAAAATCAAGGATCCTAAACAAAACATGCATTTGTATTATCGCCATTTTAAATAAATTGGAGTCTGGGGAGTATAGTATTGTGGACACAGGTTTGTTGTCTTGAGACTAAAAAGGTGAGACTGAGACAACAATAGAGGGCTTGACTGTTCAGCAGCTGAAGAGCTGCATTAAATCGCAGCTCAATGAAAAAAAGATTTAAAATGTAAGTCAGACAGGTTGGGCAGCACTGGGGAGGTTGCAGGGGTTACAGCCACCCCAAAATTTGCCTAGCCCCCCTCCCCATAGCCACCCCTCCCAGCCCAAAGATCAGAGCTGGGTGCCTGGCCAGCAGCTGCTGTTCTCCAGCCGCCCAGCTCTGAAGGCATCCCCATGGCCAGCAGCAACACAGAACTGCGGAAGTAAGGGTAGCAATAGGGCATTAAGTCTGCTATGAAAAGTGACTGAAAGTTTTTTTCATGCTCCCCCAGTATTAAATAGTAACTATTTAAAAAAAACATTTTCAGTTTAACAATAATTCAATAAAATGTGTTTTAGTCTTAATTTAAAAACATTGAGAAGTTTCATTTTAAATAGGGTTATAAATTTAGCATTTAAAATAGCGTTAAATATAAAAAATGTGTTTTTAATTTATAAGGGGAGGTCACACTCAGAGGTTTGTTGTGTGAAAGGGGTTGCCCAATGCCTGTACACAAAGTTTGAGAATCACTGTGCTAGATTCATACATTGCCCTGTACTGTGTACTCTCATGGTAAAAAATTGCCCTCCTGCTACAGTTATACAATACCATTGTCCTTCCATAACTATGCAACCTCACCCTCCCACACTCAACACCCCACCCCACCTGTCCCCGGCCTCCAATAGGTTTGTAAAGGTATGACTGACTTCAATTTAATGAACAATCATTCTGCTCATGCAGACGAGGGAATAAAATCCAATCCTCTCTTTGCTCTGGTGACTTTGCAGCATGAAGAGGAATAAAATATAAAAACCCAATTGTCATTTAAGTTAGCAGCTATGAATGAGTACACAAATAAAGCAGATTTGTTAAATAAGAGGTCATATGACAGTCACTTTGGCAACTGCATTTCTATTACAACAAATTCAGACAGAATTTAAAAGAAAAGTTTTAAAAGTTCAACACAAATTTTATTCAAAGTTTAAATCAAATCACTTAGTTCACCTTAAATCTCACCTAATTTTTCAAGATTAAACAAAAGCATCCAGAAACATTTGTTTCTCACTTTATTCACAATTTTAAGTCCATCAGTGTTAGTTAATTCTGTAATAATATTTTACACTTTCATAGCACCTTCCACCCACAACTTCAAACACTTCAGAAGTAAGTACCATTATGGGAAATTGGAGTCTAAAATCCAATAGGTTCAGGAATTGAAGCCATGATTCCTGACTCCCAATCCCATGCTATAATAAAAAAAAGCTCTTACTCATTTCATTCCGAAACATTATTTAAGAACAATTTTTTCCAGCTTTAACCAAAAAATTTTTTAAATGTATTTCTCTTTATACTGTATATCAGTCAGAGGGCCAGATAATGCTCCCAGTTACACAGTTGTAAATTCAGGGTCTGAAGTTTGTTGACTTATTCTGCATTTACAATGGTATAAATGAAAGCAGTACTTAGCCCAGAGTGTATAATAGATATTGAACAGTAATTAGCTTTATGTATTAATATATTATCTCTATAAATGTCTCTATGTCCTTTTTAATTCATGTACCATGTACCACTTGGTCTCACAATAGTAGCCATTTAGAGACAGTGACAAACTTCCTTTGATTTGTTGCAGCATACTTTCTCTTCCAGCAACCTTGGAAAGTCAAATCAGACCCAGGGGCTGCCATTACCACCGCCCAGCGGTCTCCCTTCTCTCCCACGTCTCACCCCATATCAGGAGCAGGGAGAGGGAAAACTGGCTGGCAGAGTCCCACATGAAGCATAGCTCTGATACTAATGAAGCCACTGGATATGATCAACTTCCTGTGGTTCAGAGAACTCTTCAGCAAGTTTGGAGGAGCAGGACTCCATCAGCTGCCCTTCTCAGAAAACTAGGGATTAGAAAGTGGGGACAGAGGAAGACATGGGGGTGGCTAGAGAGGATCCACACAGAGATCTACAGGTCACATCTCCATCCCCACTGTGGGGCTAGGACTTGGGACTCTTCTCCCAACCCTGGCAATCCCCAACTTGTCAAGTGGCATCATGAGCAGGATCCCTGGGCCAAATATTTGAGGCACCAGGGACATTTTTAATCATACAGACTTTCCCACACACCTAAAAAGAAATGCCCGTAAAATGGGATTGCATAAGGATTAGTCTTTTAGGATAAGTGCTCTTCAATTTAGAAGTTGAATGGATTGCCGCTGGACAGGCTCTCCGTGGCTGGCACACAGAGCCGGAACAAGGAATTTTTGTGCCTGAGGCAAGGGCCAGCTCCAGGCTCTTCGGCGGCGGGTCCCTGAGTCTCTGTCGGAGGGAAGGACCTGCCACCACCGCTTCATTCATTCTTTGGCGGCAACTCTCTGAGTCCCTCTTGGAGAGAAGGACCCGCAGCCGAAGAATGAATGAAGTGGCGGCAGCAGGTCCTTCCATCCGACAAGGACTCAGGGACTTGCTACTGAATTGCTGGCGAAGAAGCGGTGGCGGTAGAGCTGCCGCCAAAGCACCGCCAATCACGATAGGGCTGTGCCCCTCTGCTTTGTGCGCCCGAGGCAAGTGCCTCACTCGCCTCGCCCTTGTTATGGCACTGCTGGCCCACCTCTAAAGAGCAGAGCTCTACCAGATCCGCTGCCTCTCTTAGTTCCAGAAGCCTGATCTACACTAGGAAATCACATCACTACAGATGAACTGATGTTCAACATTGTTTTTGGTTTACATTTGAACTAAACCAAGTGTACAGAAATGGTGCTGAATACAGTTTCGCTTTGTTTACACTTGCAGCTACACGATGTTCAACTTTATGGATTGTCAGCAATAGGTCATTTTTCTAGTGTCGAGCAAGCCTCAGAGAGAGGAACCTTAGAAAAATCCCACCTGACCAACAAGCTTTCTTTCCTCTTTTGTTTTTCAAGCTCTCTATGCTTGCCAGCCTGGAGACAGACTACATTAGTGGAGAAATCTCTAAGCAAAAAAGAAATTAAGCACCGAGTTCAAAAAGCTGTTCTGATTGGTCTCACTGTCACGTAATATAACTCTGACTCTCAATATGCATGTATTTACACTGCCAGTTTTCAGTCTTTTAGTTCAAGACTAACAGCTGAACAGCAGTGAGTTTGTGAGCTTGAATCTCTGAGGAACAAGTTGCTGAATATTTAATTTAAATATTCATTTTGGCTAAGTGGTGTATGAAGTGATATTTCCCACCTCTATATCAGATGTTAGTTTCTTTTAGTATTCAAATATGCATTAAACTAACTTATAGTTTTAGGGGGCTATAAATCATGTGACTACAGGAGGCTGCTAAGGCACTCAATAACTACCTCATAACAAAGCTGCACTGCTGTAGACACAGGAGTACTCCAGGTCATGACACACATCCCTGCCAGATTCTGCCTCTTCTGATCAGTGAGCTTAGCCCCCCCAAAAGAATAAACTCACTCGCAGTGACACTTCCAGGTTCCATCATCAATAATAGTGCATTATTTGTCATAATCTAGTATTGCCATGCTTAAGACCCCCTCACAGCGCCATCTAGAGGTCTTCTATACTCAGTTCATGTGAATGGAGTTCATAGCAGCAGTGCCTGATAAAGATTTCACATTCTCTAGTTAAGGTTTTTCTACTCCATTCATTTGTCAATAGAGAAAGCCTCCAGATGGTGGTGAAGGAGAGAGGGGCATAACCACAGCAATACTAGGGATCACAAATCAATCATTGTTATGACTGCTGGAATTGGCTGTAGATGGCAGACACCAAAAATCTCTTACCTAGTTCCTGCATAAGATCTTTCCTTCAGAAGACCACAAGGAGGGAGCAAAATCTTTTTTAAAAAAATATATTGAAATTGTGATGGGTTCAGAAGCTAATGCAATCTGTTCATGCTTCTGGATTGTAATGAAGGGATTAGCTACTTATTTACAATAAAATAATGAATAGCTCAAACTTTCATCCATTCCTTAAATCAAATTTAAATCTTTGCAGAAATTAACAAAAATCTCAATACTCTTTTTAGAAAACATTTGCGCATGCCTCCACACTTCCAAGTTATATCTTGGATTAAAAGATGAATTAACAATACCATGAGATGTTATTCTCAGAGAGCCAGATCATGCACCCCAAGATCTATTCATAGTGGCACCTCTTCCAATGCAGCTGTTCCTGGAGAATCATTCAAAGGTTATCCATCTGTGAAGAGGGAACAAATTAATGTAGACTCATCTATAGTAATTTTCATTTACCCCACAAATTTGGATGGGTATAAATCCTCAGTGACCAGATCCTCCTTCTTGACCCTCCCCACCAATGGCTCTAGAGCCTCATGGAAGAGTTTTTTGGCAGTTTGAAGGGAAAATAGGAGAATACTGTAGAGCTAGGTTGTCACACGGCACCTGTCTCTACTCAGTGTACTTCACTACCTGGCCATTTCATGTAGCCTCACACTCATAAACACACACCTGATTATTACCTTTCCACCATGTGTATTTATTTATTTTTTTCCTTACAAAGCATAACAGGCTTCCACACAGCTTTCAGTCCCCAACCCAGTCTCACCTTCTGAGCGACCCCTTGCTTCCTATTCCTTCTACTTATAGTCTCAAATTACTATATTTACCTACTGATTACCATCCAGGTGCTCATAATTCCCCAACAGAAAGTGTTTAATTGCTCATAGCTGAGCCTGCAACCTACTTCATGCTGTAGCAACATCAGTGACTAAGGTGCTACTAATAGTGCCCTATCACATGGCTCTTCCCCTTTATTGTCTCCCCCATCCAAATCCATGAGATTTGGCTTACCTCACTGGTTCTACAATTTTTTTGCCTGTTTTTGTGTGAGATAGGTTAATCCCTTAAATCTCATTTTCCATTTTAAAGTTCTTTTATTTATAAAACACTGCAGATTGGTTTTAATTAAAGAAATGTGCTATTTGGCAGAGATTTTATTTAAAAATAAAAAATATGAAGGAAAAATATGAAGTCTGACAACTTGAAGATATTTAATTACAATCATAATAGTCAGAATTATTTTATAAATTGCTCCATAGATGCCTGTCCTTCTCCTTTTGAGGTCAATGGCAATAGGAGTAGGAATCAGCCAATAAACTGTACAGCCAAAAGTTCATTTAAAAATGCAAAACATGTCAAAGATCCATTTATTAAATTCCTCACTTCTCCAAATCATGAAAAAATAAAGAACATCCCGAAGGATAAAGCAAATTGAGATAAATATTGCATTGTAATGTTTGAGTTCTCACCACAGAGACAATTCACAGAAGCATTCTATTGTTATTTTCTCCAAACATTTCTCATCCTTTAAGAATAACATTTGAGAGTTGTAGTAATCTTTAAAAAGTCTACATATTTATGAAATGCCATAAATCTCTATTCACTAAAATCATGTTTATGATCAAAGTTACCAAAAGATTTCTGAACTCAGAGGACATTTGAAAGTTCTAGTCCTTTTGACCCAATCCTTACATAACTCAAATATGTAAAATATGCTGGAGCTGCCAAGATTCAGTAGCCAGGCTGAATTTATTCAGAACCTAATTATATATTTATTATTATAAATCAGAAACAAAAAACCCATCAAAAAAGTAGAAAATGCAATCAGAAAATTAAAATGGATTTCAGATAGGCCCAGTACTCTATAAGTGGGAAACAACGGCTTGAAGGGAGAACTGGTTTATCATTAAAAATTCTCTCTCTAAAAGATCCAGATCCAGATCCATGGCTACCCCTCTGATACTCTCTCTAAAAGGTAAAAGGCATATTCCCCAGCTCTTTGAACCCTGCTGCAGATTAATAAACTGCAGTAAGGAACTTCTGCAAAGCTGGTCTCAGCCTCTCTCCCTCAGTAGCTAGGGTGTATTTCAAACTATCCTTCTGGACCGCCCCAATACTCCTCCTGGAGCTGAAGTTGCAGTTCAGGCAGTACCTCAGGCTATGTCTACACTACCCGCCGTATCGGCGGGTAGCGATCGATTTTTCAGGGATCGATATATCGCGTCTCATCTAGACGCGATATATCGATCCCCGAACGCGCTTCTATCGATTCCGTAACTCCACCGCCCCGAACGGCAGTGGCGGCGTCGACATGGAGAGCCCCGGACATCGATCCCGCGCCGTGAGGACGGGTAAGTTATCGATATAAGATACTTCGACTTCAGCTACGTTATTCACGTAGCTGAAGTTGCGTATCTTATATCGATTTTTCCCCTTAGTGTACACCAGCCCTCAGTCTCTCCCCTCAAGACACCTCTTCTCCATGGAGCTGGATTTACAGCCTGGATCATTCAGGCTGTATGGCCTCATTCAGTTTTTCCCTTTTTCCTAATTAGTCCCCAGATTTAGACAAGTCAGCCCTCTCTTACTGGTGTCTCCCACCAGGTAGCTAGTGCAGAGAGGTCTATCCACCTCATAGGGCTAGGCCTTTCTGAACGGGGTTTCTCCCTTTCAAGACACCTCCTCCAAGACTGACATGCCTCAAAGACATGGCATGGCCAGGCTGCCTGAGCCTAAAGCCGTTCTTTAACCCCTTCTTGCCTGGTGCATGTTTTCTAGACCACATCACTTCTGCTAGGGCAACATGTATTCAGTTGTTGATTATCCTTAATAGCTATCTACTTCAGAGGCAGACACCCAGGAACATTCCCCTTCTCCTTAGCACAGGAATAATGATGCAAGAATACAACACAGGGCATAAACATACCGAGAATTTATAATCTCAAACAGAATTCATAAATTGTACATAGACAGATTTCCCAAAGTGTCACATATAACATCAAAGCATATCCTCTAGAAGAGAAACACATTGAACAACCATCCCTACAGTCAATCCAAAGTGACTTTAAATGTGGTGCCAAACTATAGACACGTAGGACATAATTATCAGATTTGCAGAGCATCTGTGTAAGCCATGTATCTCTGAAAACTGTGCCTCGGGTGTCTTAATATGGACACCAAAAATCAAAGGTCACTTTTGAAAATTTGGTCCTTAATTTATGTACATGGAATTCTTGAGGGCTCAATCCAGTGCACTGTATTTGTGGCCACTATGTTAAACTGTAGGGAGAGGTTCTGCCCTTCTGCATACAGTGATATACCCTCTTTCTCACCCCATACCACACAATCAAATTGGCACCATGAAGGGCATGATGTAGTCCAAAGTGTCAAAATATACTTCCTGTGTTATTTTAGATAATACATTGTTGTTTTTTTATAATATTTGTACCTCCATTTGCTCAAATGCAAGTACAAGTGATAATCTTTGCCTGTATAATTTTGCAAACAGAACTTTAGTTATTCAGAAGTACAGCTGCTGTTGTCTAATCCTTGCCATCTCTTTATGCAGATTTCTTGGTACATTTCACATTTTTTTTCTTGGAATCTAGTGGTGAAAATAGTTTTAAAAAACACTTTTTGCCAAGCCTTTGCTAAGACTTGAACACTTTCTCTCAACCTAAAGAACTGATAGAATTAAAAAAGCTTTAAGACCACTTCATAACAATTTTGCTCAAGTTCATTATGGGTAGCTGGAAGGATCCTTCTGCTTTTAAGCATGGGTACATGGCATAATTCTATAAGCTTTGTATGCAAGTCTGAGAAGGTAGCAATAAGAATGAATATTAGAAACAAATTAATCTGGATAAATGAATATACTTCTCATTGATCTTGTTCTTACATCTGTGTTCTTACACTGGGACAATACGGTTAAACAGGTGTAAAAATGGTTTGAGATCAGTAATGAATGCTCTTTGAATAATACTTTCATTGTGTGTTCTATTTCCTCTATAGGGCTAGTACATTGTTATTTACTGGACTCATTGTAATACCGCATCACCTTTCCATTCATTATTCTCACTGGATAGTTTGAAGATTTTTCAATGAAAGGTTTTTAAACTAAAAATGCTTCTTACTGTCAAGTGTTTTATATCAATAAGAATTTTGGCTTATTTGTAACTGATGGGGAACAGGATTTAATTTAACTTCTCTCAAAATAATGACTTCAACAGACAACTTCCTACTACCCTCTAAAATCTGATTTATTGGAAAATATGTTCCATTCCTGTAACTGCCTTAACAATTTTTTTATATGAGAGTTAAGCTGCCTGTATTCAGTACACAAAATATAATGAATCATAAGTCTGTCAGAAAACCTCATTAATGTGGTGCTATTCAGTTGTTCATACACATGCAGAAGTCAGGTAAGATGGAATGCCTCCTTAGTACTTTCCTTATTTATGAGCATTATATTCCAAAAGTTCTGATACTGTTGTTTTGCCTGTGAAGTTTCTCTGGAACTCAAGCATGATTCAGGATCGTAAATTCTCTCCATCTCACTGAAACTGGTCAGAAAAATTACAGTAAAATAGGTACACCTAGTTCCCTGCCAGCTCACCTGCCCAGCTCCTCAGCAGCCCATGTGGTGGGCAGTTGGGACTACTCCTGGGGGAATTCTGCACCAAAAAATAAAAAATTTGGCAGCAAAAAAATTAAAAATTCTGCACACAATATTATAAAATTCTGCAACATTCTGCATATTTTCTCTGTCAAAATAATGGTTTCAATTATTTTGGTAATTTATTTAAACTACAATACAATAGATGGAGAATGGGAGTGAGGAGCACTGGGGGAAATCCCCAAACCCTCTTGCTTAACAGTAATATAACTAGGTTTGACCCTTTATTTCTAGTTATTAGTCAACAAATAAATGCAGCCATATGTTGCATCAGTGTTACATCATAGGCAACTGAAGAGCAAGTGAAGGCTGGGAAATCAAACTCACAATTTATATTGCCTACTGACCATCTCCAGAAAGGACAATAGCAAACAGTTCATGGAGCACATTCTGATAGGACATTTTTTCAGTCCAAAACTTTAGTCCAAAACAATTCTAATCACTAAAGCACCATACGCATTTATAAGGCCATACTGTCCTTTACACCACTCTGACAATTTAAAGGAGCCTTAAAACGTTTACACCTGTTTTATACTCAGGGGGGAATTCACAAAGAGAATGGGAACAATTCACTAAGCAGGCAGGCTGATACATTCTGCTCTGCCTGAGGGGACAGTGCCTGTCCCATGCCTTCCTACCCCGAAGCCCTGCCCCTCCAGGCCAAGAGTGCTACAATAGTGAGTGAGAGGGACAGAGTGTCTCTCTCTCACACACACACATGACTGCACAGCCCCACCCCCTTTGGATGGTGAGTTACATCTCTAGTGACTACTCCGGGTGCCCAAACCAACCTGCCTGTGCTGCTGGGGAAGGGCACATGACCACTCTTGCGGCTTCCCTTTGCTTCCCCATCAGAAGTCATTTTTCTGAGGGGAAGCAAAGAAATCTGCAGGAGACATGAATTCTGCGCATACACAGTGATGCAGAATTCCTCCAGGAGTATGGGACACCAAGGCTTTTAGGCTCCAGGGTAGCCTCCCAGGTGGACTGCTTTAGCGTCAAGGGGGCTCCCAGGGTCTGTGGCTCCATTCCTTTTGGTGGTGATTTTCTAATTTTTGGTGTTTATTCCTAATTGGAATAAAACCAAATTTCAAAATATCAAAACTCTCCATGAAATTGAATTATCTTTCTCTGCCCAGCACTCCATTTCATGCACAAAGTGCCTTGGTTTGACTATTCACTGGAACTTTAATAGAGCAAGCTTCTGGTCTGATACCCAAGGTGCCAAAAATTAGGAAATATCAATAGAGGTATAAATGAATGTTTATTCCAAAATTCTGGCTCATCCATGTTACATTTGACTCTGGCCTTCTTTTGCAGAACATGAAGACAAACTCTTTGTGAAAGAGGTTTCTTATCAATGAGGCTATTTACAGAACTCAGAATTCACTGAGCAGGTGGTGATATTCAAAGATTGGAGAGGGTTCTTAGAACTGACTGACAATACACCTTTAACAGACACATGAAAAATGTGTCTCCGCCAACAGCCTTTAGGATGAAATCCTGACCCCGTTGAAATCAATGGAATTTTTGCCACTCATTTCAACACACCCAAGGTTTCACTCCCTGTGTCTAGCTACTGTTAACCCCTGTGCTAAAGTTATCTATCTCTGCCCATCTGGTTTCCTGGCATTTTAAATTGCACTTCAGCTTTTCCCTGCTTGATGCAGCCCACATTCCTATTGTTTGTAATTTGTTCCAAGGTGTCACCTGCTGATTGGCCAGTCATAATATGATATCACAGTCACAGAAGACAAATAAAGAGTATAAGTTACTGTAGCAGCAGATGTATGTTTGGGACAATCTTATATTTTTTGGCTGATTAGCTGCTTTACCCTTCTTAATTAGGGGACCCTGGAGGACAGAGGGAAAAAGATCAAAATGTCCATTATGTATCAAGTCAATCATGTCAAGAAGTGCTAGTCTTTTCTCCTGAGACAGGATGCCTGGACCGAACTGATATACTAATAGAGACACTGCATGAGCTCACCGAAAGCAAGTCAGCGAGCAAAATACAGAAAACAATAAAATATTTATTAGGAAAGAGCCTGGTCCAGTATTTAAAGCACAAGATGGAGAGGCAGAAGATCTGAGGTTTATTCATAGTTTATTCTGCCACCAACTTGCTGTGTGAGTTTGGACAAGTCACTTAAACTGCCTGTGCATCAATTTCTCCATCTTAAAAATGGGGATAATAATATGGACCTAACTCATCAGGATACTGTGAGGATTAATTTACTAATGGGTTAAATTCAGCCCTGCACAGAAAGATAGGACAGCCCAAGTCCTACTTACCACTTAAGTCAGAACAACATGTCCTACCTCTGGGACAGCAAATGGCCAAAATTACTTGCAAAGTCAGCCTCATTTTGTTTGACTCCACATTGCATGTATTGTTTTGTACTATGGGGAGCTACTCTTTTAAAAATATTTCTCCTTTGTCTTTTAAAAAAACTATTTCACTGTAATTCCTGTATTAACATTGACAAGCATTCAATTACAAATTTAGCTATATTTTACAGTACATCAATGCTGTAATTTTTTGACATGTCAACATATTTAGGGAAGCAAGAATATTTTTGAGGCAATGTAATAAGTACTACTGTGTTTCATCATTCAAATTATATTGCTTGCACATTTTGTAGAAGTCACCACTTGTCATTCAGTACAGCTGGAGTTTGCACCTTAGGGAAAAAAAGATCTTGCAGAGGTAACTTGTGAGCTAGTAAAAGTTTGCTGTTAACTTGTTTTCCCTTAAGTTAATTTATGGCCTCCTATACTCCTCGCAAAAGAATAAATTTGCCTTCATGTCCCTGTGAATTCCAAACTCTGGTCTATTAATCATAAATTACCAGAAATGTCATATATCTCTCCTATCCAAGAAAATATTGTATGCTCAAGTTTTTCATGAGCACATGCTGGGCAGTATATTGAGAAGTGCACAACTGTACCACTGCAACTACTAGCACCAGCACGCATGCATCCCCTTTTCCTGCTTCTGAAGGATATAATCAATTCCACATAAGCTTTATAGCCAAAGCTAAAGATATTTTCTCACAGTGAGGGTACTATAAGTTTCATAGATATACTCATTGATTTCCCATAGTGAAGCCTGCTGATGAAATGCCATGACTGAAGTACAGACAGGATGAATTTACATGACAAAGAGTGCAATGAGCAATCTCTGATTCTACTTTAAAGTGTTTATTGAGAAGAAGGAAGGATGATGAGATTAACTAGGTTAAGGGAGACCAAAGAGGAAAAGAACAAATGTCCTAAATAGGAATGAAATGAGACTAATGGATTTAAATTGAGATGCATCTGTGTTCTCGGAAATGAAATCAAGACAACTCCATTTATGTAATATTTGTGTACATTTAGAAACCAGAGAATTACTGCTTAGACGGCCTACATATTTCCTTTCTTTGATGCATTAAGGTCACGTTGTAACATATCTAAAAAGAAAGAAGATAAAGGCCAAAGTGATAGTAGATAATTTAGGAATCTTCTGAAAAAAACAGCTAAATTCTGCACACATTGCTCAAGCAAGAGTCCCAGGCACAGATCCTAAAAGGTATTTAGTTGATTTCAATGGGAGGTAGGCACTTAAGTACCTTTGAGGATCTAGGCCCTAGTGACTTCAACAGAAGAGTTGCTCAAGTAACAACAGCAGAATTTGGAACGTAATGTATTTCCTAGCATCCTAAGGATGTAAAGAGGATCATATTATGTTTTGTCCTGGAATATCACATATAAGGCAAAACAAGGAGCTGGGCAGACAGGGGACTAATGAGAGATTATTTTCAATGGTCGGGGCATGACCTCTTCAGGTGGAGTGCAGAGGGTAGTTGAATGATCTACAGACTGATTCAATCCAACACAGGGAAGATAAGCCTTTTCTCACTCTTATAACGATGATAAAGCCAGAGCCAGAGCAGTACCCTGAAGAACTGGCTGTACTTGTGGGTACATCTAGACTACCCGCCGTATCGGCGGGTAGCGCTCGATTTCTCGGAGATCGATATATTGCGTCTCATCTAGACGCGATATATCGATCCCTGAACGCGCTCCTGTCGACTCCAGAACTCCACCAGCAGGAGCCATGGACATCGATCCCGCATCGTGAGGGAGAGGGTATCGACTAAGATACTACTTCTTCTACACTTTTCACTTTTCTGCTGAAGTGATCTCTTAGATTGATTCCCCCGCTCTAGTGTAGACCAGCCCTGAGGCAGAGAACCCAGAAAAAAGAAAACAGAAAGAGAATTTCTGTCTTTTCATTATAGCCTGTAAGGGCAATAGCAGCAGAGAAATCAAGAGAAGGCTAAGAACACAGACCTATTTGCTGTCCTGTAGTTATTAGCTTTAGTTCAACCACAAATTATTCAACTTGATAGTTTGAATGGATGACATTCTGTGTGCTCTGTTATTCAGTGGTCCCTGTTGGCCTTAAAAACCTATGAACATATGAAGGACGACAAAAGTGACCTAAGGAAGTTGTAATGGGTATATCATTGATCTACCAGATCTAGCACACAAGGTCCTACTGCAGGGACACAGCAAATGTTTTTATTTGTGGGGGCTAGAGTTAAAAAATATATATATAATAATTGTTGAATATCATTGTAATGAGTAATTTTGTACCAAAACTAAATTAGTTCTCTTTTAATAATGTGAGATAAAAGAGCTTCTATTCCAAACATAGTGTTTCTTTTATTATTACAATCCCTAAAGCCCTCCCCAAGCCCTCTAGTATCTATGCACAGGAATGTCATCGCAGGTCTCCTTTCTTAAGTGGTCAAGTGTTGTTTTGGTCCAGGTCAAAATCAAATGTCTAAGAGGCAGTAATAAGAGCCAGGGTCAGTAAAGTTACTTTATCCATGAAAAAGTGTTAAACAATGAATAACCCAACCATAGATAGTCCTCTGAATCCACTTTCATAGATGAGCTAACTTGAGCAAACTAACACCTCCTTCCAGGTACTGGTCATTGGAGACATAATTAGCATTTATAAATAAAAATATTGAAAACATTTAGGATGCTGTGCAGGACACATCTGTGAAATCTGGCTTTCAATTATCAGGAGGTTTATTGTGTGAGATTTTGGGGCAAAGGTTAGAGGCAACCAGTTTGTGTGGCTGTATTGTTTGATCATTTAGAGCATGTCTACACTGCACAATTAAGTTGATTTAATGTAAGTTGACATCCAGTTGCCACAGTAATTAAGTCAGTCGTGTGTGTCCATACCATGCTCATTGTGTCAGTGGAGTACATCCTCACTAGCAGTGCTTGCATCAATGCACAGAGCAGTGCACCCTGGGTAGCTAACCCACAGTGCATCTAGCCACACGGGGTTTTGGGAAGGGCTTGCAACACCTTATGGGACCAAAACATTGTCATAGGAGGGAATAGGAACATGGCTTTGGTCTCCCATGATACAGTTTCTTCTCTCCCTCCCTCCCCTGATATCAATGACAAACAACGCATACGTTCTCGTGCCTTTTTTTTCGAAACCCGAGAAGCATGGACCCTGCTTGACTGTACATTCTTGTTGTGAGCATTACAAACACCTCGTTCCTTACCCTGCTGTATTTCCAGAGCCAAGACAGGAGCTGCCACGCAGAACATTGAGATGTCATGCAAGCAGCCCTGCTGCAAGCCATAGAACAAAACAATTGCTGATAGCTACTGGCAGTCATGCAGCAGCTGAACAAGGTGGAGTGTCGTTTTTGGTCCCGGGAAACAAGCACTGACTGGTAGGATCACATCATTATGCAGCTATGGATCCACAGTAGGATCCCAGCCTTGAAGTACAGCAACACTAAAATTAAACTGGTTCTGACAGTGGAGAAGCGAGTGGCAATCGCTTTCTGGAGCTTGCAATGCCAGACTGCTATCAGTCAGTGGGGAATCAATTCAGAGTTGGTAAATCCACTGTAAGAGCTGATGGGATCCAAGTGTGTAAGGCCATTAATCAAATTCTGCTAAAAGGGTCGTGACTCTGGGCAACATGCAGGACATAGTGGATGGTTTTGCAATGATGAGGTTACTAACTGCAGTGGGGTGATAGATGACATGCATATCCCTATCTTGGTACCAGATCACCATGCCAAAGAGTACATAAACCATCAGGGATACTTTTAAATGGTTTTGCAAGTGCTGGTGAATCACAGATGGTGTTTCACTCACATCAACATGGGACGGTTAGGAAAGGTGCATGAGACATGCATCTTTACGAACACAGAAAGCTGCAATTAGGGACTTTCTTTCCAGATCACAAAATAACCACTGATTATGTTGAAATGCCAATAGTGATCCTGGGAGACCCAGCCTAGCCCTTGCTCCCATGGCTTATGAAGCCATATACCAGCCACCTGGACAGCAGTAAGGAGCAGTTCAACAACAGGCTGAGCAAGGGCAGAACGGTGGTGGAATGTGCCTTTGGACATTTAAGGGGAGAAACCATGTCAGCTTGTCTGTCAAAGTACCGCAGTCTTGACCATCAAATGTCTTTGATTTGTCGCCTTTTGTTCTTGATATCCTTCCCCGGTGTTGAGAGGAAGGGATATTGCACCTCCTCCCCACCACCACCACCACTTCCAGGAACATTTGGGAGAGGGGGATTGGGAACAGGGCAATGCTTGCAGACAGTTCTGTAGGGGCTGCAGAGGAAGTCTAGCCTCAAGCTGCTGTTCCTGAAGCTCAGCCAGATGTCTCAACATAACTGATTGGCCCTTCATAATCTGCAGCATCTCTTCCTGCATGACATACTCATGCTCCTGGGATGCTCTCCAGGTCCATGTCCAGTTTTTCAGACAATGAAATCCTCCAAGCTCTTAGCTCCATCTCAGCTGTCAGAGGTGTTTGTTATCTCAGTGAACGTCATCATGCATCCTCTTTTTTCGCCTTCTAATCTGCAAAAGCCACTCAGCTGGTATGGAGGATGTGCTGAAGACTATAAGGCATGTATTACACTCAAGTGCAAGCCAGAACATGCTCAGAATCCCTAGCTATTCAATGAACTGGTTTGCTGTTCCAGTCATGGTGAGTATGGTCTTGTGGCATGGGCGACAGGTCTTGTTCTGCAACTTGTGGCAAACCCATGTTGGGAGCACAGGTGGGCAGGTGGACAGTGCCCTCTCCCCCTAGAAACATGGGCATTGCTTTGAGACCAGGGATCTGCATTAAGCCTCCAAAATTGCTGTCTTTGTCCAACTTGGTGTGGGTGGGTCAGGAGTTGAGGCCATGAGAGAACACAGGAAGTCCATCCCTCCTTCCCTTAATGCTGCTGGTAGTAGTAGCCCCGGACTTGCAGAATCTGAGGTCAACATCGATTCCTGTCAACCAAATCACCAGCATGTTAGGAAAAGTGTGGCTGAGGGACCTGGAAGTCACCAGGGGTAGTGGATCACATGCTCTATTGTTTGCAGTATGAGCACTTGTAATGAAAACTTCCACCATTTCTCCTATGTGATATCAGTCTCCTGAGGGTAACAAAGGTGACAGGGGAGCAGATGCTGCAAGTGTCTGGGTACAGACCTGGTCCTTATGCTGCTAGGCTGTGTACCACAATGATGCCAGCAGAGTTAATATTGGAGTGGCATGGGGAAGTGTCCTACAGTGGTGGAAGAAATAAGGCAGTCCTCCCCAGAAACCTTCTGCAAAGGATGCAGAGTACCTCCATGAAAGTTTCCTAGAGATCTCCATGGAGGATTGCCAGGGCATCCCCGTGCACATAAACAGTCTTTTCCAGGGAGTACCCTCTGTGTAGCTGGAGCAGCCACTGGGAAGCAGATACCCACAGCACCTCACTTTTTCTTCAGATTAAACATAAAATATAAGAGCATGTAACCCCTACAATTTGATTGGAACTTCATGCACAACAGAGGTGCCTTCCCCAGCATCACGCTTGGACATCATGCTGTCCTGCGACCAGTGAGGCTCTGTGGATAAAACCAGCTCCTGGTTCTCAGGGAGAATGGATCCACTACTTGCCTGTCTCCCTTTCTTCTCCTCCTAATGCACCTAATCATTCCTCATCAAGAATGCCCATCTTGTCATTGCGTGAGGTGGCCTGAGACTCAGATTCATGGGGGGTGTCCATGAGAGCATTTGGGGGTAGAGGTGGGGTTGCCATCAAGAATCAAATGCAGCTCATTGTAGAAGTGGCATGTCTCTGGTGCAGAATCAGAATTACGGTTCGCCCTCCTTGTCTTCTGGTACGCCTCCAAAGTTCTTTGATTTTCATGCAGCACTGCTGCGTGTCCCTACTGTAGCCCTTGTCCCCCATGCCTCATGCAATCTTTGGATAGATGTCTGTGTTTCTTCTATTGGATCAGAGCTGTGCCTGAACAGATTTTTCTCCCCACAGACTAGTAAGGTTCACTACCTCCTGTGTACTCCAGGCTGGAGAACCTTTGGGGCATTGAGTCACCGTGATCAGCTGGGCTGGCGCGCTCTCCATGTTGATCATACAGGAAATGGGAATTCCAAAGTTCCTGGGGCTTTAACAGGGGAGGGGCTGTTTCCTGTATACCTGGCTGCTGTGCAGTGGATTTGAATGCTCTCACCAGAGAGGCCACAACTGAGCATTGTGGGACGCCTCCTGAAGACCAATTCAATCGACTTACACAACGCTGTGTCCACACTGCCTGTCGACTCATCAACATTGAATTAAGTACTATGCCTCTTGTGGATAAACTTATCTATGCCATTTGTATTGCTCCCATCACTCTAGTATCTAGGAACCATGTTTTGCTGATCCTTGTGGCATATAGCACCCTTGACACTCTGTAAAGAACCTCTGCTGAGGAACTACATTTGAGAGGGTCATTTGGAACACACAAGTAATGTCACTTTCCCCTGCTAAAAACCCTCACAAGAGATTACAAATGTCATGAGGATACGTATAACCAATACAGAGGCTCTAAGAGAGGACTTCCTCTAGTATTTTAAATTATGAAAAACACACATCTTAATGCATGGCTTCTTCTCTGTCCAGAAAAACATGATTTACTTTCAGCATGAAAAAGGTGCACATGTGAGACAGATAAAACTTCATAAAATTGCAGTCACAACAAGTGAGTCTCTCAGCAACCAACACTATTAATAGATTATTGTAACTCTTTCGGGCTAAGGTGCATATGCCTTTCCACTGCCATATGCAGATAGACCAGCAGTAATACAGAATGAAAGGGGGAAGCCAAGAGAAAGTCTTTGTTTGATGTGTTAATGTACAATTGTTTGAGATTAAGCCTATGGAAGCATGTGACAATAATGTGACATAGCAAGTAATAAGGAAAATGGAAATGGAAAATTGAGCTTTTACACAGACTGCCCATCTATGCTTGGAAACTCTGTCCTTACAAAACTGACAATCACCTAATCTGTAGAGACACTAACACAGTGGTTCTCAACCTGTGGCCCAGGGGCTGCTTGTGGCCCAATCAGTACATAACTGCAGCCCATGTGACATCTTCAGGGCCATACAGCTAGTACATTATTGTGTTGATGCAGCCCACATCACACATAAAGAGCTGCATATGTGGCCCACAGTGGTAAATAAGTTAAGAATCACTGCTCTAACAGATGGGTAGAAATCTATGCCATGTATGAGCGTCATGTATGATGAATTATTCCAAGTCAAGAACTTTAATATGGCTCTCCTTTTAAGCTTCCATGCTTATGGTTAAAGAATATAATTACTAATACAACTCAAGTAGTGTACTGGACTGAAATCGAAAATGGGGAAAAAATGCTTGGTGTGAACATGTAGAGTTAATGTTTGGCTCCTTATCTCAATGATCTGCATGAAAATACAGAGAGAAGTATTAAAATGGAGTCTCCACTTCACCTTTGCATTGTACAGCACTGAACACAAATGATTCTGCAGGACAACATTTGTGCTGGACAGGTCAAAAGCTTGAGACATCCTGTACTGTGTGCTTCAATGAGAAAAAGACCTGCTCAAAATTTCTGCCAAACAGCCGTCAAGCATTAGTTGCTTCCAATTTCCTGAATTCCCAGAGAAGGAAACAAAACAGTAATTAGTTCAGATTTATTTCAACTCTCTCTTGAAGTTAATGGCTGTTTAAATAACTCTGAACAACGTGACAGTGCTGAACATTTGTGTGTGCTTATTTGGGAAGGTGCTTTGTACTGTAGATCTGAATTAGCATGTGTGTCATACTGAATGACACAACAATTATCTTTGCAAATATCCAGGTTTAGTGAAAAATGAAGAATAAAATCCCACATACACCGTTAGAAAATGTCAGGTTTACAGTAATTAGCTCATTTGCATGTTTTAAATCAAAGCAGCTTTTGAGTAATACAAATGTATATTCATATCTTAACTTAGCTAACTACCATTTTATAGCCCTCAGAAGTTAAAAATACTCAAACATTTTGAATACACACACACACAGCCAAATTTACACCCACAACTAAGTCTTACTTAGTCAAAATTCCCATTGACTTCAATGAAAGTTTTGCCTGAGTGAGGAATGGATGAAGTTTCCTATATATAGCATCTACATATTTAGCAACTCTTTGTTCTTGAGCTCAGAAATTGTATGCCAAATTCCATTTTGAAGCAAGTTATTTAGCTGAGCTATAAAAACTGGATTAATATAATTGTAATGAAAACACCAAAAGAACTCAAATTACTATATATAATGACTTAGTCAGAGCCGCTATAATAATCTCCTGTAATTTAGGAACTGAATTCTATGGCTGAAATCCTGAGGCCCGGGGAGGGGTTACAGCAAAAACTGTAGCCCCGTAGAATTACTGTGGTTCTGCTGCACAGGCAGGGAGAATGAAAAGCAGTGGTGGAGCAAAGAAGATTCTGCAGGCCATTATATATCATGAAAAAGCATGGTGGGGCAGAATGTGGCCAGTAGGTCCACATATTGTACAGATCTCTTGTCCTACAAACATGCATATGGCTGTGGGGAATAGCAGCTTATGTTACTACATATGCCATGGTAACAGATGTGCAGCAGATGAGCACTGGCTGCTACAGACTGGGACTGAGGATTCCATTCCCAGTTAAACATGCTATGTCCTCTTTTCGAACATTCCTCACCTCCACTGTATTCCAGATTACACATTCTAAAATACTAATGTAAACAAGTTGAATTTTAGAATGTACTAGCTGGCTGAGTTGAAGCCTGGGGTTCACTTAAAACTTGCTCTTTCTATGCTACGGATTTTAAACATGTTAGTTAAAACATGTTAGCTAACACATTTTTTGAATTCATCCAGCCAATGTGAACAGGTCCCTACATGAAAGGAGAACAATATCCGATGCAGTTCCAATAAGTAAGTAAATCTTATAATTCTGTTAAACAGGCCAAAGAAGGTATAGAATCTAGTTCACTCTCCCAGAGCTGTGTTACTTCTGAAGAGGAGTAAAAGAAAAAATAACTTATTTTTTGTCACTAAACTAGGCAGATATGATTCAGTATATATAGGGAGATCAGTTGAGTAAGAATGTGCCATTTTTTACATATCGCATTTTGGTAGATCCACACTTCAACATCTCCATTGTCAAATTCCAAAGAGGTAGCATCTAAGATCTTTTTTTAATTCAGCAATTTAGTTGCATGAGATCAAAGGTAAACTACCCTATCTCATTTAGAAGGAAAGCTGAAACCCTTAAATTAACAGCTTTAGTGAAAATGAGAAAATCTAAATTTGTTACTTAAAACAATACTACTAGTGACTACAAATTACACATTTGCTTTGCTTTAGCTCAGTAAGAAATTCCTAGATTGTCTAACCCATATTATTTATGGTTCAGTGATTTACATGGGAGTTTAGGAATGTCAGTGCTTGAGAACAGAACATGCAATATTCAGCTGCAAACACAGATAATGAACAAGGGTAACCCTCACCTCTGTTATCACAGAGTCGCTTAACCTGTTCAGTTGGTCTAAAAATGATGATTCTTGACTGTGTTAATGCAGTTATAATGTTCTGTTCAAATTAAATTCCGGTTTGAATCTGAAATAAAGTAAGAATAAAAATTCATAGGCAAGGAACACAAGACAATTTATTCTACATTTGTCATTAATTAACACAATGAATAAGTGACTCTGAAATCCAGCTTGTAGAAATTTTACAGATACATTCAATATTATTACAGAAGACTGCTGAGTTATTATAGATAGTATTAAGATCCAAAAAAATTTAAAAGCCAGTTCTGTTTTAATCTATAGGTTGCTAATCACTTTTATATATGTGCTAACAATGCACACCACATATGTTTTATTGACCCTATTGTGCACCAGCTCATTAACCACAGTTGCTCTTGATGCGCACACATACAGGACCAAGACATATAGACAGACAGAGAATGAGCTACAACAATATAAAGAGAAGCTTTGGGGCCAAAGTAAAGAGGAGCGGGTGCTCTAAAACTATAATTTTGTTTAACTGTGCGCATGATAAAGCAGTTTTAGTGCAGATATTTATTAGAAAATCAGGTACCAGTCAAAGGATGGGGAGATGGAGTGATATCAGTCTCTTATTTAAAATACTGCTCAAGGGAATTTTGGATGATACTACTGGCAACAATTGGCACCTTGCCCATAATGGTGGAGCTTTACAAGTGATAGCACAAAGATAGCAAATTTTAATGTTGATTTTAATGGGATTTCTCAGGTGCAGAAAGTTATTTATATTCATTCATTGAGTGTTTTGCTGGCTTAAGACTTAAGATCCTGATCCAGGGCCCACTGAAATCAATAGGACCTTTTCACTGACTTCAAGGGGCTCTGTGTCAGGCCTTAAATGTATAACTAGTACAAAAGTGTTGAAATGAGCTATGCTGATCTGATGGTATCAATAGGGTAAGCATCTGAGAATTTTCATTATTATTTCAGGGTGGTCAGTGTTGAACCCAAAGAGGGATGCAGTCAGAAAAGCCTACAATATATATACACATCACTTAAAACATGGAACTACTCACAAAGAATTGGTTTAGATTTTCCATTCCTCACTTCTCTCTTTTCCAGTCTATAAAAG
Organism: Mauremys reevesii; assembly: GCF_016161935.1. Lineage (NCBI taxonomy): Eukaryota > Metazoa > Chordata > Testudines > Geoemydidae > Mauremys > Mauremys reevesii. The sequence continues at coordinate 24,555,312 of NC_052638.1, forward strand.
CTTCCCCCTTCTGATCCTTACATTCCATCCCTCACACCCTCAAACAGTATTTTCCTTAATATTTTTAAGTAATTTTTTTAAAAAATATTTCTAATACCTTATTTTGCATTTGTCATTAAAAATGAAATTGATTACATATAAAAAACAATTTCATTTTTAATGTTTCCAAATTATACTCATTAAGGGCCCAATTCTGCTACCTTTATTCAGGTTGAGTAGAACCCTACATTGCAAATTACCCCATTGACTTGAATAGAATTTCTCATAAATGTAATAAAATGGAAATTTTTCCATTGACTGCAATGGGCTTTGGATCAGGCCTGATATGAGTAACAGTGACCAAATGCTGAATGATTAATGATATATATTTTTTAAATAAAACACATTACCTATGTTACAAATATCCCCATAGATTATTAAAAGTGAAGGAAAATGAATAATCTAATTTATTTCATTTATGTGACTTTATTTAATTTCTCTCAGAATGAATGCTGAATGCACTGGTAAATTTTATTTTTGTTTGTAATTAATTTCTCGACCATTTAATATGTAGGTTTTCATGAAATGGCAAAATTCTGCAATGGTTAGGTTGCCAAAACTGCAAGAGCATGTTTATTTGTTCAAAAATGTTTCTACTGGAATTTAGGAGAAAACCATGGAGTTATTTCTATTTATTTTAAATTCTGTAAAATATTGTTTTTAGAAAACCATTATTTTGGGTCATAAATGACTGGCAGTGTCTCGTTAGGAAACAAGGAATTCTTCTATATGCTCCATCAATAAAGTACTACAGGATGGAGCCATAATAGGCCATAACACGGGAGCCTGCCACAGTGCTGTTGCAATTTTTTGGCTATTGTTACAGAATATAGTAGTACTTTTATAAGGATAAGGGTCATGTGAATACTTGTGTAAGATAGACTATAGGAATAGAAGGAAAAAGTCTTTGTGAGCCACCTACTGTTTGAAATTAAACCTCACAGTTCTTGGAAATGAAACTTTTGCTAATCAAAAACTATTTCCTGGAGTTAGACACCTCTTCAAAATACACAGTTAAGTCCTCTTCTTCTGTTATTATACTAGATTGATAATATATCTTTAGTGCATAGACAACCTATTGATGTTGATCATCTTCCTCAGATAGACAATCACAATTTAAAAGAGTGCAATATTTCAACTTGGTGATTTTTCTCAAATGTTGTTAAATGAACATTTTGTAATATCTGTGAAACATGTTATTTTAGTAACAGTAGCAACAACCTTTCATCATTAAGTAAGTAATAGATTCCCTTAGAAGACTTTAGGGATTAATTTTTGCGTGGATCAGAATTTCAGGAACAGTACATAGACACTAGTTTTAAAAAAGAGTAACAGTGACGAACAGCCTATAAATAGGAATTTCAGGCTTCTCTGTGGCAACTGCCAAGTTTCTTAGAACATCAGAGTTCCTCACATGTTCAATAGTACCTAGAAATTTTCAAACAGATTAGGCCTAAATAATATATAAACATCAGCAATATGAAATATTTGACAGTGTGGTATAACAAAAAGAGATATATATTAGAATAAAATATTTAACCCTTCAGTGTCTTGGTTTCTTTAAGAAAAGTGTAAATAACTGATAATAGCTAGGGTGTGGGATGAAAGGGGAGACTATCACAGCTTTCTAGACCCAGTCTGACCAAAGGATCCCATGCCATTCAAGACATCGCATTCACTGTTTTCTCTCTAGTGCTTGACTCCTCCACTCTCTGTCCTCTGAAGGTTGGTCAAATTCCTAGAATATTTACTTGCTTATAAACCTCAGCAGTCTTTGCACCAAGCACAAATAAAGGGTGCTAGTGCAAAAGCTATTTGGCATATAGTGAAAGTTACCTGACATGCTAAGACATGTTAAACAAATGGGGTCTGATCTCACAGTGATGTAAATCAGGAATAATTCCATTTAAGTGAATTTAGTTACACCACTCTAAAACCATGAGCTCACAATCAGGCCCATGTTATTGAATGAGGCACAGTGTAAGTGATATCGGGTTGGATTCACCACTGTGTTACTCCAGTTTTACATCAGCGTAACCACTGATGGAAATACTGATGTGAAAGTGGGTTAAAGCACTGGTGAATCATGCCCAATATGTTTAAGATGTTCCATATAAAGTTTGTAGACACCTGAGACTCTTAAATATTGAAGGTCCTTAGGAATCTTCTTAAGGATGGTATAAAAGTACTGGAGGTAGTTACCAAATTTGTTTCTGCTAACTCAAATAATAGTCACAAATGGTTCATTACATTTACAGCATGTGTAACCCACGCCTGTTGGGTGTGGCACTCTGTCACATTCTACTAGCACCTAGATCAGCTAGTCTAGAGATTGAAGAGTCTGCTACAGCCTTGACTAAGGTCATGTCTACACTTATCTCTGGAGTGATCAATCCAGCAGAGGTCGATTTATTGCGTCTAGTGAAGATGTGATAAATCGACTGCCGAGCGCTCTCCAGTTGACTCTGGTACTCCACCGGAGCAAGGGAGGAGCGTCAGCAGTCAACTTACCACAGTGACTGAAGACACCACAGTAAGTAGATCTTATTCACGTAGCTGAAGTTTCGTAACTTAGATCGATCCCCCCTCCTAGTGTAGACCAGGTCTCAGAGAGATGTGTCTTTTAGCTCATGTAGTAGAAGCTCATGCATTAAGCTCCCGAGGTCCCAGATTTGATGACGCTGCCAATTAGGATCTGTTGGCGTTAAAAATAGGAGCCCGTCCAGGATATCAACTAGGAAGTCTTTGAAGCTCGGGACACACTTCCTCAGCTAAGGGAAGTATATAACCCATGCCTGCTTGGTGTGGCACCTAGACCAGCTAGAAATTGAAGAGTCTGCTGTAGCCTTGGCTAAGAGAGATGTGTCTTTTAGCTCATGCAGTAGAGGCTCATGCATTAAGCTCCAGAGATACCAGGGTCTGTCAGTGTTACACATGTATGCTCTTTGTGAATCAAATTACATCCAGAGTTACACAGGTGCAACTCCCACTGACTTCACTTACAGTTGCACCTATGTATCAGAGTGTGAAATTTGACTTTATGTTTAGTCTAGCACGCAACATCTGCAAAATGTTGTTTCACTTCTGTGACAACTATGATACATTCCATATTCTTCCTTTTGATTCCTCTGTTCACAAGCAGTTAGGCCTAAATGTTCAAAAAAAGTCACTCAATTTTGGGGTGCTCCACTTGAACCATCTTCATGGGGCCTGCCTTCCAGAAAGAGCTGAGCACCCAGCCTCTAAAAACAGGGCTTTTTAAGATCCCTCAGGTTGAACACACAAAAACCGAAGCATTCAAAATCATTAGTTACTTTTGAAAATGTAGGCTGGATATATTAGTGACATTTGTAGGAGAAACATAGTTAATCATAAAATGTACTGAAAGATTTAGAACCAGACCTCTGAGCAGTTTGAAAAGCAGGAATACTGAACCTTTGTTCATCTACAAAAATGGTACTTAAGACTCTGTGGACCTATTACTGTGTGTAAAAAGATTAAAGAACTAATTTTACTTAATAATAATTTAAATCCCCCACTATAATATTCAGATATCATGGAGAAGCTCAATCAATCTGCGAATCATTCTGAAAAACCTGCTTCTGTACCTTCATGCTTTCAGCTATGAAACAGTTCAGCTTGCATCGAAGCAGCATCAATATGTATTACCTAAAAATACACAAAAAAGCAAATAGACAGCTCACTAGACAACAATGAGATAAAAACCAAAACACGGTGCTTCATGCCTCCAGATTCTTTTTAATGGGCCAAACTCTCCTTCTGTCTCTTGAAACTCATAGTGTAATTGTCAGTAATTGCAACGATACCTTTTCATGACATAAAAACTCATCAACTGCAGGCTCATTGCTAATAAACTTGTTTAAAACAACTTATTAAGACATAACCTTTAAGTGTGTGAGAAAACAATATGCAATCAAACATGCAGTATAAACAGCTATGAAGCCAAAACAAAATGTTAGGATTGCTGCAGCTTCCTTTGAGTGAATCAAAGCATATGGTGGTATAATGGAGCATGAATTTACAGCAGCAGAGATGTACGATATAGATTAAAGCTTCATCTGCAAGGACATACTGCACAGCAAAAAACAACAATTATTGTGTTTGTTGCTTTGTATTTTAATGATCAACAAAGGAGCTTTGGTAGAGCGAGGGCTCCCTCTGCTGTTAGCATGATGATAATAAAGCTTCCTTAAAATCATCAGCAGAAATGTGTCCTCCTGATAATACTTTTGTTTTAAATTCAAAGAAGCAAGAGCAGGACCAATAGGAAATCAACCGTACACACTAAGCTGATTCTGAGGATGGACACAGGACTTCAGGTCTTGTGCAGGTTAGGAATGTGAGTGAGTGACTCCAGTTCCACTAAAGGAAAAATCAAAGCTTTTTCTCCCTTTCCCTCTCTCCTCCTTCACAGCTAGTCATAATGAGCAGCCCCTCCTGCTGTAACAATTACAAAGAAATGGAACAAACAAAAAGATCTCCACTAATTGCTTTCGCACCCACTGCAGGTTCAAAGCACCAAAAAGCAAGCAATTTGATGCCTTTTATAACTGATTTTTGTTATATTATTACCCCCTGAATTTCTATAGAAATATTAATCTTGCAGTCCCTGAAGAGCTGCCTGTTTGATAACTGGTATCTCAGATGGAATAACATCTAGTGCCAAATGTGGTCTGCAATTGGACCATGATAATTCCCAAATTAGGGCTTGTCTACACTGGCACTTTACAGCACTGCAACTTTCTCATTCAGGAATGTGAAAAAACACCCCAAGCACTGCAAGTTTCAGTGCTGTAAAGTGGCAGTGTAGACAATGCTCTTGCCAAATTAGAGATCTCCAGCAGTCAGGCATCATCACTTGTGTTTTGTGGAGCACTGATTACACCACCACCAGGTGGAGTATGTCCATAATAGCCACTCTGAATTCATATAAGTGCTACCTTACACCAGCTCAGGTGAGAGCTGGTATATTTATCAGCTTTCCATGGCTTATTAGGGCTGGAAGAAGAGAAGCACCTAGTAGCTGAGGGGCTGTTAGGAGCATAGCTACCAGCTGAGTTCTTCCTACCCTCCACTGGGTGCTGAGGTATAGTATCCACAGCAGTCCAAAGATAGATGTGGAGTTCCATGGTCAGAGTGGGCATAATGGTGGGAGCATGGTTGCCTAGAGAGGAGACTATCAGGGAAGGGGTGTAAATGGCATTGGCAGCAGAGATTGCAGTGTCAGCCAGTGACCCACAGTTGTGGAAGTGAGGCTCGGGGAGAGCATTTCTGAAGTGGTATGGGACTCTAAAGGGGGGGCAATACTGAAGGGGACGTGGGCTGGTGGGGACAGAGGGGTGACTCAGACATCAAAATAAGGAAGTTAATCAGCTGAGTGAGCTACCAGCTCTCACAGCTGGCAGTTCTGAGGATGGAGACTAATTGTGACTTTGAGGCTTTCCCCTACAAATTACAGGAGTAACTTCATCCACTTAGGCTCTCCCTATGAACCCACCAATGCCTTTCTCCAAGCGGGTGCAAGGTACACTTCACTCAGCTCAGGGACGCTACAGACAACGATTTCTCTAGTGTAGACATACCAAAGTCGCTGGATATAGCAAATCACATACTGGCTGTAGAGCGGTCAGAAAAACGGATGCAAGTAGCCAGCCAGGGCAACCTGCATCACTGAGGGGGCCAGCTCCGCCGCTACGGCGCAGCCACTGTGCACCCCGCCCTTGATGGAATCTATCAACACAATCAGCCCGTCGGGCCCGGGGAAGATCACGCCGCGCAGAGGGGTCCCCAACCGGCACAGAGACCTGCCCTTTGCCGCTGCCAGCCAGCGTGGCTGGGAGGGAGAGCGGGGGTAGGGCCGCGCTGGGCTGCCGAGGCTTGGGGACAAGGTTGAAGGGGGGGCAGGCCCGGTAACGCGCACCTGGGCCCTGCAGCGCCCATGGCTGTGACGACGGTCCGAGGCGTGAGGCGGAGTCCCCAGCCAGCAGCCCGAGGTGCGGCGTGTAGGAAGCAGGACCCACCCGCTCACACCCTAACATCTCGCTCCGCCCGGTCCTGCCAGCGCCTCCCCTCGGCGCCCATTCCCCGCCCAATTCCCTCATCCCACCGGCTCTCGGCTGACAGCCTGATAGGGCTCTCAGCAATGGATTGGCGGGGTCTGGGACAGGGCGCATGCGCACTGTGTAGTAAGCGGCCCTGCCGGTTATCTCGCGTTGTCCCACCCCCTTCGCTGCCCCGAGCCATGGCGGACGAAGAGCTGGAGGCGCTTCGCAAGCAGCGGCTGACTGAGCTGCAGGCTAAGCATGGGGTAAGGGGCTGACACCGCTCGTGGACACCCCACCCTGGACTAGCGCCCCCTCCACTTCGACAGCGCCCCCCCGGGGACCCGACAGCCCCCACCGCTATCTCCTCATCTCCCTCCCCGCCCTGGGACCTGACAGCCCCACCGCTATCTCCTCATCTCCCTCCCCGGGGACCCGACAGCCCCATTCAGCCACCTGTCCCCGGGAACCCTACAGGTCCCACTGCTACCTCCTCAGCCCTGCCCCTCCCTGGGGACCCGACAGCCCCACCGCTATCTCCTCAGCCCCCCCCTCCCCGGGGACACGACAGCCCCCACCGCTATCTCCTCATCTCCCCCCCTCTCCCGTCCCGACAGCCCCATTCAGCCCCCACCCCCGGGAACCCTACAGCCTCCACCGCTACCTCTTCAGCCCCCTCCTGGGGACCCGACAGCCCCACTGCTACCTCCTCAGCCCCCGGTCCTGAGAGCCCCATTCAGCCCCCGTCCCCGGGAACCCAATAGCCCCCACCGCTACCTCCTCAGCCCCCGGTCCTGACAGCCCCATTCAGCCCCCCTCCCTGGGGACCGACAGCCCCTACCGCTTCCTTAGGTCTGAGAAAAAGCTCTGTTTAGCTCAAAATACTTGTATCTCTCACCAACAGAAGTTGGTCCAATAAAAAGATATTCCCTCGCCCACCTGGTCTCTCTTAACCATGGTCAGGCAGGTAATTTTGCTTTAGCTAGCTTATTTTAAATTCCAGTGAAATCCTAAAATCTGACATCCTGCACCGAGTGTTTTCTATAGGGATTGCTAAAGTGTTTTCTGTAATTCTTGTCTTTCAGGACCCTTCTGGTGATCCAGCACAACAAGAAGCCAAACAGAGGTATGAATCTGAGTTGATTTTAGGTAGCATGTTCATAGTCGAGTGGTTTTGAATTTCTATCAGTTTGTTTTTAAACATTAATTGCAGTTCCTTGAAACACTAAACTGGTTTATTTTGTTATATAAGTCAGGGTTTTATCTTTTGCGTAGCAAAATTTGGGAATTTTGCCTGAGATGCTTGGAATTGGGCCCTAAATTATTTAGAACTTGCACCTGTTAATGGGAACTGGATCAGATCTTTAGTTTGATTTTGTAAGGTGTTGTGGGATGTTTGTTTACAATCTCTAAAAACATTTTCTTACACCTCAGATAAACATTAAATTTTCTTCATTTTTGTGTGTTAATCTGTTATACTTAACATCTGTACCTACTTGAATGAAATGACTTTTAGTCCTTAAAAAATAATTTGGTTTTTGTTTTGATAATACAGAGTATTCAGCAGACTTGGTCATCTTGCAAGATGCTGTGTCTGATGCTTGAAACCTTAGTTCTATTGTGTAACTGAATTTTCATTACAGGGAGTCAGAGATGAGAAATAGCATTTTAGCTCAAGTTCTGGATCAAGCAGCTCGTGCCAGATGTAAGCATCCATGTATTTTGCCATTAAATAAAAATTCTCATTTATACTGTTATGTCTCCCTAAATCAAGGCCTTAAATAGAATGCATAGGAGATTAAATAAAAGAAAGCATTTATCTCTGATGATGGAAAAATAAGACTAATGCTGTGGATTTTCAAATCACTAATATTTTAAAAAAACTTATCATGGATACACATGCTGAAAAGCAAATCCTCAGATGTGGTTGTTTATTCTAGTGGGAGCAGGAATTAGTAAACTTGGTGCTTGTGAAAGGTGCCAATTGATAGCCTGCTTAGACTGAATTTCTCTGTTTTTATGGGGAGAACATGTGAAAAGCATAGTAAGCAGAAGTGCCATCTTCCCTATGCCATCCCATCAGTGTATCTTAACCCTTATTTAGAGAGGCTCAGCTCTAGGAATGAGAGAATAAATCAGGGTCTCTGCCAAGACTGCGTGCAAGGATGAGAGTTGTCATGATGAGCTTTTGTGATACGGATGTTTGCTCATTAGGAAATTGAGGGTTTGTCTACTATACAAACCTAAGTCAACCTATATTAGGTTGACTTACAGCCACCACAGTAATTACTGTGGTGGCTGTAATTACTGTGGTGGCTGTACACAGTAATTACTGCACACCACAAAAAGTAATTACTGTGGTGGTGCACGTTCACACTACCTTCTTTGGGTTGGTGGTGTGCGTCCTCACCAGGAGTGCTTCCACTGACCTAAGAGGGGGTGTGGGGGGGAGCTGAGAGCCCAGTATCTCAGCTTCGCTGGCAGCTCCCTGCCAGGAGCCTGGCTCCCCCATAGGGTCCTGCTAGGCTGCCCTCTCCCCCTTCTCCACTGGTGACAAGGCTGCCCGGCTCCCAACAGGCACCACTTGGGCTTCTCACCCTGGCTTCCATCTGGGAGCTGGGGGGCAGCTGGGCTCTAGCTACCTGACTTTCTTGCCATGAAATTGACAAGACAGCCGATGTAAGGGATGCAGTGTCTACACAAATACTGTTGCCCTAACTACACCAACATAAGCCTTATGCCTCTCGTGGAGGTGGAGTTATGTTGGTGTAGTAGGGCATTTACACTGGTGGGAGGAAGGCTGTAGTGTGGCCTTATGTCAACCTGTAGTGTCGATCAGCTGAGAGTGTGACTACCAACTTATTCGTATACCAAAGACCATCTATCTAAAGTGGTAACAAATTGGTCACAACTGATCTAATTTCGATTTGAACCAGTACCTAGGAGTGAAAGGCATTTTCATCCATTGCCAATTTCCCATAACCTGATTTTGAGATTTTAATTTGTATGTATTAAAAATGGAGGTGGTACTTAGTAGAGGAATTTGGCCTTGCTACTAATGATCTGCAGCATTAAGTTTAGTAGCAGGGTGAAACATCGGTAAGTATGTAGGGTTGTCTTCTTGTAGGTAGTAAGAGATTTGAACCCCTAGCAAATCTTTAGGAGGAGCATATTTATAGTGTTTTGTATAAATTAAAACTATTCCCTTCAATTCATGGTTCTTTCATATCTTAGCATGAATTTAGGACTAAATTGTACAGTACAACTTTTGTTGTATAGTAGATAAATTGTACAGTATCTTATTCACTTCTTTGTATAGTAGATGGAGGTAAAATACAAAAATGAACAGTACCCATTTTTGTTGCAGTAAGCAATTTAGCACTTGTGAAGCCAGAAAAGGCAAAAGCTGTAGAGAATTATCTTATACAGATGGCAAGATTTGGACAGCTAGGTGGGAAGGTAAGTTAAATTTCTTATGTTACTCTAGTTCTTTTTTGCCTGGTCACTTTCAAATCAAGTGTACCCAATGAAACAAACTGAGAACTTTAACACCGAAGTGTACAAAATTTTGTATCACATGCTAAGGTGTGAGCTACAGCATGTATATGAATGATTCTCAAATCCTTAAGCTGTGTGTGTATGTATCTATGTACATTTGTGTGTAAACACTGTGTCTATACCTATTTTTAAATACTTATGATTTAGCTGTCTTAAACTGAAGTGTTGTTCTGGAGTGGAGAAGTGCAGTTTAATGCCCAGGAAGACTGTCAGTCTTGTAATTGAAAGCATTTGTTCTCCTTTTTGACATTGCCTCCACAGAGGCCATTGGCTCAGCTGGGGAGTTCCAGAGTTGTAGGTACTGACAGCTAACCCACATTATACTAGCTTCCACAAAGACAGGGGCTACCTTAAGCTTCACCTCAAATGTGATAAAACTGTATTGTGTTTTCATCTTAATCAGTTTTGCTACCTGGGTGGCTTCCCAAAGTACCATAAGCATCCTGGGGAAGGGAAGTTTATATACCCTGGATGTTAAGAGCTATTGGCTGCAAGTCTAAGTGAATAAGATCATGTAACTAGTTATGAACTAGCGGACATTCTAGTGTCTCACCATCAGGGTTCACTCGTTGAGTTGGATGGTAGCCTTGTGAATCTACAGTGTATTATCCAAAACATTTAGGGTTAGAGTTCAATTCACAAATTGCTGTTCTTTCAATATTGCAGCAAGACCAAATGCTGATTTGTTTTTATTATTTTTTAGGAGGGCAGTGTTCTGAGGGAGGCCTCTCCCCACTCCAGAAAGCAGCTTTAATTAAGGCTTCTGGAGGTAGATGGGGAGCTAAGGGACTACTAGAGGACACAGGACTTTTACACTCCTTGTAAATGAAACACAGGGCTTGAGGGAATTGCACTTAATCTATAACTGTCCAGGCCCATGACTCCTGCAGCAGGGCTTTTTGGGGCAATAAGATCTGAGAACAAGTTACTGTGGTTAAGTAGTTCTTAAAAATAGCTGTCATTGGTACGGAAATGCTGCAATTTTCTGTCAGCCATATTGTAACTTTTAACAGGAATATTTTCTGGGGGCAGTAATATCACATTGGTAATAGGACTGTTGCATGATTTTAAAAAATCTCAATTGATCGCACAATTAAAAAAAATCATGATTAATCGCATGATTAACCATACTGTTAACAATAATAGAATACCTTCTATTTAAATATTTTGATGTTTTCTACATTTTCAAATATATTGATTTCAGTTACAATGTGCTCACTTTATTTTTGATTACAAATATTTGCATTGTAAAAAAGAAATAATTTTCAATTCACCTAATACAAGAACTGTAGTGCAGTCTCTTTATCATGAAAGTTGAACTTACAAATGTTGAATTATGTACAAATAAACTGCATTTAAAAATAATGTAAAATTTTCGCACCTACAAGTCCACTCCATCCTACTTCTTGTTCAGCCAATCGCTCAGACAGACAAGTTTGTTTACATTTGCAGAAGATAATGCAGCCCACTTCTTGTTTACAGTGTCACCTGAAAGTGAGAACAGGCATTTGCTAGGCATTGTTGTAGCCAGAATCGCAAGATATTTACATGCCAGATGTGCTAAAGTTTCATATGTCCCTTCATGCTTCAACTACTGTTCCAGAGGATGTGCGTCCATGCTAATGATGGGTTCTGCTCGGTAACTATCCAAACCAGTGTGGCCCGACACATGTTCATTTTCATCATGAGTCAGATGTCACTAGCAGAAGGTGGCTTGGGTTCTGTAGTTTCCGCATCTGTACGTTGCTCTTTTAAGACTTCTGAAAGCATGCTCCACACTTCATCCCTCTCAGACTTCGAAAGACACTTCAGATTTTTAAACCTTGGGTTGAGTGCTGTAGCTATCTTTAGAAATTTCACATTGGTACCTTCTTTGCATTTTGTCAGATTTGCAGTGAAAGTGTTCTTAAAACAAACAACATATGCTGGGTCATCATCTGAGACTCTTATAACAAGAAATATGACAGAATGCAGGTAAAACAGAGCAGGAGACATACAGTTCTCCCTCAAGTAGTTCAGTCACTAATTTTAATTAATGCATTTTTTTTTAACAAGCATCATCAGCTTGGAAGCATGTCCTCTAGAACGGTAGCCGAAGCATGAAGAGGCATATGAATCTTTAGCGCATCTGGCACGTAAATGTCTTGCAGCGCCAGCTCCAACAGTGCCATTTGAATGCCTGTTCTCACTTTCAGGTGACTTTGTAATTAAAAGTGGGCAGCATTATCTCCTGTAAATGTAAACAGACTTGTTTGCCTTAGCGATTGGCTGAACAAGAAGTAGGACTGAGTGGACTTGTAGGCGCTAAAGTTTTACATTACGTTTTTGAGTGCAGTTAAGTAACAAAGAATCTACATTTATAAATTGCACTTTCATGATCGAGATTGCACTACAGTATTTGAATTAGGTGAAGTAAAAGATACTATTATCACTTACAGTGCAAATATTTGTAATAAAAATAATAAAGGGAACACTGTACACTTTGTATTCTGTGTTGTAATTGAAATCGATATATTTGAAAATGTAGAAAAACATCCAAAAATATTCAATACATTTCAATTGTATTCTATTGTTTTGCAGTGTGACTAAAACCGCGATTAACAGCGATTAACTCAAAAAAAAATCATGATTAAAAAAATCATGTGAGTTAACTGCGATTAATTGACCGCCTTAATTGGTAATCAAGTGTCTTTGGCATGTGAGCCACTAAACAGTATGTTACAGTCTCAATAGTCAATTGAACACCTTTGCAAGCACACAAATGGGGAAAGGGAAGCAAGAGAACTGTACTAGATTCAATTATCTGAGTCTAAGCCGCTTCTCCAAATAAAGTGTGTGGCTTTTATTCTGTCTTTCTAGGTATCAGAACAAGGATTGATAGAAATACTTGAAAAAGTGAGCCAGCAAACAGAAAAGAAAACAACAGTAAAGGTAAGTTTTTTCCAAAGGCAGTGTAAACTTGGTTCAAACTTGTTTTCAGACAATGCAGAAAAATAAAAGGCTAGGGCCAACAATAGTTGCTGCACATATTTAATGCTATTCCAGGAGGATACACTATTTGTATGTTTTAAGCTATATAACTGCTTAAATATACATTTAGATTCTTAATTTTACATTTTTGTTAGAAAATAGTCCATGCATTTATTTACTAGATCATTTTTTATTCATGACTTGTCAGGTTGCATTTGGATGAAAAGTGGAATTCAATCAGTTTTTTTTTAAATAACTACCTTGAATGCATAGAATACACAAGTTTTTATTAAAACATGTTTTGCATTTAAAAGTGATTCTTTAAACAAAGGAAGTATCTGTGGTTTATAGCTGGCCAACATGCCTTCAAGATTTTAGAACTGGTAGATCTTCTCATACCTCAGTTTTCCTTTTCCAATCTATGAATAAAAATATCATTCCTCCACTTTCATCTCCTGGTTGGTTTTTCAACTTTGCATTAGCTAGTCATTGAATTGAATTAGTGGAATAAACTGAAAGAAAATATTCTCTCTGCACCTTCAGAAGAGACTACTGCTTTTAAAAGCTGATTCCGGATTTCAAACTTTGGTTCCACGTGCTTAGCCAGTGACCAGTTCAGATGATTGACTTTCTTTAAATATTTGGCAGCAAACATGTACTACTTGAATTATTTTTCTAATGATTTAATAGGTAAGTTTAGCCCTTAATGTAGGTTAATTTCAAATTTAATTTTACTAATTTTTTTTAGAGTATTAAATTAAGTCTAATTTTGATTTATATCATAGAATTTTATCCACCCTGAATAGTACTAAAGTAACCAAGTACTCAAATATGGAAGTAGCTTTTGACCACAGAAGTTGGACAATATTTTAGTGCTAGCTATTTTTCCTATAGTCTATGCCCTTGGTGATGCTCACTGTGAATCTGCATTACTTCTGGAGTAATAAGAGGTTCTGGAATGTTGTGACAAGCTATTTAAACACTTAGATAAAAATTCCCTCTTCTAAATGTGTAGCAAGGCCAAAACTCAACAGAACCATAATAATTCTATAGGATAGGGAATTCAGGCTTTAGAAATACTGTACTGGGGACTCTAGCCTTGTACCTTGGAGCTGAGTTTCGGGGGAAGGTTTGTGGGCTGGGGTTAAAGGGCCTGCAAACCACATAGGTCCACTGGTCAAATATTTTTACAGGGAGCAACGGGCTGTAGCAGCTACAATTCTATAAGTTACCATAGACTGGTTGCCCACTGCCCTTTCTCTATGTTGCCATGCTGGGGAGGGGAAGGATTCTAGATTCCATCCACTCAGAACCGATGTGGACTACTAACTTGGATGAGCATTGAGAACTTTGCCCTTAGTGATTAACTTGAGTCTTGAATCTTTGAAGCTGGAAGGAATTGCTGTAAACTGAATTTATTGTGTTTGTTTCTAGTTCAACAGAAGAAAAGTACTGGATTCTGATGAAGAGGATGATGATTAAATGCTACTGTAAGATTGCTTAACTGCCTGGAAAAAGGCAAAGAAAACATACGGTATAGGCAAATTGAAAGTTCTGACAAAACATTTAAATGTATTTGCTTTCTGCATTTTTTTTGATAAAGGTCAATAAATAAATGAACTTGTGTTCTGTAAAACAAAATTTGAGAAGGGTTTTATAGCTTAACTTTTTGTAGTATTAAAGAGGCCTGTGTGGTATGGATTTTCCCACCATGTTCTTAGCATGAACTTTTCTTTGTCCTACTCAGCATGTAAGCTATGCTATCAGCACCTGCCGCTCCGTAAGTTGTTACTATCATAAGAGAGGTCTTGGGAGGGCAGTAAAAGTGTCTTGGGTTCAAACAGCCAGAGCCTGTGGGAGCTGAAAGAATGACAACTCTGTCACAACAGTTGATGTAGAAACAAGATATCCTTTAATTGAGGGGGTTATCCAATACCTCACTGGTTCTCAAACTATGGCTGATGGAATCTTTTGTTGGAGTCTGCAGAATAGAACTGCTGATGAGAAGAGAGGTGGTTCTTTGAGCGGACATCTTACCATGTAGTCTGCTGGATGAAATTGTACATAGCATATAGTTTGTTTGAACCAGTTTCTTCTGGAAACTGTCAAGTTGTCTCTCACTAGTGAGTTGTCCATCTCTGCAGAATGAGGTTAAAAAGTTGAGTAGAGTGGATATTCAGCTGTGGTTGAAACTTAATTGGATAATTAATGTAATACAACTTTATTCAGATAGTTGGTAACACACGTTCTTTATTCTCCTATTTATTAAATGGTTGGTGTTTCCTTTTGTCAAACAAGGAAAGGCACCTGCTCTAAATTCCATGTGACTTGCATGCATAAAGTAAAACTGACCCTGTGTTGTCATCTTATTTGAAAATACAGTTTGAAAATTTGTGGTACAAATACTGTTACATCTTGCGTGATAAGATGGAAGTGAAAAGGGGAGAGACTTCACTACCAGAGAAGAGCTGTTTTCTGCTTTCATTTAAGAGCAGCAGTGTACACTATTCCAACTGTAACGGTTTGGAATTGATTAAAATTTTGTTTAAAAAAGTAGGAGCAGTAGTGACTTTTTTTCCATCTGTGTGAATATCATAAAAACTTTGATTACTACAGCTAGTGTTTATCAATTTTGTATTTTTAACTTGCAGTCTACATTATCAACTTCCTTATTTAAAATGGCATTCAATTGTAGGCTATAATGATTAGCTTCTACAAAGGTGATACCTCTGTGCAACTCTTCATATTATTAAAAGCCCAACCATTTAATTTTAGTGCAGTGAGAAGTTAACAGAAAAGCCTATTTGTTTAAAAAAATTATTTGACTCCTTTCAGAGAGCAAACTGGCTTTTGCAGTAATAATGTCTACTTTTTCATTGTAAATAAGTCATATGAAAACCCAGTACAATTTGAATCTCGTGATATCAGGGCTTTAGTCTGCAGTTGAAGGGTATACTGGTAAACTGTCAAATGCTTTTTAAGTCTGCTCCCCATCTTTCTCAACATTAACCATCTCATTATTACTAAAGGAGGATCTTCCATTAGATGGGTTTAAGATGCTACTGAATTTACTTAAATTTAGTTTAGGCCATTTTCTTACATATCAGAAGAGTGAAACTGCTTAGTGTGGTGAGATGTTGTTAGATGTTTGGCTGAATGTGTGTTTTCTGTGTGCTGTCCCAGCTCTGCACAGATAGTTGGTACAGCAGACCTCGATTGCACTGCCCAATAACCACAGATCCATGTGTAGCAAAAGAACTCTGTCAGGTTTATTGTCACTGAAGCATGGTCCTAGTGTACAGGTACACTAATACAGGTATACCGTTGCAATGGGCTAGCTCAATTAATGGCAGGACTTTCCATTATCCCCTAGGCCAGCCAAAGACACTCCTTCAGACTTCATTTTATACATCAATACAAACAAGTTATATATTGCCCCTCTGATGTGATTTGTTAGTGTTCCATGACATGGGTTGTTACCATCCATTACATGGATGATTTTATCAAAACATCTCTATCCATCATATTGTCATCCTGACCTTAACTTTACGAGGGGTCAGTGTGCTCTCATCTTTTCAAGGAGGTGTTTGTACCATACTTGGTATGGGGTATTCTGGTACCATCCTTCTGGAGTGTGTTGTGTGTGTTCTTGTGCCTGGCACTGCTTAGGAATATGTGTTTCTGCAATATCAGTCCTGTTCTTGCCAGATTCTGTGAGCAGGCCCTGCCTTTTGCTCACAACTTAAGTTTGCTTCATAGCAGCAAAGCTTTGAGTCATTTTGGGACTGAAGCAGTCATGTTTCTCATAGTGCTTATAAATGGAGTGGGATATATCTGTTTCACTAGATGTTTGACACTTATCAGTAGTTATAGTGCAGACCTGTCCATTTCAGCTGAAAAAAATAGGTAGGTTTTATTTAAAAAAAAAGTGCCTTAAATGTCTTGGAAATTGCTTCCTTGAAGGACTGCCCCTTCTCTGTGCCATGTATAATCATAGTAACAGCAAAGAAGGAACTGCTCAGGTGAGGGGCTTCTCCCTGAAGTAGAACAGTCTGACTTTAGAATTCACACATGCTGTTTCAGAGCAAGAAGAACTTGACCACATGCAGACTATACTGCAAATCCATTGTTTTGAAGAGGTATTTGGGGGAGAGCTGTGATGGGGGGAGTCTTGGTTTGCTCAGTGTGATTTGCTGTATGTATTGCACTATAAAGGATGAATGGATGACCTAGAATTTAACATGTGTCGTCTTGGTTTTTTAAAAACTTTACCCCAACCAATCAGTGGTTGGGCAGTTCTAGTCAAACATCAAACACTTTGTTCAATGTGCACATCATTTTAGTGTCTCCCTGTTTTGAAAACCGAAGTGCTGTAGCAGTTTTGAACCATCCAGCCATGTTACCCATGCTCAGGCCTACTTATTACTGTAAGTATCTGAGATAAGTTCACTTCTACAGGGGAGAGCTTTTGAGAAGCTTTCAGGGAGGCAATCACAATAGTATCCCAACAGACAAGGCTGAAGATGCAAGCAGTGTCCTCCAAATGAAAAGCTAGACAGTGATTGGGAAATAGCTCAAACTCAGGCCAAAAACAAAAAAACCTATCAATGCTGAAGCTTATTACAAACACTATTATGGGAGCTGTTTTATTAATTGCATAGAAATAGGTTTGAAGTATGAAATATTTTGCAGTAAGTATTGTACTGTATTTAAATTTGTTAGTTACATCTAGTTTGCTACTAGCAACATTTAAAAAGCTTTAACTAGTTAATTTCAGATCCGCTTACATTTACCTCTAGTTTTTTCCCAAAAGGCGTAAAAGAGCAGGATTAGAAGTGTATTTTCCAAAGGAGAGGTTACTGAATAAACAGCATGACAAATCTTGTTGCTAAGGCTAGTCTGCATAATAGGTTTATAATAAATACCTAATAAAATATACTTGGACTATTCTGAATGTTATATGGAAGTAAGAATTCAATGCCTCTTTTTATACTTGATGGTAATATACTATTGTAACTATTAAAAGCATCTAATTAACTGATTCTCTCATTATCCAACTTCATTTTTTACTGAAGCAGGTAGATAGGCAATCTTTTAAGAGAATGCTGTAATTAAAAACTGAAGTTAATCTCCACAAATCAATTATAAAAATGTGCTCAAGCTTTCTCTTTAAATAAGTTTACCCATATTTTAATCTTAAATTTACAAATGATACCTTGCACCTTCCAGCTAACCATCTCCAGGCACTTTATAGAAAATAAATTTGGCCATGAAACAACTCTATGTACTTAGGTAATTAACCCAATTTTACATAGAGTAACACTAAGGGATTTGCCATAGGTCACATTCAAAGTCTGTTTTGAGAACCAAAAGTACAGTCCATGTCTCCTGCTGTAATTTAAGCACAGGCTCATCCTTTTTCTCAAGTTGTCTATAACTAGAATGTACAGTATGGGGCAGAGAGGGAAGGACATACATAGAAGTCATCTAGAAATAGGAAATATCCCATTTAAATCCAACTGCGTCTAACTTTTTCCCTTTTATTTGCAGGCCTTTATATTAGGTTAAAGAATAAAGCTGAAAGGGGGAAAAGCATGTTCATTTCTTCTGTGGTAATATGAAAATGTGGGGAAGGGGAAGCCATCCCAACTTAATGTAACTATTCCAAAAGATCAATTAAACCATCCTTAGGCTTAAAGTAAAATAGTCAAACATTAAGTTACAACACCAACAGTGAGAAGAAAGTGCTAAAGGGAGTCAGTTTTTAAATAAGTAGTCAAAGTTAAGAACATTTTCAAGAATCATTACTTTTACTATTTTTCTTTTCCAACATTTGGCACAAATCCAAGGCAAGTTAGAAAATTAAATGAACCCAAATTATTTAGAAAAATATACATGCAACCTTCATCTTAGAGTTTTTTCAGTGGGGTGCACAGGCTGCACCTTTTACTTCTCTCATTAAAAGTCTATTTGAAAACAGTCACATGGGAAGTCCTCCAATTTCACAGTGCCCTAAGCATGGTATCAATACCACCATAAAAAATCAAAATGGTCTATATTACTATTTTATAAAAAAAAAAAAAGTTAATTGGATGTGACCACCTGTAAACCAAAACTATCATTAAGAATCTGAATTGTGCTATTGCAGTCTCTTTTTAATTCACACTTTTTTAAAAGAAAATTTAAACTGAAAATATGTTAAGAAACAAGTTCCACATCTAAGCTTCCATCTAGTTATCTATGAGCATCCTTTAAAATATCACCTTTTAAAACAGGATAACATGCAGCCAGTTTCTGCAAACTCTTACTTTTCCTGCCAGATCACTTACCTAGTAGCTGTAGGCTTCGTGCAGAAGTGTGAATGTGTGTGGCTTTGTCTTATTTGTTCAGGGAGAAAAGCCAACTGTGTGTGTTAAGCATGTTTGTTTCTACACAAACATGAATATTTTAATTGGGATCTGAACATTCTTCAGTCCAAAGCTGTTCTGTGTCAAGAGCATTTTACTTTATTTCATTCCCAGTAGTACATGATCCTACAGACCCTATGCAGGTAAATGTTCCACTGAAATCAGTGGGCGCTTTGTCTATATAGGGAGTGCAGGATACTACTGTTCATGTTCATCTCATTTAAAGGTTTTTACATCATACTGTAAATTTTTATGGACTGTTTGCGCAGCCAGTTGCAACATACAGAAATTACATTAATTTCTAAAATGCTATTAAATAAACACTATAGTGGTTCATAGCATTATAATAAAAATAGAGACTTTTGAATTCCTTCTGGCAATAAATATAACCAATTTAGTGACAAAAACTGAAAAGAAAAAAACAATTCAATGCCTTTTAAAAAACAGGAGTGGGTAGCTAGAAAGTACCCATATAGCCTCTCTCCTCTACTGTTATAAGTAATTTCTTAATAAGTGCTTTGACAGTGGAATGGGAAACAATCACTTCTTTCTGTCTAAATACTTTGACATTTCAATATGTTTCAGTTTCCTGAAATCAGTCACAAATTGGCTGGGGAGGGGTTTCCACGATAAACAGAGGATTCAGTCTTCAAAAGTGCAAGCCATACGGGAACATTCTGCCTTTGCTAAAGATTCATCTTTATGATCCATTTTTGAGAGCAGTTTCTAAGCTTCATTTAATTCTTTAATGCCCAGCAGGAGGATCTTGAAACTGGCACCACCTGGTTCTTTAGTTTTTGGCAGCAAATTCACACTTCCTTGTTAGTGTTTTGATAGCAAGTCACCAGAACAGTCTTTTGACAGTGAAATACTTGGATCTCTTGTGTTGGATAAATCACTGTCATCACTGACATTCTCTGCTGAAAGTGCCACACTAACTGTATGTCTTCGGTGCATTAGTGTACTTCTAAGAGGAGCATCTATCACATCATCCTGTTTCACAGGTTCACCATTGCTTTCTGCATCAATAATCTTAACTTTACTCTGGTCCAACATCTGGTCAATAGGCTTTAACTTGGTCTTATCAAAGCTCTTAATAGCTAACTGTGGGAAAGAAGAAGTGGTACATATTAAAGGCACTGTATATTTTTCTGCCCATAAAAAGTCAAAAGACTATATTTTAAATATTAAGCCTACAGATTCATTCCAAGGTCTACTTTTATTATACAGTATTATCAAAAAGTACTTATGGCATATAGCCAAGGATTAAAAGTTCTTTATAAAGAAGCATAATCATTACATTTTACATATGGGGAAACAAGTACAGAGATGTTAAGTAATTTGCCTAGGCTATACAAAGTCACCAGCAGAGCTGGGAATAAAACTCAAGCTGTCTCATTTTCAGTGCTCTGGCCACAGCACCTCTCTAAATCAAGGACTCAAGTACCTAAGCAACCACCATTTCTACCCTCCAAGACTACTGAAATCACCCAAATTGTCACTGCTCTCAGTTGAGACTTCCAGGCGTAATTGGACAGGATGCAGGATCCTTGTCTGTAGCTGTCCTCAAGGCCTCTCCCTTTCATTCATTGCATCTTTAACTATTTTAATTCCCCCTTTTCACACCTACTCCTCCCCATCTTAATTATTTTTTGCTTGGCAAAGGGGTGGTTCTCCTGGAACATTGGATACTTTACAGGAGTTACTTTATTTTTAGTTAAGGTAACTAAAAATAAAGTCCAAGTATATTGATAGATGATCTATAAATAAGAATAACCAAAAATAGTCATTACCAAAAGCTTTTCCTGAGACAAAATCTTCCAAAAGTTTCAGAATGGGCATCTCCAAAATTCAAACTAATGTAATAATTTAGAACTCAAAGCTCTAGTAAAATCATAGTGCTAACAGCCACCCATGGCAGACGTGCTGTATATTGTTTTTGCACATCAACTTTTTGGAAACCACCATCTTGGTATGACCTATTGCCTGATCCACAACCAAAAATACGAAATCCCACTGTTAACTAAACCATTGATGTATTATGGTTAGTATTGGTTAGAAGTAATAATGTATTGAGCATCTTCATTTGAAGATCTCAAAGTGCTTTACAAAGCCTCATAACTTTATGAAGCAGAAAAGCAGTCTTCCATTTTACAGGTGGGGAAACACAGGCAGACTGATTAAGTGACTTGCCCAAAGTCACAAAAGAAATTTGTGGCAGAGCTGGGAATGGAATTCAGGAGTTCCAACACCCAGTTTGCTGCCTTAATTACTTGCAAACAATCCCTCCCTAACAATGGGCACATTAGCACTTATAATGTAAGAGCCATCTTGAATCTCAACACCAAGGTCTTCACCTTACTGGTCTCTTCTAGGATTCTTGCTCAACCTACTTAAAAAACCCCAATAATGTCAGTTTCATCTCAGCTTGACTACAGCTCTTTTCTCATATGCCCTGGCCCTCTAAGGCTTGATATATATCCCAGACTGCTCTTGGCAGGACACAGACAACACACAGATGGAGCCTGCAATGAGTGACTAAACAGAGGAGATGTAAGAACTGACATAAGGACTCCATAAGTGTAGAAGCAAATAAAATTGCTATATAAAGAATTCAAGCAAACGTTTTCTCCTACCTGATGCAATAATTCGTCATCAAAATTAGGGACACTTTTATCTCTTGTTATTGTTCTCCGTAAATATTTTGATCTAAAAATATATTTTAAAAGGATTAGAACTAATTACAAAACAACATGTCTTTAATGACAGTCTCTCTGCAACATAATCTTGTGGACTCATCAGCCACAAGATGGCAACATTTCAATAACATACAAAGATCGGGTACCTGAATTGTGTGTTCATATTAAAAACAGAAAAAAAAATCTACTAGTATTTTCTGTGGATAAACAACTATTGAGCATAGAATATACTTTGGATTTTACTACAAACCACCTAACTAGGAAGAAGAGGTGGATGAGGCTTTTTTTAAACAGCTAAAAAAATCATCCAAAGCACAGGACTGAGTGGTGATGGGAGACTTCAACAATGTGGGGGGAGGGATAGCTCAGTGGTTTGAGCATTGGCCTGCTAAACCCAGGGTTGAAGGGGCCATTTAGGAAACTGGGGTTAAAAAAAAAAAATCAACAAAACAAAAAACTGTGGATTTGTCCTGCTTTGAGCAGGGGGTTGGACTAGATGATCTCCTGAGGTCCCTTCCAACCCTGATATTCTATGATTCTATGATACCCAGACATCTGGTGGGAAAATAACACATCAGGGCACAGATCATCCAATAAGTTCTTAAAAAATTGTCTCCAATACATTCTATTTCAGAAGGTGCAGACAACTACTAGGGGAGAGGCTGTTCTAGATTTGATTTTGACAAATAGGAAGGAATTGTTAAGAATTTGAAAGTGGAAGGCAGCATGGGTGAAAATGATCATAAAATGATCGAGTTCATGATTCTAAGAAATGGCAGGAGGGAGAACAGCAAAATAAAGACGATGGATTTCAAGAATTCAGACTTTTGGCAAACTCATGGAGTTGGTAGGTATGATCCGATAGGAAGCAAGTCTTAGGGGAAAAACAGTAGAAGACAGTAGGCAGTTTTTCAGAGAGACATTATTAAGGGCACATTAGATGTCTTCAAGTCACCAGGGCCTGATGAATTGCATCCTAGAATACTCAAGGAGCTGACAGAAGAGATATCTGAGCCATTAGCAATTAATTTTGAAAAAAGTCATGGAAGACGGGAGAGATTCCAGAAGACTGGAAAATGGCAAAAATAGTGCCAATCTATAAAAAGGGAAATAAGGACAACCCAGGAAATTACAAACAGGGGCAGCTGTAGCTTTTTTGCCTCCCCAAGCACGGCAGTCAGGCAGCCTTTGGTGGTTGCCTGCAGGAGGTCCCCGGTCCCGCGGATTTGGCGGCTTGCCTGCAGGAGGTCCGCCGGTCCTGTGGCTTCGGCATACCCGTCGCCGAATTGCCACTGAATCTGCGGGACCGGTGGACCTCCCGCAGCCAAGCCGCTGAAGGCTGCCTGACTGCCACCCCAGGCACGCACTTGGAGCACTGGTGCCTGGAGCCACCACTGATTACAAACCAGTCAGCTTAACTTCTGTACCCAGAAAGATAGTGGAGCAAATAAGCAGTCAATTTGCAAACACCTAGAAGATAATAAGGTGATAAGTAGCAGTCAGCATCGATTTGTCAAAAACAAATCACATCAAACCAACCTGATAGCTTTCCTGGACAGGGTAACAAGCCTTGTGGATTGCGGGGAGGGAGGAGGGAAGCAGTAGGCATGGTATATCTTGACTTTAGTAAAACTTTTGCTACTGTCTCGCATGACCTTTTCATAAAGAAACTAGGGAAATGCAACCTAGATGAAGCTACTATAAGGTGCGTGCAAAACTGGTTGGAAAGCCATTCCCAGAGAGTAGTTTTCAGTGGATCACAATCATGCTGGAAGGGCATAACAACTGGGGTCCCGCAAGGATCAGTTCTGAGTCTGGTTCTGTTCAATATCTTCATCAATGATTGAGATAATGGCATACACAGTACACTTATAAAGTTTGTGGACGATACCAAGATGGGAGGGGTTGAAAGTGCTTTGGAGGATAGGATTATAATTCAAAATGAACTGGACAAACAGGAGAAATGGTCTGAAATAAATAGGATGAAGTTCAATAAGTACTCCATTTAGGAAGGAACAATCTGTTGCACACATACAAAATGGGAAAGTATTGCCTAAGAGGGAGTACTGCAGAAAGGGATCTGGGGATCATAGTGAACCACAAGCTAAATATGAGTCAACAATGTAATGCTGTTACAAAAAAAGCGAACATAATTCTGTGATGTATTAGCAGGAGTGTTATAAGCAAAACACAAGAAGTAATTCTTCTACTCTACTCCGTGCTGATTAGATTCATAGACTTAAGGTCAGAAGGGACCATTATGGCCATCTAGTCTGACCTAGGCCTGAAGTGGAGTATTGTGTCCAGTTCTGGGCACCACATTTCAGGAAGGATGTGGACAAATTGGAGAAAGTCCAGAGAAGAGCAACAAAAATGATTAAAGGTCTCAAAAACATGACCTATGAGGCAAGATTGAAAAAACTAGGTTTGTTTAGTGTGGAGAAGAGAAGACTGAGAGAGGACATGAGAACAGTTTTCAAGTACACCTCTATCCTGATATAACACTGTCCTCAGGAGCCAAAAAATCTTACCGTGTTATAGATGAAACCGTGTTATATCGAACTTGTTTGATCCACTGGAGTGTGCATCCCTGCCCCTCCAGAGCACTGCTTTACCGCATTATATTGAATTCGTGTTTTATCGGGTCACGTTATATCAGGGTAGAGGTGTATGTAAAAGGTGGTTACAAGAAGGAGGAAGAAAAATTGTTTTTCTTAACCTCTGAGGCTAGGACAAGAAGCATTGGGCTTAAATTGCACCAAGAGAGGTTTAGGTTGGACATTAGGAAAAACTTCCTAAGTGTCATGGTGGTTAAGCACTAGAATAAATTGCCTAGCGAGGTTGTGGAGTCTCCATCATTGGAGATTCTTAAGAGTAGGTTAGACAAACACCTGTCAGGGATGGTCTAAGATCAGTGGTTCTCAAACTAGGGCTTCCGCTTGTTCAGGGAAAACCCCTGACGAGCCAGGCCAGTTTGTTTACCTGCCGCGTCTGCAGGTTCGGCCGATCGCAGCTCCCACTGGCTGCAGTTCGCCGCTCCAGGCCAATGGGGGCTGCAGGAAGGGTGGCCAGCACGTCTCTCAGCCCATGCCGCTTTCTGCCTAGGAGGGAGTACTGGCCTGGAGCGGCGAACCGCGACCAGTGAGAGCCGTGATCAGCCGAACCTGCGGACGCGGCAGGTAAACAAACCGTCCTGGCCCACCAGGGGCTTTCCCTGAACAAACAGCGGCCCTAGTTTGAGAACCACTGGTCTAGATAATACTTAGTCCTGCCATGAGTGCAGGGGACTGGACTAGATGACCTCTCGAGGTCCCTTCCAGTTCTATGTATAAGAGCTTAAATACAAGTATCTGCAATTATTAAAAGAGTCATCATCATCAGTTTTCAAATATCTCAGTAAAGAAATGCTTGGAGGAGATTTTCAAAGCAGTCTAGGTCATTTTGCCACACATTAAAATGAATGAGAAATGTGTAGTAAAATCCCTTAGACTGCTTTGAAAACCCCAGCCAAAGCTTATCTGGAGTGTGATATATGCTTCGCCCATTTTCTTCTTTATTTAAAAAGTTAGGTTTCTTACTTGTTGGGAAATGATGTCAGTGGTATTTCAAGGAGGTTTCTATGCTTACTTGTTAAATCTGTTGATTGATTGGACCAGTTGAAGTCGTCTGCTGATGGGATCATCTGCTGTCTCAGGTAACTTAACATTTACTACAGATTCAAAAAAACAGGAGAGGGATGGAGATGGGGGGTGAGAAATTAAATTTCAGTCATATTTTAGAATCAAGTTAGAACAGTTTTGAATAGAAAAGTGGTATCTGCTGAACCTAATTTTTAAAATCACATTAAAAACTATAATAGAAGTCATCTGAACCAGTCACATTTTCTTCTTCTTGGACGTTTTAAGCCATTTTAAGTTGCGAAAAGAAAGAAACATAGCCCTGATCAGACGAGCATGACTGTCCAAGCTTCACAAGAGCATTTTGTTAAACTATGTAAAAATAGTTCTCGAGGTCAGGGACTTCAGTTCAAATGTTTCCAAGTCAGAATCAGTTGACGAACCACCACCACATAATCCCAGTGTTATTCAGATTTATTATGTCATGGCTATGTTATTGTTCTATGAAACTGCCACCATCATTCCTGAAAGTAGCATTTCTGCCTCTCGCATCAGGATACTTCTCTAACTCTCATGTTAAACTACAATACATTTATCATCTTTCTTAAGAAAAATTATGTCAGAAAATCACCATAATCATTTGTAAAAGCTCACCTAAATTTGCAAGTTGGCCAAAGTTTTTAAAGCAGTGACTCAACTTCATTTAATTATCAACATCATCATTCACAATACTAAGACCTACTGCCTGATCCACAACCAAAATCTGAAATCCCTCTGTTAACTAAAGCCTTGATGTATTTGTTTAAACTGATCACATGTTAAGGGCCCAGAGGCAGCTCTTAGTATCACATTCTAGCTTCAAAAACCTGCTGTGGAGCTTGTGACCACTGTCACCGCAACAAACTTCCCAAGATACGCAGGCATGGGCATTGTGTACCGAGGATTCTAATTAGCTCCCAACCTTATTTTAAACTACTACTAAAACTCTGATTTTTTTAAAATGTATTTCTCATGAAAAGATGTGATTAGTCCTGTAGCAGGAATAGCATTATAATTTTGAAAACAGTAGCAACACTGAAAACCAAACTGCATTCATGCATTTGGACATCATTATAAATCAATTATTTTAAGAGATACACATATTTTGATTCAACCTTATTAATGCCTGTCCAAAAGTGTCTGATGTCATAGTTATGGTAACAAAGTTACATATGTTTGTAGAGAGACTGAAAAACCAGTCCTCAAAAAATCAATACTGAAGTTTATCTATTAAATAAACTAACTAGTTTTGGTAGAAATAAGATTTTTCCCTGTAGTGAACGTTATTAAGATGGATGAGCTTTTGAAGCATAGGCAAGTAGGGCAAAACATCCATATCGGTACAAGCTAATTAGAAAGAATGCTGGACCTAGTCCATCACTGTTCCTTAGGTCAAAACAAACAAAAGGATATGTCTGACTCCAAACATCTGGCTGCTACTGAAAAAATGTAAAAATAAAGTTCCATTCATCCTGGAGGAGGTTATAACATCACATAAAAAAATTAACATATAAAAATAAATGAAGTTATGGGCTGTAATCACAGTTCCCTGCAGAAGACTGAAAGGCACTTCGCTTCTCCAGGACTTCCTGGGTACGTCTACACCGCAATTAAACACCCCAAGGTGGCCAGTATCAGCTGACTTGGGCTTGGGCTAAAGGCTGTTTAATTGTGGTATGGATGTCCAGGCTCAGGCTGGAGCCCGAGCTCTGGGATGCTCCCCTCTCGCAGGGTCCCCAAGCTTGGGCTCCAGCCTAAGACCAAATGTCTACACCATAATTGAACAGCCTCTTAGCCAGAGCCCACAAGCCTGAGTCAGCTGACATGGGCCTGCTGTGGGTTTTAATTGCAGTGTAGACATACCTCCTGAAGCTAAGTGCTAACACAAAATATATTACTTAACATATGTATGTATTAGGTAGGCAAGCAGTGTGTGCCTCAGTGTGTTGGTTTGGATTGCACCAGGTGTAAGGATATTTCAGGACCACCAGCCAGACCCGCAGGTTACCTTATGAACCTAGCAAAGCAAAAACCACTGCTTGCTGTAGCAGACAAAAACCACTGCTATCCCTGAGTTCAAATTCAAGGAATGTGGGTATTTCAGCATAGGTACAGAATGCTACCACCTAGTGATCAACTGGGATGAAACAAGTTGATTAACTGGCTGCATGTACACAAACAAAAGCAGAGACATAAGTCTTCCTTACACCATGTGCTGCCCTTTTCTGATGCTAAGCACGAATGCAAAATGCCACTTATCTTTCCTGTTGTATTGCTACCCCTTATCTCAGCTCATCTGAGAAACTGAAGAGCTGCTGGTGGATTTTAAGGCAAGACTGGCACTTTGCCATAGCTTAGTACAGAGTTAGTATCACTCCTATTTGTTTCCAAACATGAGCAGCTAGTTAGCACAACTACTGAGAGTACTTCCTTCACTCAGTTTCCAAGGCAGCTTTTCACCATAAATAACTTTAAACTCAGATTCTGCTCATTTACTTGACTATTTGAACATATTTTTTTCAGATGAAATAGGTCTTCGGTGAAGTAACAGATCCTAACTCTCTCTTCTTTCCACACACGTCTCTTAAAAATTATCCTTACATATATTAAGGATATATTAAGAAAAGACCACAAAGTAAACATACAGGAATACTGAATTAACAAATTCTCTTCTCCCTTTGTATGAACACAAATGGACCTCTGTACATTAAAGATTCCACACTGTGTAAAAGCAACAGCCAACCTGAAATCTAGTCAGAATTTTAAAAAGTAAACTAAAAACAGTGTCAGGTACCACCCTCTCCTCAATTGTCCAGCAGCCGTGATGGTTTTACTGCCACATTTTCCCCACTGTTAAACGTCTCTCTTCTGTTGGTACGTGTGATAGAGACTCACAAGCAAAAAGAGAAAACTGACTACTCAGAAGAGACTATGAAAGCTGCACAAAGTAACATCAAATGCACAAGATAAATTTAACAGCCAAATTACTTTCCCTCCTCCAATCTTTTTCAGTTACAGTAAATTTAGGTGTTACTTGTAATAAACAGTATGTAAAGCAGCTGACTGTTCCTTAAAGCTATATTATGTATAAAATAAATTCTACAGAATATCTGATCTAGCACACATTCATCCCCAAATCTCTTCTGTTTATACTAATAAAAATGTGACACATACCTTTTTTCCTGATCTTGATAGTAACATGCTGCTCATAGTCTGTTTCTCCTCCCTCCGCTGATGTTGGTGCATAGCTTGGTGCTGTTTGTAGCAACTTCATGATATTTGAATTCTTAATAACAAGAGTTTCAGTTTTCACCATTATTAAAACAAAGAAAACATCAGTATACATTAGGGTTCCAGTAGTCAATGTAGAATGTGCTGGTTAATCATTTTCAGCCAAAATGATTGCAACAAACAGCATGAGATACACCTTTATAAATACAAACCTTCAATTACATGACTATTTTAATTTCAAGTTTAAATGGAAGCAGAAATTCGTCTAATGTTCCACAAGCTCTGCTATTCCAAACTGGTGAGCTAAAGGTTGTATTCTTCACAGATGTTCTACCATTAAAATATTCCAGATTTGGAAAATATGAAAGTTACCAATTCTACAAATTGCTGTTTTAAACTGGGTCATTTATGAATAAATAATAGAAGTAATAAGATCCAGGCAGCAGTGCACTTTAGGGCCACTATCACATGCCTTAGGGGCTGTTATAGAGCACAAAGCTGAAAGCAGAGTGACTATAATCACCCAAGCAGTGCAATAATCCCATCTAATTTAATATTGTGGAGCGTTTATTGCTATTTCTAAATGGGGAAGTTAGATCTGTGCATTTAACTAAACATTATTTAGGTGGGATTCCCATCGCTCACAGCCAATTAGAATATCCCAATTTTGTCCTGAGTTCTAAAGCATTACTAAAGCAATAACTAGGGGAGCAGCCATAGTAGATTCCCAGAGTGCTCTTCCCTCAGAGCACGACTATACACATGTGGCTATACCCATGTGGCTCAGAAAGGACGCATTTGCTGATTTATATTTTAAAATATAATCTTCATCCCATTTTCTTCTTTAAAAAGAAAAAGTACAGTCACTTTAAATTTCCCTGACTCACTGAACACAGTGTGTTACCAGAGGTAGACACGCCCCAAAGGGCAAACAGACAATAATTCAGGTAAGGCAAAGTGTGAGGAGGTTACTAGAGAAGATGAGACTAGTGTAGGATGTATTCTTGGAAGAGAGGGCACCAGGCAGGCAAGGAGTGGGAACTGTTCCAAGCATAAGGTAGCAGCCTGAAAAAGGACAATAAAAGGAGTGGTAAGGAGGCTGGATTAGGAAGAGAGTAGGGAGTAAGAAAAGGCAATAGGCTGAAGCAAGAAGACTTGGAGGTAAGATCATGCATGACCTCTGAAGGGGAGTCTGAGAAGGGCTTGAGTTTGACATGGTAAGAAACAGCAAAAGGGAGTGAAGGGAAAATGTGGAGATAGCTGGAGTGAGGAATACAACTAGCAGTGGGGCTGATATCAAATTTGAGGGGGAGAGAAGAAAATGGAGGACTGGAAAAAAGGTTTCTGTAATCAAGGTGAGACATCAATCAGGGAGTGAGCAAGGTTTGCATCAGAAGAGAGGTACGTATGGATGTGGAGAATGAGGGGGAAGTTGTATTATTTTGCATGAATTTTATATGTACCCCAGTTTATTTGATTGATATTAATTCTGTCTGACTACACAGAGTTAAATCAAAGGGGCAGTTAGGGGAAAAAAACAAGCAGGAAATGAAAAAAGATCGAAATCTCCACAGAAAATACTAGGAGTCCTTAACAGAAAGTGAGGAGAGGGGGAAGAGATACACTATTGAATCAGGAAATGCCTACCTACCTGGTTCCTGATTTATTCCCCCAAGGCCAGAACCTAGGATCAAAGGGATACTAAACTATTAAAACTCTCACCTAAGAGGAAGTCGGGGCTGGGCAGCAGCTGCTCAGGGGGAAACACAGAGAGAAACTTCAGCAGGGCTATGTTGCTCCCAGCACAGAAATAGATATAATTGAGCTAAGTGGTGGTTACCAAAATTTGTAAGGAAAGTTTAGATTAGACCAGATTCATATAGACTTTTGGTGTTTTAACCCTTTTCTCTTTGCTTGCGAGGTTATGCACCTTTGGGTGAATAAACAATACATTTGTTCTGAAGAAGTTGTTTTGAGGTCACTATAATTAGCCACTGCTCACCAGCTCCCAAAGGAAAGTTTCTTGCAGGTGCCTAATACAGTTAGGACTGTCATATTTACAGGCACTGTAACACAGGGCACTGCAACCCAGAGAGCCAAGTGATTGGAACACAGTGAAGAGAAGGAAGCCAAACCAGGCACCTAAGGGATGTACTCAAGAGGGACTGCAAATGGGTCTAAAACAATGCTTCCCCTGACAACGGGTTTTGGAAATATATGATAGGAGAAAAACAAACAAACAATCTGAAGAGCCCTTAATTCCTTTGAACAATCTGCCTCACTATCATCTAGGGTAGAAAGCATTCAGCTTCCCTCAATTGACTTCTTTCCTCCCCTCTGCCATTCCCAGCTTAAATTTTAACTTAATATTCACACATTTGTACGTCTGTATGTGTTTATGCTGCTTCCAGCCTAATTTTTTCTTCTGCATAGTATATGCTTAATTTCAGAAATAAAACAAGCAAGGATTCTCTTAAGGGAGAAAAAAGAATTCTAGTACTCAACAATATGGTCCTTCAGACTGTTCTGACTCCCCCAACCATGAAGCACATCCAGTGATAATTTAAGTCAGAGAATTACTTGGTCTGCATATACATAAAGCTTCCATCCTCTTTTACTAAAATATGTTTTGTTTTGTCTTTTCTCTCCCTGATGGCATATTTTGCTGTGGATTTCAGTAAGTAACCAATGGCAGTTTTTCATTAAGAGTTAACAAAGATGGGTACCCCAATTCTATTTTGCTTTCATCAATATGTTTGCAACACAGTTCCTTGTACTACATGCTGTTTTAGCCAGACAGTCCTACTGAAGCTACATGGAATTAAAAGAACCAAAATAAGTCAATTTCTAGTCCTCTGGAAACAGAGTTAGAATGGTACTGAAGAGCTCAAATGTGGCTGTTCAAACAGAAGGAAATTTTGTTTAGCTGGAAATTTTCAGCAGACCTGTGATAAAACAAAACTGAAGGAGGAGGAGAGAAATAATATTGTAAGATGTTAAACAAAGACAAGATTGATCAAATTAGCACTAGAGCTTCATTGTGCTTCAGGATTTCCTGCCCTCGCCTATCATTTTAAATTAACAGTATTCCTGACAAGCTTTGCTTATGTTTGGCTGGAAATGGTTATGTGACAAGCCTGTACGATTCCATTTTCCTCCTAAGAGATCAATACTGGGGTTTAGAACAAGTTAAAATTGGACAACTAATACTAGAAGTGGACTTCTTCACCTACCAGCTCAGCACAGTCAAGAGGTGTACACTGCCTTTTGTTCCTAATGTGGTTCGAAGCACCATTCTGAAGTAACAGCTCTACCAAGGCTTCATGTTTTCCTATCACAGCCTCATGCAGTGCTGTATTTCCCTTGCTGTTAGAAAGGTTAACAGAGGCCCCATGCTGGAAGGAAAAGTAAAAAATTTAATTAAATGTTATAAGGAAAAAATAGCATCAACTGGAGGCAGCACGCGACGTTTCTCTTTGTCTCCTGTAAAAAAAGCACATAGAGTACTATACCAAAACAATCAATTAGAAACATTTCAGCTACATACAGAAAGTGTAGATTGCCACAGTGAGTTCAACGACAATAAATCCTACAACAACGATCATTCTCCCCTTAATTTCATGAATCAACTTATCTCATTTTGCATACATCTGCTACATATCCCAGCTCATGTTGGTGAGGCCTGAGAAAGATTTTTAAGAAGAAAATGCTTTTGTTATATTATCAACTTTTGCTACCAGTTATCTGGAATTCTGATACGTATACCAGGAGCAGAAAAGCTAGACACCAGGCACTAAGTAGTTAAATAATAAGTGTTACTTGCAATAACATTACACAAGTATTAATCTAAACAAAACACCATGGTGGAGGGATGCAAAACTGCTCTCAATTTTCCTTCCAAAAGTTTTAAAGAGAAATGCATTACTAGTACTAAAACTAAAGTTTTGTATTCAGTACATGTACTATTAAAGGTTCCATCTTAAATATTACAGGAGAAAGAAAATTTTAAACAAACTTTTCTGTAAAGAAGTCTTACCTCTAACAACAAGGCAGCAATCTCATGTTGGCCATTCAAGCAAGCATAAATTAAGGGAGTATTTCCATGTACATCCTTTTTATTTTGTTTAGCATTGCAATCCACTAGACACTTTACTACCTATGGGAAGAGAGATATTAAAATGCCAGTTTAAAATACTTTAACTTACCAGAATCATAGAGTTAAAATACCATTGTAGTTACTGCATCACCATTAATGACACTTCTAATGGAATACATTTTCTGATACTGTAAATCAAGAGTGAAGTGTTTCAGATACTCAGAACTAGGTTTAATTTAAGAGTCCCACTGATGCAAAGAACTAGGAAAAAATCAGAATCTGAGTTACTGAACCTTGGGTACCCCTTGCTCTGTGTTCCTATATTGTGCCAACTTGTTATAATGCCAATAAGGAGCATCTTATGTAGACAATCTAGAGGCTGATTTGTTACCTATGCCCATCAGACTTATATGGGCCTATATTTTCAAATGTGACTACTGATTTTGGATGCTCAGCAGGCTTGGTTCAAAGTGGGGCTGCCAAAAATGGAGGCACCCAAATTTACCAGTCAACTTTTGGAAGTTAAGTTCCTGGAGAATGAACACAGATAGATGGAAAAAGCAGTAATTTCAGTATATGTTTCCACTGGTCATGATAAGAAGGTTTAGTTATTTTAAGCACCTAATCTAGGAATGCTACATGCAATTTACTTTCCTTTAAAATAAGCAGGCTGGAGGAGATCCTTAAAGGATCCAATATAAATTTAACATTAAAAGAAAATCCAGACAATGAAAAGATTTTTCCTCTGTCTGAAGTCTGGATGCTTTGCTTGGTAACTGTCTGGACGATACAGCAATCATCATGGCTGACAAGCAGCAGAAGGATGGCACTGGCACAGTTTTCTACCTACTTTGTTTTAATCTTTTGCTCCTTATAGGTTAAAAAAAGTTAATTTGAAACTTTCCCCACCAGTCCCCTATAGTCAGTAAAATAAATAACCTGGTTCTGGGACATGTGAATTATTTGCGCGCACACACACACACACACGGCCAATGACCTTATAAAGGATGAATGCTCCACAGCAACGCCATCCTGGCATCCCTCATCCTAGTAGATTAGGGACTTGTAGGATAATTGGCAGGGAAGTACTATACAGTCTAACATCAAAGAACTAACATTCATTGACCTAGGAGTTGTGGACATCTTTTCCTCCTTTTTCTCCTTGTTTATATTTTCTTTAATATTTTCTCTCTCTCTCTCTCTAAAGTTCTCATTTCAATTCATTGTACTGCCTTTTCCTCTCTCCTTTCCACACTCCTGATTTTCCATTTTTCTTCCATTTCTCTGATTTCTCATCCCCTTCTCCATTTCTGTCCTTTCCACCTGCTTTCTCACATCCAATATTTTCCCCTTCCATTTACTGTCTCCCCTACTTCAGTCTCTTCACCCACTTTCTCTCCCCCAGTACCCCTCAACTAGCTTATTTTTCTCCTTCAGTACTTCCCATGTCTGCAGCTCAGCCTGGAACCAAACAGGGAACTGAACACTGCTCACAGAGCTTCAAGTGGCACATCTCCCTGCTCTGGCACTGTGTTTAGAGAGCAGAAGCATGTAGCACTCCCACCACAACAATAAGGACACTGAAGTGTGCATGCATACACACACACGTACCCTTGAACTCTGAAGGGAGAGACTATTTTCTTCCTCTGTGAAGTTCTCAAACTGAACAAACCCTTTGAAAAGCCCAGGAGATGGACATGCCACTGGACGAGACAGATCCACCTGACTACAGTTTTGTGAAGGGGAGAAGGAAGTTTCAATCCCTGGATCAGCATTCGCTAAAACTAAACTTAGGTGTGTCCAATACTGACCACATTCCATCTAAAAATGCAGCAGCAAGTGCATGTAAAAGAAACTTAATGACTTCACATCCTCAGATAAGAACGGAGCACAACACAAAGAAAACAATGACCCAAAGTATATGAATACATAGCCACAAGGGAGCCTAAGCCAGACAATGAAATGGAGAGGGGATGAAATCTTGTGAAAATCTACTTAAAACAGCGTCACTCCCAGTCTCAGCAAGGCTAATTTCATGAGGTCTGTTAGCAGAAATTCTGCTGCTAGCAGACAGCTATTAAATTAGTTTCTTTTAAAATCTTTAAACATGAGGCAGAAATTTTTAAAAATGGTCTAAAAATAAATAAAAATATGTATGAAAAGCTGGTTGCACAAGACATTCATTATAATGTGTTTGATATGAAATGGTTCCATTTGAGCCAACACTTACATTATACAGTAATTTCAGGCCATTCAGAAGGAGAAAGCTCATACATAAACAATTTCAGTACTGAGGGAGTGGTTACTGCAGCATGGGAGGGATCTTCTCTCTCTTTCTCAGGGGAGTTTTCTGGACAGGAGGTTTTTTTAAAAGACAAAAACCTTTAACTTCCTTTTTGCTCTACGTCAGGCTTACCACTTAGTTATTTTGGAACGTGAAATATTAGCAGACTGCACTGCCTGATACAAACTGCTATGCTTGTTTGGCCACAAAGTTCAGACCACCAACAAGGAAGTTGTTTTTTGTTTTGAAGTGAAAAGAATTCTTTCACATAAAAAATGTTTGACTGACCCATAGTTCATAGAATGTGTTACTGGGTGTATACATTTTTCTAAGCATATGTATGATGAAGAGACATATTCTGTAGTATATATATTACTTTTGTGGAGACTAGAACTATTACTCTGAAAGCTCAATTTGTCATTCTTGACACATCCATGCCAAATGCAATACAAAAAGCATAGGGGAAACAACAATGTAAACATTGACAATTCTTTGGGATACAGACCAGGGTCAAGGCCTTCTATTCCAGTAAGTGGAAACAAATCTATTCTAGTAAGTGATGTTACAAATACACACTCTAGCTGAGAATGTTATCAGTAATATTGCTGGAGGGCCAACTCCCATCCCCAACCCCCGAAACAGGACTGGATTCCTGCTGTGCTAGGTGCTGTACTAACACATATGAAGACACAATCCCTGCCTTAAGGAGTTAATCTGATTAAATCAACTTCAACCACAAAAATGTACATGGAAACCACATTAAAAGTCTACTCCACAGCATAGGTATAAGAGAGGTGTCTGAGCTTGGGAGGCTAAAGTAATCACAAAACTCAAATCTTTTCAGTCTAGAAGCCTTCCCTAAATGGTTAATGTGGGATAAGTCATTTTACCTTGTAATGAGAAGTATCCAGCTGCCTATATATGGAAGCTTTAAACTGCTGAAGCTCAAATAATTTTTAATACACCCAGATGTGCCTCACTTGAATGTAAAGATATTTCTCACTGTTAATACACTACCCAAGGTGAGTTGTAAGGAGTCAGTGTCAAAGTAGTTTGTGGATTGAAGAAATGTATATGGCAGATTAGTGTAGCAAGCTAATGGGTTAGTTCTTTCACTCCAGGAGGCCTAATTTTCACTGCATGTTGATGACTTTCTGCCAAGTGACAAGTCAAGACAGTCTCTTGAACCTGATTATGCTTCCAACTGAACTCATGGCAAAACTCCCACGATCTCCAAGGGAAGTAGGACTGGGATCCCAGTGAGTTAATGAGAACCATCAAGGCCTCACCTATTCAGATCACAGATTCCCTTGAAATACCTTTAGTTTCTATCTTTGTACCATACAGAGAAGCTCACTAAGGGAATACATTGGATGCAGAGGACACATACATGCCTTTATGACAGACTGCCTATAACCAAGTGTTTTGAAATTATATATATTCTGATATCTGCATGTGTATGTTCACTAATATAAAGAAGATACACACAAACTGGGAACTACTATTGATTTTCAGGAGTGTGGGGTGACCTCAGGTTTCTCAGGTTGTGCAGTAAAGCAGAGCTATAACCCACTTGCATTTGACTGCGGCAAAGTGTCAATAGCTTGCCTTCATAGCTTGGTACCTGAAAAGCATGACAGGCTTGTTGGAAAAACTGCTGGATGCTGCAGTGTCCTGCAAGTCCCATCACCGTTTTGGATTCGGGAGGGAGTCCCTGAGGCAGCATATAAGTTTAACATTTAGAAGGAATACATTCATCCTCACTAGAACTACACAGAGTATATTCATCCTGTGTCCCCTCGCCAACACAAGGGGCCAGACCCGTCTGGTCTAGTTTACTCACTTCTCCCTTCAGAACAAAATCCTCAGGCTAGCTCTGCACAGTCCATGCTGAAAGAGGCTTTATCCCTTACCCAAGCAGACAGAGAGCCTCACTGTGCCCAGTCTGCTTCTTCAGCATAAAGCAGCACTAGGAACAATACCATGAAGTTGCCTTTATACTCTGTCTGGCTTCTGCTACCCTGAATCAACCCTCCCACTTCCTGGAATGAAGAGCGGGGATAGGAGTTTACTTATTTGCCCCCTTTCCTCCCCATTCTAGTCTCCTCCCTCCAAGGACACACCCTTACTCAGCTACCATCCACGCCCCACTAAAATCTACCTGCTGTGCTTATAGCTATGAAGAGAACCAGTTACCTGAAAGTGACCTTTCTGACAAGCCAGATGAAGAGGTACAGCATGGTTCATATTCTTTGCACTGATATTGGCACCGTGTTTCAACAAAAGGTAAACTAACTCAGGGTGCCCATGCAGTGCAGCCACATGTAGTGGTGTAAAGCCATCCTGGTTTGTAACATTTATTCCAAGTCCATTAGCAGGGATTCTTGCAAGCTTCTGTTGGGAAAAAGAATAAAAACCACAGAAAACTGATCACAACACTTTCTATTGAGTAAAGAGCAGTTAAATACCTGCATAGTATATATGAAACAGGCAGACAGACATTACAAACACTATTGTCCAGGGAGTCTTGTTTAAGACCTTCAGTGAGATACCTGGTAAAGCCAAGCAGTTGGGTGGCACTGGCACCAGCAGCCCGAGCCAAGCTCCACACATTCAGCCAATCAGACAGGAGCAAAAAAAGGCAAGTGGCACAGCAGCATAGTGCCCTGAAAACTGGCACCCAGGGAATTATTGCCCTGCTGCCCCACCCCTAGTACCGGCCCCGAGCACTGGTGACAGATAATTGTCTTATTTTTCCCTTCCTTAAACAACATAGGTTACTACAGAGAAATTTCACAAAAAGATTTTTATTATTAGCAGGGACTGAAAACTGCTCAGTTTGACACGTGATTTAAGAGATCCAGACTTGCATTAGTTGTTAGCTCTAATGGGATACAGTACGGTATGACTGGTAGGAGTTAATGTTATACCTCACATTGGTTTTACTCACTTGATTGTAGAACTGAACACAGTCTGCATTCTTAGAGACAGAGATTACTTAGTCTACTTCCCTGCTATGAGAAGGTGCAGCTTTTGAGGGCCACAAATACAGCTAAAATTAATTCCAGTCCTATGGAAACAATCTATGGCACCAATAGAGTGTATACTAATAATTGCTATAGTCTTTGGGAAATCACAAAATTTGAGAAAATGGAATTCTGCAGATCTGCTAAACCTTACTGATCTGCATTCATATGACGGCCCTTTAGGAAACAGTACCCTGACTGAGACAGAACAGTAGGAGGGGCTATATGGCATGAATTCTTTGGAGGCTATCAGGAAAAAGTTGCTTAAGATCCAACTGGGATGTGGCCTACAGACTACTTAGAGAATGTCCTGTTCTACTGCTCTCAGACTGCATGGAAGCCAAAGTTTCACAATGGCAGCGAACCTTTCCCATTCTTCCCTCTTCCCAACTGCAGTGTGTAGTTGCAAGACTACTTAACAAATGCCTTCTTATTTTTATTCAAGAGCCAGGTGGTCATTCCACTGTTACCAGTTAGCTAAACTAAAATGTCTCAAAGCCCTTGTTTCAGTAAGCAACAGATTCCATCACTCAGTCACAATAATCCTTTTTCCTTCTGAGTTGCAGATAATCAGCTTTCTATTTTCTTTAAATTATGAGCGTTCCTTATTTCCACAAATGAGACCCAAAACATGTGTTCTAAGGACACAGTTATCAGTATTTATGCATTCAATACTATTACTAATTGGAAGGCACGGCAGTGACTTCCAAAAAGGAACATGATTAATCCCATATCATAGCCCATCTCTCTCTCTCTGCTGTATGATAAATAATGGGTAAGGGAGACAACAATTCTCCATAATTTTATTTAGCTCTTTAGTTTTTTAGATACAGTTTTAATTAAAGATATGATAAACAATAAAGTGGTCTTATTAGTATTGTATTGATATTTATGAGGACAGGAAATTTCCTGCTAAGATTTTACCAAAGAATAAAATGTTCAATGGGCCGAGAGGCCAAGTTATCAAGGGCACAGATCAGCAGAGAAATTGGGGAGGCCTAGAACAGATAAGAGGGTAAAGGAAACAACTGGGAGACCTAGAGCAGAGCTTCTCTTTACCCTCACGTTTACAAAGTTACTCAGAACTTACTGAAAGCATGGACTACAAATCCTGGACCAAAACAATACAAAAGGGGGGTGAAGAAGAAAATCCAAACACACAAGTTTTCCACTCCTCCATCAGAAAGCAAAATGAGTTTCTGAACACTGCTTCTCTATTCCAATCCTTTCCGCAGCCTGATTTTCAAGTACAGCAACTTCATCTCATAAGGTGATGAACTCTATTAAGATCTGTGCACATTTAATCACAGGCGTCTTGTGAGCAGAGACGCAGCTGTGCAGAAGAATAGGAATATTATTTCCCTGGGCTAAAAAAACTAACTACAGGAATGCAAAAGTTATGCTGTCTACAGAACAGAAAAAAAAAATTCCAACCTTTTGTATTGGCTCACATTTTGAGCACTGGCATAATGGGTGACAGAGCTCTGGCTTCACTGTATCGTCAGCTTCGTCTGCTTCTTCTACATCTTCCTCCATCCATTCCAAAAGATAGCGAACCTGGCATAAAAACAAAGTCCCACTTTATATTGCCCAAAATCTCTATCTCCTGATAATTACAAACATGTACATGTTAATTTCACAAACACAGAATAAGTTGGAGAGCCTGAACGAGCCAACTCCCAACCTGGGTTCCCCTGCAGGCCAAATTAAAAAAAATTAATGTTACAGTTGACAAGGCAGCCAGCAGCAGTTCACCAAGTAACAATGAAGTAAATTATAAATGACTTCCTACTGCCTAATCAAGACTTCAGTGTTCACCTCTGCTCAAACCCTTCAAATCCTTTTAGCTCGGATTGCTGAAGATTAGGCCAAAGTTTGTGCCAGTTCATGTCAACGTGATTCTTTGTTCATCATGTGCTTTTAAAAGTATAGAAGTGACAAGGATGATGAGGTTTAACCAGCATACAAGCTGTGCAGGTATAATACATTTTCTCCTCAGAGCTGTAACTTCTCATGAGCTGCATGCATTTCCTAAGCCTGGAAGGGAGGCCTAAATTTGTGTCTAAATAACATGATTCCTTCATTTGTAAGACACATTTCCACCAAAGACAATCTACATATTAATGCTGCACATAGTGAATATTCACTGAATGTTAATGTCACATGGTTGTAAATAACAAAAACACTATTAAGTAGTTCTTTTTTGTTTGTTTACAGAGAACCTCATTAACCTATTGTAGACCAATGAGATTTGGGGGGTACCAAGTAATTGTATCTGTCTTAGGTACTTATATGAAGCCCATTATTGTAGTATCTGACTTCCTCAAAATCTTTTAATGTATTTATCCTCACAGCACCTGGGAGGAAGGGCAGTGCTATTATCTCCATTTTACAGATGGGGAACTGAAGCACGGAGAGATTAAGTAGCTTGCCCAAGGTCATACAGCTAGTCCATGGCCAAGGAGGGAATTAAATCCAGGTCTCCCAAATCCCAGGGTAGTGCCCCAAACAAATGGACAATGGTTCCTCTCCAGGTGTCAGGGCAGGGTCAAAGTGGGCAGAGCATCATGTTATCCTTGGCCTCACCCCTGCACTCAAGAACAGTCTGAAACAAGGGTAAAGGCACTTATTTGGTGCTGGTGCTCCTCCCCTCCAACTGGTGCATGGTGTAAGGGCTTCCAGGGCTCACGTAGCTCTTCTGGGGCTGCCACAGGAATGGAGAGGAACCCGTCTAGTAGCTGCAGGATTACAGTAGCACGGAGAGTGCAAAGCTTTAACATGTGCCATCTTATTCCTCTCCTCTTAGGCAGCAGCATTTATAAGAGAACAAATGCATGTGTGCTGCTCCAGCACTAAAAGCCCCTGCAGGACCATGTGAAAATGGAGGTTATGGCCTTATTGCTGAGGGGGAGAGTCTCTCCCAGATCTTCCCTGTGCCTTCCAACAAGCAGTGGCATAGGGCAAAGATGGAGGGCAAGGCACTACAACTGAAGACAGACATAAGAGCATCTTTACTGGATTCCATAGCGGGGCTTGATGCTGCAGGAGTGCACAGGCAATGGATCTCCAAGCTGCTGCTGAAGAGGAAGGGAGAGGGGCAGCTTTTCTACAGGCTTCTTCCATTTCACCCACTCATTTCAATCCTGCAGGTGCCAGCAAGGTCTCCTCCTTATCCCCACGGTGGTTCAGCAAGCCACGAGAGCATAAATGGCCTGAGGCAGAAGCAGTTGGAAGGAGCACCAGGAGAAACAGTGAGGACCTTAAGCCTGTTTTAGGGTATTAAGCGCTGGGGGATAGAGATAGAAAAGGGATATGTTGTCCTCCCTACCATCTCATGGAGAGTATGACTGCACCTGTATTCCCCTCCCTCTTCACAAGTAAGGTCTCACCTCTGAAGTGCAGTAAACTGCAAAGCTGAGAACTTCTCTTGGGTAAGTATGTGGTTGTATAAGAGCAGATTAGCGAGGTTTTACTGTCCAGTGTATCTGTGCATGTCCAGCAACAGCTAAAAAGGGCAGTGTTTTGTCACTGCAGCACCTTTACCGCAGGAAAACAATTTTCAGTACCCTAAATAGTTTCAGAATCTGCAAGGCCCTTACACTGCAGACCCTACTCTCCAACTCTGTATTGTCACAGAGTAGCATAATCACAATCACAAACATAAGCGCCCCCCCCAAACCCCTGCCCATTAAAGCTTTCAGAATGCTAATGATGAGATTTGAATTTATGTCTCATCAAAACTTTAAAACATGCTACCAAGGCATATCTGTTTACAATTACAATGGATTAACCAAGGATTTTGGTCAAAAGGTTAAATGCACTTTTAAATAGACACACACATTAAGTATCTCATGAAGCTGTTATAATCTAATCTTGCTAATTAATGTATGTCACTTCACAGCTTCTTTACATTTCTGAGTGAGATGCAACCCAGAAAAGCAACCAGTACAGCACTCCTGGACTAAAGAGCTCTGTTTTGCAAGACTGTTAGCTCCCTAGATACCCATAATATTTATTTATTCTGTAGCAGATTCTCTTTCTGAAGTATACTATAAAACACATTCTACTAGGACACACAAGAACAGGCAATGACAAGCAATACTACAATTTAATGTCAGAAGTAATTACACATAATGTGTTTCAAAGAACCAACTGGCTTTACCATAGCATGGCCTGAATAAGCCTGCCTTTGGCAGGCAAAACACCCACTGACTTCATTTCCTATTTGCCTAAATAAAGAGCTAGCCCGATATGCATAAACACACCAACATCTCCCCACCCAGATAATCACCCCTGTAAAATATTTGCCACACTTTAAGCATCAGAAATAATCAATTTATTTCAGAGATGTCCTTTACGGTGATCTTTCAAATAGGCAGGCCCAAAGACACTGAGGGTTTTATAGGTAAAACCAACAGCTTAAAGTCCACCTGGAAACCAGTAAGCACCAATACAGGTCCCCTAGCACTGGCTCTTAATGAA
Organism: Mauremys reevesii; assembly: GCF_016161935.1. Classification (NCBI taxonomy): domain Eukaryota; kingdom Metazoa; phylum Chordata; order Testudines; family Geoemydidae; genus Mauremys; species Mauremys reevesii. The sequence goes on from NC_052638.1 coordinate 24,597,822, forward strand.
ATATACCATTTAAGAAAGCAGGCTGCTGCATTTTGCACCAGCTTCAATTTCCATATTGAATTGTTCTGTAACATGGTCTGCATCAGAGAGAAAATGTTGTAATCCCCCTGGCCAGATGCTGATAGTGTGAAGCTATTATGGTCCCTACTAAACTAATTCTTTGAAGACTACTGAGGATCTAACACACTATCCAAGTTGCCATTTAGGGCAACTGATAGTGGACAAATACCCTCAAAGGGGCCAGTGTTGTCTCTCCCATTTCCTCTAACTCCTTCCCTCAACCTACTTGCACCAATTCAAACTCATCTGGACCGAATTTTAGCCGTCACATCTCAGTCTCAAAACAGACATAGTTAAGGCGCTCACCTGTGTCATCCAGGTTGGTCAAGGAAGATTTAAAACTGAGTATAATCCACATACTGAAACAGTGCCCTCTCCCTTATCCCCCAAACAGCCCCATCTATAAACTGAGTAAGAGGGATAAGGAAGTAGAACCTGCAGATCCCACAATTGAGACTCCTTGGTGAAACAACAAGTGGTGTCCTGCAGGGATCAGTTCTGGGTCCGGTTCTGTTCAGTATCTTCAGCAATGATGTAGATAACATACAGAGTACACTTATAAAGTTTGTGAATGATACCAAGCTGGGAGGGGTTGACAGTGCTTTGGAGGACAGGATTATAATTCAAAATGATCTGGACAAATGGGAGAAATGGTCTGAAGTAAATAGGATGAAATTCAATAAGGACAAATGCAAAGTACTTCACTTATGAAGGAACAATCAGTTGCACACATACAAAATGGGAAATGACTGCCTAGGAAGGAGGACCGTGGAAAGGGATCTGGGGGTCATAGTGGACCACAAGCTAAATATGAGTCAACAGTGTAACACTGATGCAAAAAAAGCGAACATGATTCTGTGATATATTAGCGGGAGAGTTGTAAGTAAGTAATTCTTCCACTCGACTCCGCCCTGATTAGGCCTCAACTGGAGTACTGTGTCCAGTTCTGGGCGCTGCATTTCAGGAAAGATGTGGACAAATACGAGAAAGTCCAGAGAATAGCAACAAAAATGATTAAAGGTCTAGAAAACATGACCTATGACGGAAGATTGAAAAAACTGAGTTCGTTTAGTCTGGAAAAGAGAAGACAGAGAGGGAATATGATCACAGTTTTCAAGTACAAAAATGGTTGTTAAAAGGAGGAGGGAGAAAAACTGTTCTTCTTAACCTCAGAGGATAGGACAAGAAGCAATGGGCTTAAATTGCAGCAAGGGAGGTATAGGTTGGACATTAGGAAAAACTTCCTGTCAGGGTGGGTTAAGCACTGGAATAAATCGCCTTGGACAGGTTGTGGAATCTCCATCATTAGAGATTTTAAAGAGTAAGTTAGACAAACACCTGTCATGGTCTAGATAATACTTAGTCCTTCCGTGAGTACAGGGGCCTGGACTAGAGGACATCTCAATGTCCCTTCCAGTTTTATGATTCTATGAAATGGGCAGTTGTTAGCTAACACCCATTGGGACCTCTCATAAAGAAAAGAACAAAGCTGTTGAAAAGCAGCAGTTACTCCTGCTAAAGTTTGTGGAAAAATCAACATCCTTCCATGATCAATAGAACTGAAGGCTTCTAATAGGTCTGAAAACTGACAGGTCTTCTAATACCAGCAGGAACACATGATCTTCATCCAAGACACAGTTAGTCAGACTCTGTACTGAAGTCAGGTCTGGTGCTAGAGCAGAGGGAGATCTGAAGTATCCACATATTGAGAGAATTATTTTACCACAAGCTTCTCAGCAGACTTACTCAGAAATGGAAGACTGATAATCATCATTCACTGCAAGCAGTGGTTTCTTGAGCAAAAACCACATAAAAGTTTACTTCAAAATATTTGGTAGTAAGCATTCTCTAATACAACTCTTAGCAATCTACACCAATAATGGACACAGCCTTCACCCTCCAGGAAGGACATAAATAGCTGATGTTTAATCAAAAGCATAGGTCATGGCATGAAGCTCTCCCCAACGACTCCAGTACCTCAGAAAGCAACATTAGACATAAAACTAAGTCATTTCGGTGAGGGTTTTCTCCCAGCTACCTTCCCGCAAAAAAACCTGACCACCAAACAGCTTGCCAAAAATCAAATTACTTTTATCTGCAAAATAAGAAGTTTCCTTCCAAAGAACCAGACACTGAGCAAAGACACTTTGGATTAACCAGGCTATCTACAGCCCGAACAAATCTGCTGTCTAAGCTTTTCCAGATGCTATGATGGAGGCAAAGAACTGTTTATTTGTGGCTTCCTGCACAACCACTGCATAAGAATTTTTAAAATCTTTAGGCTCCTTAGGATTTGTTTAAAAATTTGCTCTTGCAAAGCTCAGCTAGCAGTCACAGCAGAAATCTACAATAGTGCTAATGACTCTACTGCTGCCTCTGTTCCTATGGAAACAGACTTCAGATTGTCAAGAACAAGATAAGGGCTTTAAAATAATCATATTTTTAACAGATACCCACAGTTGGAACCTGTGCCAGCCAGTCAGACAACTCCTTTCATAATGAACAGTTTTACAAGAGGACATACAGCAATTCCATTCAGCAACTGTAGTAAGAGAAGCCACAAGGTATAAACTCAAGAGATTTGTCATCAGAATGCAGAGATTGCACTACTCTGTATGCTGCATTGTCAAATACTGGTTCATCAGTGTTGGAACTCAGTCTTTCCAGCTGAAACCTCAGTAATTTGTTTCGTTTGCCTTAAATATTTTTCTCATATGCTTTAGGCTTTGGCAAAACTGAAAAAAATCACTTGTGCAAATTAATGTGAAATTGTGCACGTTTACTTTATTCTTATATACAGACAATCATGAAGAAGGTAAATACCCCCATTTTATGGATGAGACACTGAGGCTCAGGTAACTCACTTGAGTTTCCCAAGACCACATAACATATCAGTGTCTGAACCACAGTAAGACCCAGGCCTCAGATTTCTAATGCGCTAGACAACAGTGCTGAACCTTCTGCTTTACTGTTTAACTCCTTTAGGAGCATCCAGTAGTTGTGAAGCAGTCAATACACACACACACACACTTTGTACAGTCTACCATCTTTATATTCAGTCACAGCACAGCACAGGAGCGCAGAGCTCATACAAAACAATAAAACATTCTAAACACAACATCCCTCACTAGCTTACCCTTCCCTTAGGAGTCTGAGACGGATCATTTGTGTTCTGTCAACCAGGTAAGCAGGGTCCTCTGCCCCCTTGCCTACCCTGCTCCTGCAGCAGGGTCCCTACTCTTAATCTGGTGCAAAATGGCTCTCCCCCAGTCCTTTCATAAGGCTCCTGCTGGGTTCACCTGCTTCTTTTGGTCTCCGCCTGGTAATTTTCCATTACTTACAACCCCATCCTCCCTTCAGACCAGAGGAGGAAGTATCTTCTCTCAGCAAGAGCAAACCCTCTGTCCCAAGATACAGTAACTCCTCATTTAATGTTGTAGTTATGTTCGTGAAAAATGCGACTTTAAGCGAAACAATGTTAAGCGAATCCAATTTCCCCTAAGAATTAATGTAAATGAGGGGGTTAGGTTCCAGGGAAATTTTTTCACCAGACAAAGACTATATTATATATACACACACACGGGCAGCTCTAGGCATTTTGACGCCCCAAGCACGGCAGGCAGGCTGCCTTCGTCCGCCGAAGCTGCGGGACCAGCAGACCCTCCGCAGGCAAGCCACTGAAGGCAGCCTGCCTGCCTGCTGCCCTCGCAACGCCGGCAGAGCGCCCCCCCGCGGCTTGCCGCCCCAAGCACGCGCTTGGCGTGCTGGGGCCTGGAGCTGCCCCTGCACACACACAGTATAAGTTTTAAACAAACAATTTAATACTGGTACACAGTGATGATGATTGTGAAGTTTGGTTGAGGTGGAGGAGTCAGAGGGTGGGATATTTCCCTTACTGCTAAATGATGAACTAGCAATTGGCTGAGCCTTCAAGGGTTAACTCTCTCATTCTGCAAGGCAGCAGGAATGGAGGGAGATATGCGCATTTCCCTGAAGTACACTGCCTTGTTAATTAGATCAGCTTGCTGAGACCCCAGCTGCTGCAAGCTCCCTCCATCCTGAGCCCTGCTCAATGGAAGATGGGGTAAGTGAGGTGCAGGAGCAGGGGGGAGGGGACACCCTGACATTAGCTCTCCTCTTCCTTCCCTCCCCCTCCCAGCACATCAAGCAGGGGAGCAGCTCCAAGGCAGAGGGTAGGAGCAGCACATGGCAGTGGGAGGAAGGGCACAGCTGAACTGCAGGCAGCTGCTGCACAGGGAACTTAGGGGAGCAGGGAGCTGATAGGGAGAGCTGATAGGGGGCTGCCGGTCCACTCTGGTTCCAAGCCCCCACCAAATAGCTACAAGGGGCTGCTCTTCCTGCAAGCAGTAGACAAAGCAGGCGGCTGCCAAACGACGTTAAACCGAAGCATTACACAACTTTAAACGAGCATGTTCCCTAATTGATCAGCAATGTAACAACGAAACAACGTTAACCGGGACGACTTTAAGTGAGGAGTTACTGTATTTGACTTTAAACAGAAAAACACTGAGTGTTGATCCACATACAGATAAGCTTTCCATGGCACAGTAATTTCATGATACAATTTCGTAAATCATCTCTGATTCAGAAGCAGTACAGACAAGACCCCTAAATCATCACAAGTGCCTCCCTGACAAGACACTTTGGCAGCATTTTCAAAAGTGTCCTCCTCTTATTACACATGGCTGAGTTTTTGAATGCCCAATTTGAGACATGTGGGGCCTGATGTTCAGCTTTGAGCAGCCACAACTCCAACTGAAGCCAATGGGAACTGCAGGCACTCCACACCTTTGGGGAAAAAAATCTGACTCTCAGTGGTCTGAAGTTGGGCATCCAAAATAAAAGACCATTTTTAGAAATATGGGACTTAGCCTCTCTATGTCTCAGGTTACCCATTTGTAAAACATGGCAACAATATTTACTCTATGTGAGTCTGAAAATAAACAGAATATAAGATGTCCCCAGCCCCGGACAAGTGGGTATCACTATCCCATTTTACAGATTAAGAAATGGTCTCACAAAGTTAAAATGTCTAACGACAGGAGGCAATAAGGACTAGACATAGCTCTAGCAACCAGCTAATCTGTGTTCTACTCTTACTTTTGACAATGACTTGCTGGGTGACCGTGAACTAATCAATGAGGTCAGGTGTGTAAATGTGGGGTTTACATGTTTACTTAACTAATGAGTGTACAGTATTACTCATGGTTCTTTCCTTTTCTTAATCAGCTTGTAGGTAAACTTATACCTACCATCTGACTGGTACAGAAGACACTAGAGCAGTGGTTCCCAAACTTGTTCTGCCACTTGTGCAGGGAAAGCCCCTGGTGGGCCGGGCCGGTTTGTGTACCTGCCGCATCCTCAGGTTCGGCCGATTGCAGGTCCCAGTGGCCGCGGTTCACTGCTCCAGGCCAATGGGAGCTGCTGGAAGCGGTGCGGTCGCTGCTCCAGGCCAATGGGAGCTGCTGGAAGCGGCGCGGGCCGAGGGACGTACTGGCCGCCGCTTCCAGCAGCTCCCATTGGCCTGGAGCTGCGAACTGCAGCCACTGGGACCCGCGATCGGCCGAACCTGCGGACACACCAGGTACACAAACCGGCCCGGCCCACCAGGGGCTTTCCCTGCAGAAGCGGCCGAACAAGTTTGGGAACCACTGCAGTAGAGAATCAACTACATAATATATATTATATTCAGACAGATTACTGTATGATGTTAATCCTGGTATGTGTTACCCTATGGGAATTTTTAGAAAGATTCATTATGTACACAGTGTACATAAACCCAGTATATCTTATACTCTGTTACAGGGTTTTCACAATCTTCTGTTTTATGATGAGTATTAAAAAAAAATGTATACCCCCAAACTTAGAGCTCTATTTTTTTTTAAATGTCAGCTGCTATTTTTCAGTAAAATGTCTTCAAAAGTACCATAATTTTCAAGTATTTCAGAAGAAAAGAAGGAAATTGCTATAGTAGCTCAAATGTAACAAGACAGACAGTAAGTAATGCAAATTACAGGATCTAAATGTTCATGTTCATATTGCTGTAGAAGTCAGCTCTTTATTGGAAGTGAAGTACAAAAGTCAAAATATACCCAAATTGTGTACTATTTAAACCCATTTTTACTCTGTACTTGCTGATGACATACAAATGCCAATTTAACTTTTCATTCATGGTCTCTGCTATTGCCACAAACACTAAATAAGAAAAGCCAGACTTCCATCCTACAGTATATGCACATGCACAAATATGTTATATATGTACCATTTATACACTGTGAACAGGGAGTGCTTAAAATCAGCAAGTTGAAACTTTCTGTTCAGATTGATTTTGAGCTTTGATCAGTCTCTACTAAAGGTACTGGCAACTTGGGGTTCAGGAAGTATTTGCCAACTTCAAATTTTCATAATTGCTATAACATATGAAAGAAAACCGAATTGTGAACTTTCTTGAAGTTTCAGCTCTTTGCACATGCAAACTGGGGTAATGTGCACATTTTTTAAATGCTGGCTTTAATTCACAAGGAACAATAGTGTATAAATTACTCAGAATAAAAAAAACAGAAGAGGGAATATAACAGAAAAAAACCCACAATATCCTAATAATGTGGCACCCAAAAGAACTCCAAAACCCATAAGCCTTATTCATAGAGATGGAGACAAAAACCTCTGGAGCAGCAAAAAGCACAAGGATTCAGAAAACACAGAAGAAAGGAAAACAGTAATACAGGAACAGTGACTTTGCCATATTCTTCTCTTGCTGATACTGGAATAAATCTGAAGAAACTCTAGTGAAGAGATACACCAGACCAAAACTAGCATAAGCAAGAGGAGAATCATACACCGTTTTTTTCTGGGATTCACTAATGTCCCAATTTCACCGGCGGTGGGCAACTCTAGGCCTGCCACCTAGATTATTGTTTGGTGCTACAAAAATAATGATCAAAGCAGTTTCTAATATGCATTTATATAGTGCCCTAAAAGTAGCTGCTATCTGAGCTGGAAGCCATTATGACCAATTCTTTCTTCGGGCTGGAGTGCTACAAAGCACATTTGAGGAACTCTGTTCTAAATGAAGTAAGCATAGAATACATCAGCTTGAAGTTTGTTTTATTTTTAAAATCACAAAGTCACCAAATAAAAGAATAAAACTAATATATTTCAAATCAATGAATAAAGAACATATTTAAAATAATTATATCCATCGTTTTCTCCTTTAACAGACAATATTTTATATTTGCTCAGATCTAAATTATTCTCTAGAGCACCAAGTAATTTCAAATTAACTTAAAAATACTGTTAGCTGAGTACTTTTGGAATGTGAAATGAATATTCACAGCAGCATAAGTTAATCAGCACTTGATTCATATTTTTTTTTAATGAAATTGACCATGCACTCTCCATTCAGTGTTATGTGTAAACAGCTTCCTCAACTTCAGCAGGATAGCTGGGAATTCAGTACTCCACATCAAGTCATTCTAAGAACTTACCATTTCCAGATCTCCATCAGCAACTGCTCGTAAGAGTTTTTCTATCTGTATATAAAATCAGAAAAGGGAATTTTAGTTGCTTTAGTAATACTAGTATTAAACTGTACTCTGAAAATCTAGTGTCCTTTATTAACCTCCTAATCTGATGCTGTAGGATTACAGCTGGCCCATTTCAGATATGTTGATAAAAACATTTTCCCTTAAAACTTTAACTTATGAAATACAAAAGCTGTATAAGGCCTATAGCCATTCGATGATTTTTGAATTGCGCAGCAGAAGATAATCATTACTTATCTAGATATAGAACACATATGGTGCATATGTAAATAAGCCCATGCTAGTTAATACAACAAATACATTTTTTGACTTCACCAGCAATTATGCGTATACCTTTATTTAGGATCCAGCATTACAAGGGAAATAAAAGCTATTAAAGGCATGTAGCTCCCCATGGATGATGCTACTGTTTGGGGCTCTTGCTAGGCTGGTAGTTGCCAAAAGGGGTCTCTTTTTTTTCCTTTTTAAATACTAGTTGAGTCAAAACGTGGTTTCTAGTTTTGCATTTCTATATCTGCATATTAGTGGTTTGTAGTAGTTGTAAGTTCTACTCTACTTCAGTGTTGCAATGAACATTGTCAAATTGGTCCCAAAAGCTAAATTTATTCTAAATATGGAGTTTGCTTTTTTAAAAATAATTAAAACTTACTATGACATTACTCAAAAGGTATGGTATAAAAACATGCAGTATTTTTGCTGCACCTGCAAAAGCATGTTAAAAGCTCTTTGATGACCTGGTATATCAGCATTTTAACAAATATTCATAGGGCTGTGCTATCACTAGTGATACTAGTGTATAAAAAGATGTTTCGGCATAAGATACTGTGGCAGTTGACCTCATTTCTAAATTAGATTAACATTTCAGCTTCTATCTAGAAATTTCTACCTTGCACATCACTGGTAGTATCTGTCTGTCTTTTACATGTGATCAGACACATTCCTTTGCCAGACAGAAAGGGTATAACTGATACGTGAACAAAACATTTTCAATTTCCAAAGAACATACTGCGATTAATGGAGAGGCCTATTTAAAATTACTCATTCAAGTATTTTTGAAGGCACATTAGCAGTCATATTATGAACACAAAATAAATAAATTAATCATTAAATACAAGTCTCCTTGTCCCTGTTACTAATACCAACTTCGATGATTAAAACTGAATTTATTTTTCAACATTACACCACTTGGACCATGATGATAAAGGTCTGAGATTTTTTGTTGTTGTTTACATTTGTATTGCTTTCAGTTTCGACAAAGAAACAGACTAACTGGTTTTCACTTTTTGGTTCTCATGCATTAGCTCAGTATTTCAGTGCTGGAATTGCAAAAACCAAAAATCTATGTTTTGTTATTAAAAAAAATGAATGAATATATAATTATATATTGCAACAAATTTATTACAAAACCTACATTTAGGGCATAAACTACTTAATATCTCTAAATAATTTCTAGATGAAAATACATAATTTATTGTTTTCTGTCCCATACAAAATTAAAGATGACTTCTGGTTTGGATAAACAGAACTGCTACATAGGCCCAGATCCTGCAATTGGATCTGCATGAGTAGACCAAATAAATGGAGGAGCAAGTGAATTCAATAGGGACTCAAGAATCTCCCAGTAAGGATCAAAATGTAGGACTGGGGTCTTAGTTCTTTCTCTGACTTATTTTGGAAGCTTTAGTCTTAGGTTTCTTTTCTCTACAAATATAGTAAGAAAGAAATAATCAGCTGGAGAGGAAAATACTGTTTATTTGGGATAATCTCTTTCTCCAGACTTTTGGGGAGGAGATTGGGATAGGTGTTTGAGGGCAAGGGACTCTGAGGCTAGAGTGATTCATGGGTTCCACTCCCCCTGTTTTCATCCTGGTTTTGGGGAGGTTGCTAAAATTAATTTTGTTAGATTACCATATTTCTAATATATGGTAAAAGCAATCCAGGGATAGGCAATATATGTTTGTATAAATCTACAACAAATCAAATCAAATCAGGGAGGTCTGTACTTTTCCATAACTTTCTAATTAGGTTGCCAACTTTCTATTCTCACAAAACCAAACACCCTTGCCCCTCCTCCAAGGCACCGCCCCCCTGCTCCCTCCATTCCCCTCCCCCCCCCCGTTGCTCGCTCTCCCCACCCTCACTCACTCATTTTCACTGGGCTGGCTCAGGGGGTTAGGGGTGTGAGAGGGGTGAGGGCTCTGACTGGGGGTGCGGGCTGGGTGGAGTCAGGGCTGAGGGGTTTGGGGTGCAGGAGCGGACTCTGGGCTGGGGGATGGAGCCGTGGGGTTCGGAGTACGGAAGGGGGCTCTGGGCTGAGGCAGGAGGTTGGGGTGTGGGAGGGGGTACAGCCTCGGGCTCTGGGCTTGGAGTGCGGGTTCCGAAGTGGGGCCAGAAATGAGTGGTTCAGGGTGTGGAAAGGGGTTCCAGTCTGGGGGTTGAGTTGTTGGGGGGCAAGGGCTCCATCTGGGGGTGCAGGCTCTGCAGTGAGGCTCAGGATGAGGGGTTTAGGGTGCAGGAGGGTGCTCTGGGCTGGGACTGAGGTTGTTTGGACGGGTGGGAGGGGGATCAGGGCTGGGGCAGGGGGTTGGGGTGGGGTGGGGGCTGCGAGGGCTCCAGGAACATGGGGTTTGAGGTGCAGGAAGGTGCTCCAGGCTGGGACATGCCGCTGCTTCCAGGAGCTGTAGGGAACCTGCCTTAGCCCCGCTGCGCTGCCAACTGCACTATTAACTGCCAGGTCAGCAGTGCTGACCGGAGCCACCAGGGCCCCTTTTCAACTGGGCATTCTGGTCTAAAACCAGACACATGGCAACCCTATTCCCAATCCACCAATCAGGTGCTGCTGTTTGGGAAATGGAACAGACTGTAACTTTACTATAGGAAATTGACACTTGAGAGCAGTAGAGATATTATGCCTATTGAAGCAGTGCAACTGCACAGGGCTCTTTCAGAAGCCCCCACACAACACAGTAGCCCACAGCATAGTTTGAATGCCTTAAGGCAGCAGCTACATAGCAAACTTTTCAGCCATCATTCAATATCAGTGTGGCTCCACCAGCTGTAGCAACTGTGGAAGCCATAGAGTAGACAGGACTCTGCCATTTTGCCATCATATTGCCCAACACTGTAGGCTAGGACAGTGGTTCTCAATCTTTCCAGACTACTGTACCCCTTTCAGGAGTCTAATTTGTCTTGAGTACCCCCAGTTTCACCTAATTTAAAAACTACTTGCTTACAAAATCAGACATAAAAATACACTGTTACTGAAAAATTGCTCACTTTCTCATTTTTATCATATAATTATAAAATAAATTGACTGGAATATAAATATCGTATTTATATTTCAGTGCAATACTTGAGCCTGTTTTTCACTTGTGAGCCTTGTCTGAATTCCAAGCCCCACCACCCAGGAGTGAAGCAGGTAACTTAACTTCACAGGAGGCCCCTATGGCATGGAGCGCCGGGCAGTTGCCCTGCATGACACCTCCTAATGTCATCCCTACACTTGTGACCACCCCCCCAAACCCATCCCATGACCACCAGGGGGGGCTGCATCCCCCAGGTTGAGAAACATTTATCTAGATGAGTTGAGTACCCCCTGGAAGATCTCTGAGTACCCCCAGGGGTACACATACCCCTGGTTGAGAACCACTGGGGTAGGAGACTTACTACAGTGTAGAAAAGGCTTTTCTGTTCCTCCCTGCTCCCCATTTAGAATGCTATGCTTTGCCTTCACTCCCTTGGTGCCCCGGGCTATGTGTGCGGGATGGTGTCACCTGAGGCTGTAAAACCTCAATTGTCAAGGGAGGTTTACCACAATCTTGGGATTGTCACAGTCAGCAGGGATGTCCTGGGCATGCAGAAATGCGGCATCTACTCAAAGATGAAGAGGGTCTTAGATGGGGACTTCTACAGGTTACTTTGCATATTGTTACATTAAACCTGTGTCCAACTCTGCCAGAGAGATCAAAATAAGGTCATGACTATTGTCAGAGTCTGATCTTATAGCTTACAGCCTTACAGTAATAGAATGGGATAGTAGAGATACACAGCTCTCTGGTCATCTCTCTGTTAAAACACTCACATCCTTATGCATCCAAGAACACATGGGAGTTTATCATCAGCAACCTAGTCAGAGGAACATTGCCATTTGTTGTGTAGCTTATGCATGATTCATTAATGGTTATAAAAAAGCCTGGCACCCCTCCAGGTTCTTCTCTCCTCAATGGAAGAACTGTACCTTCCTTTGCATGCAAGCTCACAAGATGCAGAATTCCACCTGACACAGTCTGCTTCACTTCACCCACTTACTTGCTATTTTGTTCCATTGCCAGAGGGTAAAGCAGTTATTGCAAGATCCAGAGGTGAGAAATTTCCAAAATTATTTGCCCATCTCTTTACTAATGGTTCTTTTCCATGGTGCCGGCAAGTCATTTGTGTAGGACACCAAATAGGTCTCTCCTTCATTGAATTGTTTGGACAAAGTTATTTAGCAGCCAGAAACGTGGATGGATTAAGACTGCATTGACCCCTTAGCCCATGTTCTAATCCTACAGCCTATAGAGCCAATCCTGCCAGTCTCCTATTAATTCCAACAGCAATTCCCTACATGGAGAATTTGCAGAATTAGACTCTGGTCTTCTTGCTTAGTGGGAGTAATAGCAGTGAGCCCATGTGAAACTTGGCTAACAGTAATGAACTAAAGTTGGATTACAGAAAAGCCATTAACCTCAACAGACTAAGGTATAAGCTGCTAGTAATCTTTTCTCCTGGTTTGAACTACAGACTTAGCCTTTGGAGTGTGATAAGTTTGTCCCTCTAAGAAAAAAACAAATCCTCAATCTGTTATTGGGTGAGATTTTGTGTGCATTATACCTTATTTATGGAGCAACATTACTGGGCTTGGCTATGTACACACAGACATGGACCTGTTATAAGGATATTACAGTATAAATTACACACTGGGAAAAGTGTACACACAAATAAACACAGTATCCAAGAAGAGATTGATAAAACCACAGTGTGAATTCACCTTTTCCACTCATGCTCCTTCATGCTTTTTGGAGTAATTATCTAAGAGCCTCCTAGAATAAATGTTTTAAGAAGAGATTTGAAAAGAGAGGAGAGATGTGTCCTTTTTTTTGGTAAAAGGAAGGAAAGAGAATTCTAAGCAAGCGGTAGTATGGAAGGAGACAAAGGTATTTAAGAGGGTGGCTTGGAAGGAACAGAGGAGTAGGAAGAGGAAGAAGAAATTAAACCTGAGAGGTCAGGGTGGAGTTGAGTGGGGCTTGGGAAGGGAAGATGAGAAGTACGGGTTTGAGGTGGAAGGTGAGAGGAAGTGAATGTGGAAATTCAAAGACGAGTGACCTGGTAAGAATGAATTTTATCAGCCACATTTTGGATATATTGGAACTGGACAAGTGACATGCAGGTATGGCAGCAGATGAGATATATTCCTTATGATGGTCTGAAAATTGACTTCCTGTGGTTTATTACAAAAGCTAGTCCTTTGCACTTCATCACGTTCCTTGTCAACTCCCTGTGTAGAATCATCTCTTTTCTATTATTAATTTTAAAACATACCATAAGATGTTATTTGATTCTGATGCTGACTTTTATAGACAGAATGGAAGAGTGAAAGCCCTCAGGAGCTTACGCACACACAGAGCACCCAGTTAACCACATTGCAATATTAACAGCTGCAAGGTACACTTTAAAAAAAAAATACAGTTTCATCATTAACACTTCCTAAGAGTCAAGCAAAAATGTATGCTTAGATAGCAAGGTGATAGCCAATACTCGGAATAGCCGTGCTTCACCATCTGCCATAACACCAGTAGTGTGCCTCCTCCACACCCAGATATATGTAGTGCCAGGTGTCTTCAGAGGTTTTCCTCACACTTGGAGAATGAGTCTTTACTTGGCACATTTCTGATACACACACAAAGCAGGAGCTTGTTATTCACAGTATTCCAACCCAATAGGTGCTCCACTCAGTGCTCCTGTACCGAGAAGATTCCTACCTAGTGCAACAGTACTGAAAGACTTCATTGTTTGTGGAACCATCTCTGACTACTTACTTATGCTTAGTGAAGTGCTGAGAAAGTATAATACATGAACTTTCTTTCCATGGAATCCTTCTCAGAGCAGGAAAGTCATAGTGTGTTTAAAAGAGACAAGTGAGGATTTTTCCCTTTGGCTGAAGTGAAAAAACTTCCATTGCCCTTTCCTGGAGCTCTCCCTTAGTTTACTATCAGTGCAGGACTAGCTTATACTTATTGCTTACTGTTAATTAGCTATCCCAGACAGCTATGTCTGGGGGGAGTAATTAAAATGACACTGTAGAACTGGCACTCAAGGCTACCTTTGCACTGCTAAATACCAAGCTTTTATTACTCTTACCTCTTTGTAATTATTTTTAACTTCTTCTTGTCTGGTATCTGCTGACGCTGATGACAAGCTGGAGACAGATGATCCTCTGCTGAAGGTGTCTGCTGAATGCTGAGGAGACCTAACTGGAGACTTTAATCAGGTCAACAAAAACAAAACAAATAAGAGGGTTTACATCCTCACGTTAAACAGTTAAAATGTATGCAAAAGATTAGCAACTCACACTGTTACCTCAGAAGCACTCTGTCCCCTTTCAAACGTTATGTAGTTTAATTCCATCAATGATAAAATCTGCAGAAAAAATATTAATGAAGAGATACAAATGTAACTCAATTTTAACAGGAATTTACTGATGGAAACACAAATTAGCCAACCACTTAATATCAGCAAAACAGATTATGACAGATCAGATTAAAGCAACAATTTGCACTGTTTACGTTCCATATTAAAAAAAACCACTGCCATGCATTTTAAGATGTAAAATATGAGCTTCCTTTCTTAAAAGTGAATGGAAGTTATTTCTAATTGTAAGAGTATATGCCCACATATCCCATTCACAACTAAGCTTCAAATACAGCTAAATCACTGTGGAAATGCATTTTAAAAACCTCCCTACTAGCAGATTGGGAAGAATACCTTGGAATTTAATGCACACTGCAGGGAAGTCTCTTTCATACGGTTTTGAATATCTGGGTTGGCTCCATTCTGCAGCAGCACTTCTATTATTCCTTGATAGCCCCAACGAGCAGCTATATGGAGGGGAGTATCTCCTTTTTCGTTACCAGTATCTAGTCTACAAGAGTGTACATCATAATAGACTAAAGCTTTGACACACTGGAGAGAAAAGAAAAGCCACCAATGAATTATATCACTGGTCCCCAATCCACATAACATGTGCATTCTGAACAGTAATGCTGGTTTTATTGCAGATCCTAGAATCTACTCTCTGGGGTAGGTTTTTGAGGTCCTATCAAATAAATATCATTTTTTAAAAGGCCACAATAAATAAACAATACAAGGGACCCATATAACTAGGCTTTCTAGCAACTACATCAATGTAAACGGATACCTACATTAAACAAATATTATGATACAATAAGGTGCCAGTTTATAATATAAATTAAAGAGTCATCCTGCAAAACTGTGTTTTATTTACTTTTTTAAATAAATAAATGTAATCCAAATTGGCATCACAATTATAGGATGTCTATTAAGTTTGTTACAAAACAATTACTTACATCCTCATGACCGTAAGTGCAGGCTAAATGAAGTGGAGTATTGCCATTATTGTCTTGAACATCTGTACTTGCCTTATAGTGCAATAAGAGAAGCTAAAAAGAAATTCAACATCTAAGAAACAGAAATTTAATGGACACACAATTGTTACTGCTGTAGCACCCTTTAGGTTTCTAGGATGATGAATTACTATAGTACAAATAGAACCACATCTCTTCTGCTTTAAACTAGTAAATAAAGATGGCTGTCCTTGGCTTCGTGCCACTATTTTGCTCCAGTTCTTGTCACACACTATTTAAAAACCACATAGTGTCTCTGCAAACTGACTCTAAATCATCCACTGTAGTGAGGTACTACAGCACAGATAACATGGATATTCACTCAGTGTTCTAAGAGCACTGTAAAGGAAAAGGCACAATGGGTTTAATTAAGTGCATCATTTCATCCCTCTCTCTGAATTTCTTAGTTTTGAACATCTGAGTTGCTGCAATATTACAAAAAAAAAAAATTTTTTTTAAATTCAAGTCTACAACTGACTGAACTGTATGATTAGTCTATTTTCAAAACAATCTTTAAAGCATTGTATTTATTTGACTGGTCATAATAGCTCTTTTGCATCAATCCAGAGCAGATATTCCACCATCCTATCAGTCTATGCTAAACATTAGCCACGACTAAAAAAACATATTGAAAAATACTATGAATACATAATGACTAACAACTAATGACAACAATGACAAGCCATACAAATCCTACTCTGAACTAATGGGCTTACAAAAGGTAACTGGAGATAATAAGGCTACTTTGAATTATGGCAATGCAGAAAAGCATATTCATTTGGCAAACCTCTCAAAATCTAGTTTTCAAACTAACTTATAAAATGTTAAATAGAATTAAAAAAAAATACTTTAACCAAGAAGACAGAGGAGACTAGAATTTATTCCCAACATGAGATCTTGTAGATCAGAGACAATTTTGACATCTGGATTATAAACCTATAAAGTTTAGCATTTAATTAAAATGCTTAAAGGCCCTGAATTGTGATAGCACACAATTATAATGAAGCTTTTACATCTCTGAACAATGGTATCAGTAGGACAGCAATAGTTAGATTTGGTTTTTTCTTCACTTTATATAGGTGTTAAAACAATTCATTGGTTAAGCCTTTCAGTGCTTACTGTAACGTTCTGATATCCTTTCTGACAGGCAAGGTGAAGAGGTGTTGAACCGTGGTAATCTGTAGCACTGACTACAGCTCCTTTGGAAACTAACAGGTCAATTAATGACGCTTGCCCTATGGAAAATATGTGGTCATTAAAACTGAGAAGTAAACATCTCACAGGAAAAGTTACTTTCAAACTAAAATGAGAACTTCAAACCTTGACACTCTTCATTCTTGTGCACACTGCATATTTGCTTTTTTAGTGCTTGCTCTTTGTAATGAACAGTCAATATACTACAGATTATTCAAGGGCACAGCTCAGAAAGGGGCCACTCACTGCAACTAAACTGCACTTGTATATCTTGAGGGTGAACAGGGAATGGAAAGTAAACTGATGTCACACAAAGTGCTCTGCCCTTGGCATATGTATTGTGCAAGTCAAAGGTAATAAAAGCAAGAGGAACAGATAAAAAAATTTCCAGAGTAGATTAATGTGTCTGCTTACAAGTCTGAGGTCAGGACCATGACCCACATTCAAGGAGTGGGGAGGGATAGCATATATCATGACACATGTACTAGATCACAGGATGTATACAAGACTTGCCACATATCCTATTACAAACTGATAACATATCTCCTTTCTGAGGATACCTCCTAATCTACCCATCTGTCTGAAAGAAATGCCACCATGGCAGCCACCAAGGCAAAAACAAATAAGAAGCCAAAAGAAAATGCAGACAAGAGCACCTGGGCTGAAGGGAAGAATACAAGAGTTTCATTCTGGGCCAGGATTTCTGTTCGTCTAACCCATAAGCAAAATACAGTTCACGCAAAATTAATCACAGAATGTAAGGTGAAAAATAAGCTAATGTGTCCCCTCTTTCAAGGACTTAATGAAGAGTACACAGAAGGTAAATATTACGCAGTCATGGAAAGACAGCAATACTCACCACAAATAGCAGCTATATGAAGTGGTGTGTATCCCCTGTCATCTCTGGAAAACGGAGTGACAATGGAAGGATCATTCATTTTCCTATAAAACAGGGTAGTTTTCAAGAACATAGGTTATCTGTATACCAGGTACTGGAGAAAGTTTACAATCACACACACACACACACACACACCCGCCCACACCATAGTTTTCAAACCTATTTACCCTCTACTATTTCTCATTAACAGATTATTCCATATGGGTTTTTTATTAAACCAAAAGAAAAAAAAATCCAGACATCTATTCTTTTGGCTGCGAAGTCCAAATTCAGAGAGAAGAGTCACTCTTTAATGTGTCCAAAGGACGTCACACTATCTCCCCTCTATGGGAAACTGAGCTCCCAGCTTTTCACTACTTTCCTATTCAAATCTGCATGCATAATTCTGAGACACCTACAATTTCTTCTGTCCCTCTCAACCTAGATATATACACACACAATCCTAAATGCAGCCAATATCCTCTCCAACCAGAAGCATTTTCTGGACAAGGCACTGCACATTCCAGTATTGCCCTCATACTCCAAAGGAAATCCTGGAACATAGACTTTTAGAAAGCTTTTCATACGGAGATGAAGAATCCTTACCCAGAAACCAGTTTCTCACAATTGTCACAGAAACAGAGTGGGTGACACATTTTCTGTACAGTGTCTTTATCACTGTCACCTTGACTTAGTAATCGTTCCACTTCCTCCTGGTTACCTGAAGCAATATACTACAAAAAGCCAAGAGGAGAAAGAGTGAGGCATTGATGTGAAGAAGCTTAAAATAAAACCTACTTCATCCACTGAAGCACAAAACCAACGCAACCGAGTATGAATGAAGCACTAGAAGCGCTGGTGCAAGGCTGGATAGGGCTGCTGCACATAATCTCCAATGAGTTTTCAGTATAAATAGCCCTTAGATCTGATCTTAGTTTGCTTTCCATTAAAAAAAAAAACTTAAAACAAAATTCACATTGTCGTCTTCCAGACTCAGTTACAACAATGTCCGCCCTCTGTTCAGACACATTATTACTAGCAGTCTCTAGCCATAGCTGTATAATTAGTAGCTTTGCTTTGTCTTTGCACAGGTGAAATTCTCTTTTGATCATTACATTATGAGATTAACACAATATGTAGGAGATGGGAGGTGACTGCACTTTAGATGTTTTTTTCAGCAAAACTTATTGGTTTTAGGCACCAAAGTCTCTGGAGACTAACAGCCATTGGCATTGCATCTCTGTTTTAATGGGCTATTGACTATTACAGCAGTACTATTCCAACTCCATTTGTTTCTGTGCTAGAATCTGTAAAAACACACTGCCAACTTGCAGAAGCTTTGGCACAGAACTGCAATGCACTGATTACCCAAGCACCTCTTTATAGTCTAACGTATGGCTTCTTGGCACTCCAAAGTAGAAGCAGCATGGTGAAGTCATTATGAAGTGTGTGTTATAGTCTAGAAAACTGTGTGTAAGAGATTATATATGTACAATGTTCTGCAATGCAGATTTTTCACCTTGAACAAGCAATCTATTGGGGTTGTGGACATCTGGGACAGCAAGTTCATTCTTTGTCTCAAGAACTTGTCACTAAACCTCTCAGATTCCTGCAAAGAAACAAGCCATGTCAACCAGTGTTCCATATATTAGTAAAAAGAAAGTATTTTTATAAAAAAAAGTTATTTTTAAATATGCAATACATATATTTACCAGCTCTTAGCTTATGTAACAGGTTAAAGCCTAAAAGTTTGATTTAATATTTAAAATCCTGTATCAATGACTTTGTACATTTGTACAAGAGCATTCCCCGTCACCTAATTGGATGTTAGTCCATAAAATAATCCCAGGGCACCCCTTAGACATTTTAGTACTAAAACATCTGAGTTTCATTAACAAAATAAAAGTAAGTTTTTCTATAAGAAAGACCAAAGTAAAAGCAGCTTTTGAAGTGGCCAAGTTAGTGCGAGGTGTGCTTCATATAAAACACAGACTAAAGGGTGTGTGCCAAAGAGCAAGATGGACAGTCATAAAGCTACTGCCTAAAAACAGGCCCAGGGCAGATACTATCTGCTGCCAGCCATGTAGCAGAGTCAAGCTGAAGCCCCAGAATCAGAAAGCCCCTCAGAATCATTCTGGATTCGTCTGAAGGTTTCTCTACCTAACATGGCCACAAAATCTGCAAAGTTAGCGCTGGTGTTAACAGTTGAGAAGAAATGGATGACAGAGACACATTCTTCAAACACTTGAGATTAAATCTCAAAATAACAGTTACTGTATTTGCATGTAACAAATACTCAGCCAGTGCCCGGTGTGTGAAGGTAATAAGGCAGCATATCAAACTGCAGCATTACAAAAATCAATTCAGAGCAAATGAACACAAGATCACCCAGGTTTCCTGGTGGTATTGGAATGTGGAGTCCAGCAGCTTTTCTGGAAACTTGGATCCCTAAGGTTTTAATGTTAAGATCACAATAGGTGATCTCATGGAGAAAGCCTCTCAAAACTATCTATAAAGCCACCATCACCACTAGAACTACTCTTTTAAGAATTGAATAGAAACAGAAATCTGTTCTGGTGCTTCTAGATAATTTGGCTATAATTAAGGTTTCTTTCAATAGTTAAACATGTTTGCTATGGAGAAATTTTAGGATGAAAACTTGCAAAGGATTATGGGTGTATGTGCTATTGTACTATTTTTCATAAGCCTCACATGAGCTGTGCTCTCCTTACAGCAATTTCATTAGTCACTAAATTTACACAGTTGTAAGATGAATAAAAGGAACTCAATTTGCTTGCACATATATGAGCTGCTCTCTCCCAAAGAGTGTACAATCTTTAACATTGCTTGTTTTCTTCTTTGAATTTTCCAAACAAAATTTTAAAGCACTAACTCTTCTAAGAACTTGTTTGGTTTTGATCACTAGTAGCCCCTGTATTTAGTTATGCATACTAAACCATGGAAGTTTTTAAACAATACATATGACTGACCTACAATGGAAAACTCAATACAGAGATTTAAAAACTCAACACTGTGATGTGAGACTAGAGAACATGTATATCCTCTAAATTGGTTTGGTTTGTGTTTTACTTGCACACAAAAGATAGCAGAACAGACACCAACGTTTTCAAACCTAGGTGCCTAGCATTCTCGTACCTAAATAGGTAGGCAGGTTTTTTTTAGAGGTTTTGGTGAAGTAGCACCTGCTGCTTCCACTGGATGAGTTGACAGGTAGGTGTGAAAATGTGGATTTTAGTGCCTAATTAGAGGCACCCAGGTTTGAAAATGGCCTGAGTGTGTAGTGCAATTGGTCAGAGACAGTTTAATACTGCAAGTAATTACAATCTATGGAATTAATGAACACCAGAAATCCCAGGCAAGTAGTTCAGCACTATTTCCTCCTCTCCCAAATGATGGCAATCCTCATGCTCCAGAGTAAAAGCTTGTCACATGAAATATCAGGAAAGATTTTGCCCTGTTACATAATTGGCACATATTCCCACATGGGAATAAAGAGAAATAATGAATGGGTAACCATCTGAAGCACTGAGTATTGACCATTTCTACAAGATAATCAACTGAAAGGATAAATTGCATGTTCTGGTTAGCTATTATGTTCTACACTTCAGTGAGTGAGAATGAGGATTTCATCTGTTTGAGAGTAGAGCATGGGCCCCTGGATGGATTGTTTTGGTTAGAATACTCTAGATAATTACCAAAAACATTGCTTGTGTTGCAGTAGGACAACATAGATTGCATCCCCAGAACTTAAGCACATATCATCCCTTATCTACAGGACAAAAGAGATAGTGAAATATATTAGAACCTGCCTTCAATCCCCTGCCAAAATCCTTAGACAATAATGGAGTCCAGAACAGTAAATACCTCCATTTCCACCAGTGCTGATGTAGGTCACTAGTTAGAGGGGAATTTTATTATAATGAACAACACTTTAGACCTTCTGAGGATGTGCAGAACTCTTGGATGGTTGAGGACATTACTGTCCATGTATTTCAGTGTGAAAGTCTTCTCTTCCCACTCCCCAAAAAGGGGCAGGTGTTTTGTTTCAGAATCTCTGAACTAGAACTTGCTGCTACATTCTGGCCCATTAAATGAAAGCCCTTTGTTACTGGCCCCTGCCACTGGGGCATATTAAGAGTTATGAAGCCCCACTATCCACAGGCACAAATTCAAAGAGGGGCCTTCATAACTCACATGCTTCTCCCGTCCCTATCCATTTTACCACCCACACAATAGGTCCATCCAGATACAGGCTCTTTTCAACTCCTCTCCCAGCTGTGCCTCAATCTCTTCTAGTTTTCTCCATTGTGCCTCTAGTCTTTTCCTCATTTGCTTTTTCAAAGTGATGAGACATATGCTGTCAACAGGCCAGTTGCCTTGCCTTGGATAGGCTGATTCCTCCCTGTGTTTTGCCCACAGCTGGGTGCTCTAGGGACTGGTGGAGGGAGGGACTAAGAAGGAGCAGGCTGACTGCTAGCAGCTAAGTGATCTGTCCCCACTGCAAGCAGCATCAGGAGTTGTCACTGCAGAACTGGAGATTCAGCATCTCTCCTTACCATTTAATTCCTCTGTTTCCCCCACCAGTACTGGATACCTTGGAATGGAGTGGAGTGAAGGATTCAACAGGATCCTATGGCAAGCAGACCCTGAAACTTGGCCTAGTGACTAGTGCCCCAGCCAGGAAACTGAAGACCAGCTGATTTATTCTTTGCCAGGGCAGAACTAAATAGGAGATTAGCGATCAACACTCAAATGTGGTCAGTTGCTGAGGACTGGTGAGACCAGCAGAGACTATACTACTACCCTGAGTTTTTACCCCTTTTTTCTGTATACACTACCCTCCTCCCACCCCACCCCACCCTTCCGCCTTCACTCAGGGAATTTTGCTCTTTCCTGTTCAGTAGCTGCTGGGTGACTTGTACTAGTTCCCAGCTCTACTCCTCACCGCACATGGCTCACAGTGCACTGTATAGAAGCAATGCCTGTTCTCAGATCCCTTTTTATTGAGGTAATCCAGAAGATTCAGACTGGCCCAGAACCCAACAGAGAAGGGGAGTTTTGATGAATGGTGGCCTCAATTTCATTCTCCCAGCCCCTGGGGGTCCTATCTTTTTCAGGCTTCCCTTCTTTCTTAGAATAAACTTTATTGCTGACACCCCAAGCCCCAGTGCTGCAGCTGCTAAAGGAGCACTATACAACTCCCTGGTTTACACATCCCTAGGAATGGCACTAATGGGGGGAGGGGGAAAAAAGGGGGACAACACGCAGAAAAGAATGAGATTCCCTAGATGCCTGAAGCTGATCCTGTTGCTCCCTAGTGTTGCAGGTTTTCCTTAGAAGTCAACATAGGACCATTTGCCATCTAGGTAACAATGGAAATGGAAGTTGGATGTAGGAAGGAAGCCCAGAGGGAGAGAGGAAAACTAGGAACCACCAGCACATTGAGTATAGTGCAGACTGAGTCATTTGAAAGGCTTATGAACCTTGCAGGCTGGAATCACTACTCTGCATATACTCTGGTTTCAGATTTCAAATGCAACAAGTTGGTACCAGGGAAATACTCTGAGGCACTGCTTGGGTCTCTGGTTCTCCTATTTGGAACTCTGGAAGAATCAATTAGTGTTCATTCTCCGAACAGACATCTAAGATTGTCAGCAATGTCAGAAAATTGGAACAACCTTTAATATATAGTTGTGTTATGTAAAGAATTGCTCTATTCAGTTATCTGAAGACAGATGGGACCAGACTTAGAGGAAGGCAATTTTTATTCTTTTGTCCTCTCTTTTTAAATGAGCAACTTGTTTTATATAAAAAAAATTGTCTTTTGAAAAAGAGACCACAATTCAAATACAGTTTTTTACTGGCATCCTCAATGTTAGTTCATGCGCTGTTTTACAAAGGGAATTTAAAAATGTAAGTATTGCTGGCCTGAGAGTGAACTGGGACTATTGCTATTTATATTACAAGAATTTTGAGATAGCTGCATGAAATTAAAAAGGAAAAATTGCAAACTTTGTTTTTAACATTAACACTTTATTATATTTTCTTAACAGGATTCAATATAGCAATATAACAAGAGATACTAAATACAAAAATGTCATGTTCTTTTCTAAATGTTCAATAGTTCAGAGTGCCATAGATTTGTGGAAAGATCACCACGGAAAAGCAAACTAGCATATTACCTTAAAAGTATTTCTTTAAATAAAATGTTGAAGTTACTCTAAGGAGGTTTTGCTGTGTTAAGATTGTGCCCTGGAATTGTCCCACCCCAAACCCTGTACATTGAGCCAATCAAGCAATCAGGCCACGGTAATCCAGATTCCAGTGCTATGCAGTTGACAGATAATTCAACAAGTCTCAGTCTCTCTGGTCCCATGTTCACATCCTTTGGTTTCCAGGTCACACAGGGAACACCTATTTTTGCAAGAGCAGAAACTCTAGAGTGCTTTGAGAGCTTAACAACCAAGACAGGTTACAAAACAGAGTAAACAGACTACAGTACACTTTAAAAAAGCTACTGAGAAGGACTTTGTTAAAAAAAAAAAACCCAACCAACCCACCCCAACAGGTAGGTGTCTTTTTAGGCTCTCCTCCTTTGGCACAAGAAACAAGCGTGATCTAAATTCAGAACCTAGTCTGTTTTCCACATGTAAGAGGCTGGCTCCCTACCCTAAATAAGTCACAGGGGCTCTCCTTTGACCATGACAGCTTTTAAAGTCACATCAGCACCATCCCTTGATTGGCCTGCAGGAACTGGAGCTGATTGACAGAAGGCATGCTCACCCACCATGAAATTAATTCACTGCATCTGCAGCATTTCTGACCCCTGCTAGGTTAGAGACCCAAGAGCAAACCTGGGCTTCAAACTCTGCTGTCCAGCATCACAGAGCTTTCTGTTACCACTGGGCTATCATGCTGGTGCCACAAAGTTCATTATTTGCATTGCATAAATGATTTGTTAAATGTCATCAGCTTCACAAGAGGGAAATCCAAAGCTGGTGCCCACTATTTGGAAAGTATAAATGGAATACATTTAGAAGCTGCACTATGTAGTCAAGGCTCGCTGAATAATTCTGTTTTGATCTATACTGCAACCTTCTCCCCCCCCCTCACCCCCACTATGTAGGTTTTAGCCAGGGTTTTTAAAATAAACATTAAAAGAAAAAGGCTGCACAGCATTCTAAGAGAAAGCATGGTACTGAAATCTGTAAGACTGTATTGAGGTTAAAACTATGCTGCTATCTAATAAGACAAATGATAGATAAAAAAAGTTCTAGTATTTTTAAAAAGTTACTAAAGCCATTATGCGATACTACGATTTTAATGCGTTTCCTTAGTAAATATTTTAAGAATACAGTTTTAAAGATCAGGTTTTGTATAGTGTTGTTGTACAACCAGCCACAGCAGTTCATTATGTTGTATGCTTCAGGCTACATGACATCTTGCTAAGTACTGTGCAATGTGTATATGTGATATTTTCACCCAAGGTATTCCACTTTGACAGATAACCATTTGCCTTTAGTTAAATTTGATTACTCAGTACACATTCCTTTTCATATCTAACTGTTGCCAGTTACAGAATTCTATTTGTTTTCTAGACCCAAAACTCTAGATAATAATGCTTCAACAGAAACAGATAGAATGGAAGATAAATTGTTAATTTATCCTCAGACTGCTAAAAGCCTTTGATCCACATAACAGGCTAAAGTAAGAATTTGGAACCTTTAAATGCTATGTGTCCCAACATAGACTATTAGGGTTGGAAGGTACCTCAGGAGGTCATCTAGTCCAACCCCCTGCTCAAAGCAGGACCAATCCCCAAATCCTTAAGTAGCCCCCTCAAGGATCACTCACAACCCTGGGTTTAGCAGGCCAATGCTCAAACCACTGAGCTATTTTGCTTTATAAGCAACTAGAGGACGGTAAGGTAGTCCAGTGATTTGTCAAGTAAAGCAGCAGATGTTGTGCTCACTGGTGAAACTCACATTTACCCCACCCACACTTGAGAAAGGTCATTAGCTAAGACACCAGCTCACTACTCTTTTCAAAGAAGTGCGGTGGGATCTTTTGCCTCCTTCCTGGCTGTGCAGGTAGAAGATGGAGACCCTGGGTTTGAGATTTTCTCCTAAAGGATGGAACCTCGCTCTAAGTAGCCTGTTGTTGGATCACCATTAAGCATATGAAGCCAAACTTCATTGAGAGACTGAACACAACTACTAGCCTGGAAGACAGAATGCTTTCTGCTGAATTATATTAAACCAGGACAGAAATGCACAGATTCATTGCAAGACTGGAAACATGGAAATCCCAGGGTCTAACAACTGGCTGACACTACCTTCTTTTTGCTAATGTGGAAGCTGTGGTCACTCAGCTACCCCCTCCCCACTTCTGTTGGAAAGAGAAGGAAAATACCTACCTCTAAAAAAGTATTAGAAGGAGCGGTTAATACTTGTAAGGTGCTAAATACGGTCATAAAATTATCTTACTGTTGGTCTGTCAGAGAGGTTTCCTTGTCGGATATATTCTATAGCAGCCTCAACAGAGGTCAGGCAGTATCCCAGTTCATCCTTTGCTGAACTGCAAAACCTGAAGTTTTTGATGTAACTCAAATTTGCCATCCTAAAAGTAAAAATAAAACAATTATCCTTAAGGATTCATGAAGGTGTGGGGTAGAGGGCTTATTTTAACATTGCTACTCAGTCTACTCAGAGAGGGGAGAGAAGTGGATGGAACTAGAAGCCAGTTCACATTCTCTTATCACAAGGAGCTAGCAGCTATATTTACAGACCCCTGAGCGTGTTGAGAACAAAGGAAACTTATGCCAAGAACTCTATGAGGGATGTGACCCACAGTGAGAATCTGTTATATGAAAAGTGAAATATTAAGTTACATTAGGTTTTGGGTTATTTTAGTATTTATTTGAAACTGAGAAGAAAGGAGATAATGGAAGAGACTGAACCAATTGTCCAGCAAGGGGAGATAACAGCTTACATACAAAATACCCTTAAACTGCTGGCTGAAAGAATGAAGAGTTATGCAAAATATAGTATTCAGTATGGACACACTTCCCAGGATTATGAGCTGGTGCTAAATTCTATGGTACTTGAAAACTTAAGCACTTCGTTATTTTAGATGCCTTTTTATAAAGGAAAAAAAAATTCTGTTAAAAGCCACATCCAGGATTGCAATGCTAATGCAACTGTTACATTGCAAGTACATTTAGATGCAAGATTCATACCTTTATGGATACTGGGTTAGAGATTAATTATAAATTAGATATTAGCAGTAAACAATTAAGTTAATTTCAGCAACATTCTAGTTACATTATCCCTCAGGATATTGATTAATCTCCAGCTGTTCTATGCCTTTGAATGTCAAGTTCCCCAGGAACCAAACTGGGAATTGAGGATTGGTTCCTGGCTGCTTTGAGACAGATGAAGTCAGGAATTTTGGTATGAAATAGGTCCAAAAGGTGAAGATGGGTAACATCAAGAAGTCCAGAGGGGGCAAAAACAAGCAACATTTGATGTGTGATGGAAGAGCTATAAAAGTGAGAGGGAAATGGAAGCAAGGTTTTCAGCTCTTCCCCTAGGGACTGGAGATCAGCAATAAAAAGGGACTTGCTTAAATTAAAGATCCCTTCAAACCTATTTGAGAAATTGTTATAAAACTATATAATAAACAAACCCCCCCCCAAAAAAACCCAGCAAGCCTGTCCTTGTAGAGCTAGCTGTTTCTAGAAGCATTTATTTATGCAGCAACATTATGTACAAGTTACAAATATGTTTGTACAGTAAAAAGAAACTGTTACATACCAGTTAGGAATCTCTGTTTTTACAAGCAGATACAGTAACACAGAGAGAAGATCATCTGCACACATGGTCTCCATGTTAACTGAAGGAAATAAGAGTTTGTAATAGGAAAAACTTTAACATAAAGCCACAATAGGCCAAAGATAAGAGCCAGGACTGAACACGGATTTTAATATTTAAGCTTTTTTAAACTCATTTCAGATAGAAAGGTGACTTATTCAATATTTTCTACTGATACCCTCAACAGGACCCAGACCCACCCAACAGACCATGCACCTTCTAGGTGACCCATATAGGTCAGCCTAGTCAAGAAGTGTCAGCCTATGGCAGAGTGCAAAAAAATACCCTGGAGTCACCTCTGTCAAAAACTCTTCCCTCAAGAAGAAAAGGAGTTTCTAGGACTCTAGGGTTTGAATAATTACTCCCCCCAAAACCCTGCATAGCCCTACAACGAACAGCCTCGCAGCCAATGAGCTTTCCTTTAAAATAATAAATAACTTTGTGATGGGGAGGAGAGGCATGGACTGTGGAGAGCTACTGCCCCCTCTTCACTTCAGCCCCATTGAACAGTTTGGTGTGACTACACCAACACTCAATATCTGACTTCAAGAGGGTCAGGTTTCATTAGAGGGACTTAATTTTACATCTTCAATGGATTAACAAAAGGCATCATGCAATAGTGGGAACAAACATTTATCTTCCAGGATTATTGTTCCACAGTTTTATTCTATTTTTAAGTTTTGTAAAGAAAAACTCTCAACTTAACATCCTTTGGGGGGGTCAGTGTGTTAACAAGATTATCGGTGTCTTTAAGGCAGATGTCAGAGTGTTGTAGCAACTCAACAGCGCTACAATGAAATCACTCAACTCCTTGAAGAAAAATATTCCTCTGCAGCAGAAAGAAAAATCAACATTAGGCTTTTTCTCTGCTGAGATATTAATGCAAGGCAAGAGTTTTCCCCCCCACAGGAAGTTTATGCCCAAGGTAAGTATACTACTTCAAGGGTCTGTTTTGCCCAACGTGACCAGATAGCAAGTGTGGGGAAAAAAAAAAAATCAGGATAGGGAGTAAGAGGCGTCTACATAAGACAAAGCCCCAAATATCAGGACTGTCCCTATAAAGTCGGGACATCTGGTCACCTAGTTTTACCTGTTGTACTTAATATTCTGCAAGCCAGACCCTTAGTATTCTATTTGAACATTAATTCTTCCATATATAAAAATAATGCAAATAAAGTTAGAAAGTGTATGTAAAGTCCTTTCGAGATGAAGAGTGCCACATATTAAAATTAATTACCAGTTCATTGCTTTGAATACCAACCTCTTTGGCTAGGAGACTGCATAATAATTTGCACCACTTTTCGAAGACAGATCAGCTTCTGTTGTGGGGAGGTGCATTTATTCAGCTGACCCAATTCTCGCTTTGCACGTGGAATATTAAAGCTATAAAATATTTTTGAAAGATAAAAGCCTTAGTATACAACCCAGATTTATGAGATGTACTAATTAAGTATGCTTGTGCAATTGTTCAAATTTCAGGCAATACCATGAATTAAAGCCCAAGAGGCAGAGCACACTTCTGCACACCCAGGGAATCAGGGAGATTTGCATTTGAACAAAAAGGTGGAACTTGTTCCAAATGTTGTTGAGCACATAAGCGCTGACTCTGTGGGTGCTCCAGCCCTGCAGCACCTACGGAGGATTTGGGGGGGGGGGGAAATGGTGGGTACTCAGCACCCTCCAGCAGCCCCCTGATCAGCTCCCCCAACTCCTCCCACCCGCAGCCCCACCAATCAGTGTCCCCCCTCCCCCCCAATCCCTCCCACCCGCTGGCAGCCCTGCCCATCACTGCCTCTGGGCGATCAGCTGTTCAGTGGCATGCAGGAGGTGCTGGGGAGGGAGGAAGGGAGCAGCGAGGGTGGCGGGTGCTCGGGGTGGAGCAGAGATCGAGCACCCCCTGGCACATTAGAAAGTCAGCACCTCTGAAAGCAAAATAAAAGAAGGAGAGAAGTTTTAAGATACCGGAGGCAATGAGGAATTAAGACAACATCAGTGGGGCAGCTAACCCAAGCGGATGCCCTCAAACCCTTTACTTTTCTATCTTTTGGAGAAGTGAGAACATCGCAGGGGCTAGTGCAGAAAGAAATGGACTTTCCTCCCCTGGAGTAGTGAGCAGACTTGGGGGAGAGAGTTGCTTTTTGGCTGACCTGAGACCTACTTAAAACTTTAATCCATTCTTGATGAAGAGTCATTTAGAAGTCCCTCATCATGCAACTCTCACCTGAATTCAGGCTTAACTCCAATATCTTTTTGCTGGAGATCTTGGAGGCTTCTTGTAATTTTGTTAAAGGCTGCATCCTAAGCAGTGAATAAAAATATTTTTAGAAGCTGTACAAAAGTTTGTCCATCAGTCTTGCATATATTAGTTATATTAAGGGGGGGAAATCCCTTACCTCACTTGCCTCAATAGTTCCCACATATTTAAAGATCAGATCATAAACATCATGATGTACATACATCTGGGGAATAAACACCACAGTTTAGGAAGGAAAAGGAAAGACGAAATAAAAATAACCCATTGATATTTTTGCCCAGCCTCAGAGACTTACTTCAACTGCTTGTTTCATCAGATTCATCTGAGATTCCTGCTTTGCAAGCATCCTCTAAAAAAATATGGGAATTTATGCATTGAGTTAAATACATGTCTAAGCAATAGGCAGCTATTTTCACAGTACGGATTTACTGAAGTAGCACTTACCAAGTGAGAATCCCTCAATAAATGCTGGAGGCATTTGGTGTAAAGTGCATTAACAGAATCCTGAAAAGGCAAGACATAAGATATTTAAATATGAGCAATGCAATGCTAGAACTCAGACAAATCCTGATTATTTAAGCCAGGCAAGTAGTCCCATTCAATTAGTAGGACGTACTGAAGTGCAGAGACAAGCAGGATTTGATTTTTTTTTTTTAATTAAAAAAATGCAAACCACCATAATCCTTTATGACTAAATACCCCACATTTTCACAATTCTATTTACAAAATATTGTGACATGAAAAGCTTTAATAAAATAAACTCAAATAGTGAATTACCTAGGTACAAACATTAGGTCAAAATTTTAGGTGATCAAAGGTTAAAAGTAAGATACTGACTATGTAATGTCGTAGGCTTTTTCTTTCATGGTCTTTAAAAGTCCTATGGAAAGATGCAATGTGTTTGTCAAATCTTTCAGAGTGTCTTCCCAAAAACTCTCTCACATCCTCAATATTTTTCAGGGAATAAGATTTTGATGGGGTTTTAAATTCTTCTGTAATGAAAGTTAGGAGTCAGTGCACCACAAAGCATCCAGGTTCTTTTACCATCTATATTGCAGAATCTGCTCCCATTTATCTAGGCAACTTAACCATCACCTACAGCCAAAGCAAGCTCGGTTCTCATTCCCTCCAAACCAGACTTTAACCTAGTAGTCTTCTACTGCTCTTCTGAAGGTGTAAGTAAGTAACCAGAAATTTAAAAAAAAAAAAAAAAAAAAAAAGCACTCCTTCAAAAAGAGAAGTTATTTTCAGAAGCCAGATTAAGGTTCATGGTTTGATTCCATATAGGAGTAAATCAGACTCATTTAAACTTATTGTTCAAATCCAGTTTTCACACTTCCCTGACAGTTATTACTCCACTTTCCCTAATGTCAGTTTCATTTATATAGTTTCACATTTTGTCTTGCAGAGGGTCTGGTAAAGTATGTTTAGCCTTTTAGGGACAGTATTCATTCTGAGAAGTTTCCATTTTGCTTTTTAATTTTATTGTACCCTTGGTGAGCAGCAACGACTTGCCAAAATTCTGCAAAAAAGCTACATATACTGCTTTAAAGCAGTAACTCTGGCAATATTTCCCTAATCTTACCTACAGTATCTCCAATCCAGAGCAGGAAAGTGTTCTTGCTCAGATCCATGTCAAATGCAGCCAGTTTAAGAAGCAAGAATTAAAAATTTTAAACACTAAAGTCAGGCATCACCAAAAGAAAAAGCTGCTACAAAAAACGGTTATCAGACAGACAACTTCTAAAGACGGCAACTGACCATGTCAAAAAGAGTTTACTCTCATCTCAAGATCTCAGTAGAAAGAGGCAACACCATTAATAAAGTGATACAAGTACTAGTTTTAAACAGAGTCAAGACAATAAGCTGTCTGATAATGACCAACCTGAAATTCTAATTCCATGTTGCATTAAAAACAAGCATTTCACAGAGCTGACTTTCAATTCACATTGAAGCCATTTAAAAATAATTTCATTAAGTCATACTACATAAACCTTGGCTGGGTTTGTTTGTTTGTTTTTTTTAAATACACAGTTTGCTTCTTGCCTAGCTGCACTATCAATAGTGATAGCATGCCAATTAAAAAAAAAATCCTGAGTTTTCAATCCAAAGTACTGCTTTGTAAAACAAACCTAGAATTATACTGAACCCTATAAAATAGAGGACTGCCTTGTTTCACACCAAAGCAGACCAACTGTTGGTGTTTTCCTGGCATTTCTGTACGCACCTAAGATTTCAGATTCTTCCAGGGGATGAGCTATACACAATAAGCTAAAACTTTCTTCTTTTTCATTGTAGAATGTTTCCTCAAAGAGAACAGGTACTGAGAGATGATGATTAAAACCAGTTCCTAAAATAATCAAGTTTCCCTGGATAAAGATTTCCTGAAATTAAAAATAAATCATAATATTGAGCAGAAAAAACAGGAAGTTGACAATTGCAATACATAGTTCCGTATACTAGGAAAAGAAGGGGGTATTTGTAATGGTCTTTTTTTTTTTTTTGGTCAGAGACCCTTTCACATTCTCCTTGCTTCAACAAGTCAGTGCCGCAGGGAGTGATTTTTTTTTTAAATCAAGATTACTAACGTGGGATGATTGTGTGTGTCCCCCATCCCCCCACAAGTTTGTTCTCCACTGCATCATTTGTTCAAGGAAAATTCAGACACATTTGTTCAAGATTCAGAAGATAGCAGGTGCCCAAGTTTTTAAGTTACTCAACTTGAGACACCTTAAAAGGGCCAATTTTCAGAAAATGCCTACTACCCATCTTTCTGATAGAGTCATGCCCCTTTTAAAAGGTGCCTTGAGTTGGGCACCCAAAAAAAACCCCACACCCCACAAACATGCTTTTCCATATTCATTTTTAGCATTTTTTTTTTAATAAGAACTTTTGAAATGCTTTAGGTGCACTGAAACTTATTTTATAGGCATTAGGGACAAAACACTCATTTCAACAAGAATTCTGAACTTCTTTATTTCAAACTGCACTGGAAAAAAACCCAATGCCATTCTAACTGATACTAGCACGCCACACAGCAGGACTCCTCATTTATAGCAATTAGTATGACTGTCCAGTTTGTTTTAATACATCTTTAACTTTGTAACATTAAGTCACCAGAATGTTTCTGATTCAGTTTGTGCAGAGTGTGAGGAGACTGCAATTCATAAACGCAAGAAAAAAAACAAAACAAAACAAAAAAGTCAGATTCTGTGCCATCTTCTTCTGGACAAACTTCCCCCTTACTATCTATACAAGTACAGCTAGAGTACTAGCACAGAACTCAACCTAAAGTTCTCTTGGACAGAACAGACAGCCCATCCTACTAATTAGCTCTACGAATAAATATAAATAAATACTTTG
The DNA here is from genome assembly GCF_016161935.1 of Mauremys reevesii. Lineage (NCBI taxonomy): Eukaryota > Metazoa > Chordata > Testudines > Geoemydidae > Mauremys > Mauremys reevesii. The sequence continues at coordinate 24,630,710 of NC_052638.1, forward strand.
CACAAATGCAGTGATGTTAATTTGAAGCTGTATCTCCATTTCCCCTTCTGTAAAATGGGTTTGGAGTTACACTCCCAGTAGCAGAATCAGGAACAGAGACCAGACCTCCAGTTATCTGCCCTACTCATTAGATAGTGCTATCACTCAAAGTTTGGTCTCTCCCCTTTCACTCTCGTCTATCATGTTCCCAGGCAGAACCCCTCCACCAAATATGTATTAACAAGAGAATACCTTTCCATTTAAGGTCTGAAATTTTTCTTCCACTGGTTTTAAAACATAGGAATCAAATTGGCAGGTAGAGAGACTGCTGCTTGAAAAGCTCCCTTTGCACGGTACTAATATCTGGAGAAAGAATAAAATCAGTCAATTGCATGCCGCTGTAGGAGGAAATGCAGTGTGCCAACTGCTTCAGAAATCAAACAACCTTCGTTCTATGTTCCTCATCAAGCACTCTTCATATCAGACCTGTAACATCATTTGACAGTGTCTATAATTTTTTTTTAAAAGGAACAAAGTATAAGTAGAGCCCATAACCAAGATTCCTGCTCAACATCTCAGATCACAGAATTTAAAAAAAAAATAAAAAAAATAGGTTTTCTAATTAGCTGCAAGAGATAGGAGATCATCAGAGTATTGATTCTAAGTACACTGCTACCTCGATATAACACCACCCGATATAACACGAATTTGGATATAACGCAGTAAAGCAGTGCTCCGGGGGGGGGGGGGGGGAAGGGGGGGAAGGTGGGGGCTGCGCACTCCGGTGGATCAAAGCAAGTTCAATATAACACAGTTTCACCTATAACGCGGTAAGATTTTTTGGCTCCCAAGGACAGCGTTATATTGAGGTAGGTGTATAGCAAGCTGGGACAATCAGAGCACTTTGTACCCAAAAGGAAAGGCAGATGGAACTTGATGCAAAAAGCAACATCTCTACCAAGACCCCCAGTCATATAAATACAGATCTTATATTGCTGACATTTTTACATTAAATTAAAAACCCGAGACTAAGCAGCTTAAAGTGTTCATTAAGGTATTTTCTTAGACCAAGTGAAAGACAACCAGAAGAAAGAAAAAAAAAAAAACCAAACCCCACACCATAGATGGTGAGGCCTCCTCCCATTAACAGGTTAGTGGAGCCTTTAGAGCAGTGATTCTCAGCCAGGGATATGGGGCCCTCTGGGGAGGCCATGAGCAGGTTTCAGGGGGTCTGCCAAAATAAACCAAAGAGCTGGGCTGGCTGCCCTGTGCCCCAGCTAAAGCCTGTGCCCCACCACCTGAGGCAGAAGCCCGAGTAACTTAGCTTGATGGGATCCCCAAGAAAATGTCCTGCTTGCTACCCTTAATTGCTACCTTGGCCCTGTTTTTTAAAAATCTACTGGATATGCAGAAAAAGAGTTGTGGCACACATGGGCTGTAGGGGGAGCGCTCAGAGGGGAAAAAAAAAGTTGAGAACCCCTGGTCTAGAGTGAATGTTCTTCTATTGATTGCATAATTAATAGTACTTAACTATACAATCATTTGAAATGAAGTACAGTCTGTTTTCAGCTTTTGTGATAGAACTGAGTGCTCATGGAACGTGCTGGACTGATGTTCATACACAGGGCACAGCCCAGTGATACTCCAAGCTTCCCTCCCTCATGCTGCCCAGCCATTGTGCCTCAACCCTGACCTGGGAGAAATCTCTTTTAAGAACTATCCTCTTATCCATCACCTTGCTAATTCAATCCTCTACATCTCTGGCAGTTTGTACTCTCCAGGTTGGATTCACAATGAAAACATACAGTGCCGGTGCTAGCCCTGAAGCAGGAATATTCCCCCCCCCTCCCAATTCCCAATACTAAAACAGGCAAGTTCTTACAATAAAAAAAGTGAATGGGAGGCCCTCTGGAGCTGCTTGGGGCACTAAGAAATTGCTTAGTCTGTTTATGCAGAATACTGTCTCTACAAACATAACCACTGGTACTAGCCTCAGTCCACTCAACTGCGGTGTGGTGAAGTTTTAAGAGCAATGACTTGCAGTTGCTACTATCCTCACCAGGATTTGAGCTATCTGAAAAGGTTTTAAAAGGAAGAAAGTCTGCCCCCTTTGCAATCAGAGTTTTCTTCATTATAACATACTTGATCACTGTTTCACTTTGAAGCATTTCTTAAAGTTCAGCCCTTCATTTTAACTGGGATTGGAGAGAGAAGAAAGTGAAAAGATGGAGTGTGGTTTCTTCAGGCACCACAGTTATAAGTAAGGTAACTGGAGAATCCCAGGATATTGCTATAATGGCCTTCAAATTTGAGAAGTCTTCTGCAAGTCATTTAGATTGTCTATTGAGTTTGCTTATAGGCTCCCTTGGCAATTGTCAGACCAAGTCTTCAGTACATATTGAGTATGCCAAAGGTTTCTTACCTTTTTGGGGAGGAATAGCAAGATTTACTTGAACCACCAACTTTAAAGTAGTTTTGAAAAGATGTTTGGTGTATTTTTTTTTTTTAAAAAGACCCAAAAAGCTATGCATAGTCTCAGTTTCACCAACATTGCTTATCTAGGACATAATGGCATCCACAACTAATATAAGATTGTTTCTTAAAAGAGACGGTTAATTTTTAGGAAAGAAAATTCTGCTTTCTTTCCTATGTGGGGAATGAAGCATTGTGTGTTAGATTATCAAATACAGAAATTATTCCATTCAAGGCTATTTGAGCAGAAGTTGAATTTAAAGAAACCCCAAAACTTAGGCTATGTCTACACTACCGCAGAAAGTTAACCTATGCTATGTGAATAATGTAGTTGGGGTCGAGTTACTGCGAGGGGTCGACAGAAGAAAGCCGCCCGTCGACTTACCTTACTCTTCTCGTTGTGGGGTAGAGTACAGGGGTTGACTGGAGAGCGATCTGCTGTCGATTTGGCGGGTCTTCACTAGACCTGCTAAATCGACTGCCAGTGGATCGATTTCAGAGCATTGATCTGAGCTGTAGTGTAGACATAGCCTTAGAGAACTCTTCCTGCACAAGACTTTGTTTTTGATATCCACCCTGCCCCACCTCCCACCCCTGCTGCCGACCACCTCAATAGCAAGAAGTTATATATCCTCACCTCCAAATTTGCTTAGTTACAGCAACTCAGATGAGTCAGTCACACAGAAAGTCAATTTACTCAGTCATGCAGAAAAAAAGATTTCAGCAACTACTTCAAACAGCTAGACTTTAAAACAGAAGTAGCATAGCAGAATTCTGAACAGCCCTAGAACTAAAAGTTGAAAAGATATATTCAGAGAAGAATAGGAAGTGGGTCTGTGACTACCTCTAAGAACTAGTCTGCACAGCTCTTGAAGTCTTTCACAAATCTAATACACCTTTCTAAAACAGTTTCACTCTTCTCTGTATCAGCTATGCATTTAAAAAAAAATCCACATACAATGGAGGAACAAAAATACTGGGATCACACCAGTTTCTACATTTAAAAGCAGCACTTCAACAAACTAGCTACATGCTAATCTGTGACAGGCCAATATTTCTCTCTGGTAGAACAGCTATACTAATGAGGTAGCAGTACCATTGTTTCTTGCATTCCCAAGTCACTGGCATTTGAATGCTTGTCACAAAAAAGGCCAAAACCACAAGAAGGAGAAGAAAGATAGTCTTAAAAGGAACCAGGGCAAATAGCATACTAGTTCATACATACACAAAATTTGCCTAACTACCATTAAAGCTACCTGGTGAATATTTTGAGCCCCTATTCTTCCATCAAGAAACTAAACTGATCTAAAACTGGTAGTATACATGCCTAGTTTTCAAATAAAAAAAATAGATATTGTCACAGAGTACAAGGTCGTCTATTCCTGCTGTTCTCTGGAACAGTGCAAAAATTTACAATTTCTCCTAACTAAAACCCTTTCAGTATTGAAAGATACTTTTTACAGAAGCACTTCTACTCTTCAGATAAGAGCACTCTTGCTGGAAATATTAACACTGCTGACAGAAACAAATGCTTTTATTCTGGAGGCATAAAAAGCAATACCATTAGCAGCAGCAGAATCACCTCCACAAGGAGGTCAGACCTGAGATGAGCAGAGCATCCGCAGATATCAGGAATCTTGACAAATTTAAGTTCTGAAAATATTTACATTTCTAACAGCAGCACTGCAGTTTCAGACATTCACAAAGCACTCTGACTGGACTGGACTCTCCATTCCTTTAGTATGCAATTAAAAAAAATTAAAAGATACCCTATTGCCTCTTATTTATTCATCAACAAGCAGAAGATCTTATTACTGAATTAGAAGTACAGTAAACTTTAAAGAACAATAAAAAGTGCCTTTTTGTTTTGTGCTGCCAACATTTAAAAGTTTAAATGAAGTAGTTTATAGAAAACTAACAGGCACAGTGTCAAAACAACATTTTATACTGAAAGCCTGTTCCAACAATACTGTGCCTTGTCCTCACATACACTAGTTATAGGAAAAACTGGATACTGCACAGGACCACTTGTGTATGTGGACAAGGTTAAATGTTAAACTATTATTAATACTGATTTAGGACAAAGCCTGTGTGTAAAAAAAAATAAAAATAAAAATCAGAGTTCTGCCTCTCCTCCCCCCCCTCCCAATTCCCACAAGAAGAAAAAACTACACAGACAATTGTTTTCATACTCAACATTTCTGCTCAAATCCCATGAAGGTGGCAACCCCAATACTTCAGTTTTCTTACTCCATGTATTCTACATATTGCAGGTCACACACACATGTTCAGATAGTTAAGTTTCTAAACTTTGAATACCGCTCATGCAGAAATGATTTGACACTTAGCTTTTTTTCTACTTTTACAAACAAAAAACAATGCATCATCAGGGCTTTCTCCAAGATTTTAAGATAAATAGGCTGACTAATTTTTCTTGTGCCATTGCTAATGGATGATCAAAAAGCCCAAGAATAAGTGAGGTTATTTAACCTAATAAAAGATGTCCATAGGCTTGGAATTAGAGCTACCCTCTAAATAAGGTTCTATGTAGCTAATAAATAAAAATAGAAACCAAGACCATTTGGAAAGATTGGCCAGATTGCTTTAGAGAGCAGTAAAATTATTGTAAACCTTGCTTGCAAGGCTTACTCACAAGCTGTGTTTATGCTAGGATGTTTCCCCTAAAAATTTCCCATGGCTAGTATAAGTGGCAACAGTGCTGGGAACGAGGACAGACAGAGGCCCAGGAGCCAGTGGTTAGTTCCCCTCTCACCCTCAAATTAAGTGCTGTTTTGTCTAGACCTGCTTCAAGGATGGTATAAACACCAAAGCACTTAAAAGACCTACAGCTGCTAGTGTTTCATTTACATTAGCACTCTCATCAATGGAACTGCATTACTGTTAGCAACACTTTGAAGTGATACAGAAAAAAATAATAATATTGACACGGCCATGCAGAAGCTACCGTGCAAGTCATTTGCATTCTTCGGCTAGGCACTTTAAAAGTGAACAATATAAGGTTTATTATAGCATCCTTCATAGGAGTCATAGGTCAAAACCCCTCATTTACTAACACTTAAAAACCTGGTTTATTCCTGCTTTTTATTAGTTGATGTTTTAATGCCAGAACAGATTTGTGCATATTGATTTACAATATAAAACCATAATAATTGCAAAATGCTTCGGTTCCCAGTCTCTCAAGGTCATAATTATGACAAACAGTACTAGATATACAAGTTATTCAGACCAGCAAGGGCAACTAGAAGATAAGGCTTGATAAGAAGATTTCCGACAAGTAAAGATCCATCAAGTACAGACAGCCTTTCAGTAGTGCATTCAACAGTTACCTGCAGTCTATAAAACTGAACACAAACAATAGTGGCATGATATTTGTAGCCTCATATCACATAAAATGAAGTAGCTTGTTGGTCAAAGGACCATTATTCTCTTCCCTTACAAGCCAGGGACTTCAATATGCTCCTGACACAAGAGTGTCAATCCCATATTTAAAATATGCATTTATATTTTGGGTCTTTCTATGAACCATAATTGTAAGAATCCCCACCATACATTCCATCTACTACATAATGCATTCCCTCATGTATATATTAAAATAAAAACAATGTCATATACTTTATGTATCTCAGTTTTGATCTAGTTTGTTGGCTTGCTCTCACCATTTCCTAAACTTTAGTGAGAATCTGAGAGATTTTATTGCTTCAGTATGTAGTCAGTCAATTTAAAACAAACTCTTTACTTACAATACCATGGTATTCTGCAACTTTCCTGCAAAGGTCAGGACGATGTTTCTGAATAGCCAAATAAAAAGGATTTTTCAAGAGATCTTCATCATACATAGCCATATGGACGTCAGAGATTCCAAAGATATTTTCTAGAAGAGATACTAGTGTTAATATTACAGAAGTTAAACAGCTATTCTATTGTTTAGTTTTCATATTCAGATGTAATAACATTTGGGACTATAGAAGAGGATTTTTTGGTATATTTCCTTTCATGTTTTAGAGAAGTATAAACTACCCTCCTTGTCTCACATCAAGATACAGAACATGTGGAGTTAACTCCAATATAAAGTGACTGATACAGAACCATGGAACTTCATGCAAAATTAGTCTTCATAACCAAACATTTCCTATTATTATCATCCCTCCCCAGTTCTTCCAACTGTTACACCCACTTGTGTGTTAAGTTAGACTTTATGCTACTGGGGCAGGAACCATCTCTTCTAATAAAATCTGCACAACATCTGTTCGGGGCCTGACTGCTGCTATAACTATAAATAGATTTCAAACAACCCAATCTACTCAATTTCAAGCAGTATTATAAAGAATTACTGCAGTATACTGGCTGGGGAAAAAAAGACAACAAAAACATTAACCTTTAAAACATTCATGACTGCAGTAACAACTTGTGTACGAAAAACAAACCCTGTGAAGATAACACAACCACTTCTACCATTATTCTTTGTACATACATTATAATCTGCCTGGTTACGCGACGCTGACATTCTTGTTTATTTTAGAAACATGGACATACACACAGGCAACATGAGTATTCTGTACACAGACACCAACATAAATTGCACAACAGTCATACACAGGTATTTTCATTACACTATCCTCAGGGGAAAAAGTTATAATGGAAATTTTTTTCCTTAAGTATGAAATAGTCCATCTATTATGAACCAATTAATCAAATTTTCAAAGGCGGCACACAACCAAGAAGTTCTATGCCAGTGTTTCTCAAGCTTTTTGATACCAAGGACCAGCTTGCTGCCTTTCCTAAACTCTGTCAGGGAAATCTCAGGAACCCTCACTGGTCCATGGACTGGCTGTTGAGAAACACTGGTCTATGTCATCTTTTAGAAATTAGCCAAAAACTAATTCCTACTTTCAAGCCTGCCCCTCTCCCCATGAATATGGACTAATGGTGCTCTGAGACAGCCACCACTAACAATAATTACAACTAATTAAATGTCCCATTCTACCACACTTACTCACTGTAAGGAATACCTTACCTCCAGAAGTAATCCCATTGATTCAAGGTGAAAGAATTAGGCTCAGTCTAAAAACCATGTTTTACCTGATCTGTCATTAATACATTTGTGAACCAATCCTAATGAATTGAGGTTTTATAACATTCAGTTTGTCTATGAGCTCTTGTCTAATGGAAGAAGTCCAGAAATATAGTACGCTTTGGTAAAAATAAGGTTGTTCTTATTATAACTAAACTAATTAATGAAATAAAATTTTGTTTCTGAAGATGCTAAAACCCCATGTAAGTTATGGCTTCCTAGGTTCTAATTCTCAACAGAAGTTCTACAATACACGTTTCACAAACGTGAGGTTCAGTGACTCATAATGGGATGCCTCTGTAATGACTTCAGAATTTTTATTTTACTTAAGAGGATGGAAAGGAGGTCAGTCAAGGTTACAAGTGTCTGGGACAAATTCCTAATGTATTAGATTAGAAAATCTGTTTCCCCCACCTTTATCCCTTAAACAGAACTACTGCAGCAGAGGAACCTACGCTACAAGATATCCTTTTATCAACGCTCTCAACCAAAACTTGAAGACTTTACAAGTTATTCTATGGTATGATGTCTTAGCAAGTCTACAGAATCCCCTTTGTAGAAGGTAACAGATGTTTGTAATGGGATCCCCAAGTTCAAAAGAGGGTAGACTTAAGACCAACAGTTCACTCAAGAGAGCATGGAATCTGGGTGCTATCCACAACATTTAAAGGATATTTTTGTTTTAGATGAGCTTTCCTAACTTTAGCACGTATTTTTAGGGAAATTAATAAGAGAGCAATTCACTCACAGTTTTCAATTTGACAGAAGTCATCTGGGGAAATGCATTTACATGCACCAGACAAATATCAACAGTTTGAAGAGCTGTGCCCATCTACAACAAATCTATGTCAGATATCTTTAGAAGCTGTTCCAGCTCAGTTTCTACCACTGTTCACAAGGCCACAGAGAAAAATAGCAACACACTTCGTGTTAAAATATAAGTTATTATGGCCAGAGCTTTTGGGTTGTGCAAACTGTCAGAGCATATAACATGACCGTTACATTAGTTCTGTCACCACATTCCTTCCTATTGTTCATTACACACTTGTTTCTTCTTGTCTCAAATTAGAATGCAAGCTCTTTGGTACAGAGACAATGTCTCAAGTGTTTATACAGTCTGACTGGAGCCTATACGCACTACTGGTTATAATACGGTAGGTCAGAGGCACTCTATAAAAAGGAAGTCTATTTTACCACCTATTTTGGAATCAGTTTTTCCTAATTCTAATACAAAAAATAGTACATACTCATGAAAAAATAAGTTTATAGTACAGTACTGAATAGACCATGAAGAAAAAACAAAATGGCACTATTCACTTAGTGTATGAGGATAAAGGATGAGATATTTATTCTAATTATTCTTCTAAGTTTTGCTATATGTACAGCATACAACAGGTCACTTATTGCTCCAGGTACTCTTTCAAGAACCTTTAGAGTTGAATTAATTATGCTATCCCAACCCTCTTTCTCCCCCATTAAACATTTTCTTCATTATATGCAGTTGCAGTCTTAACATATTGTGTTTTAATAAAAATGCTAGATGTTCTCTTATTTCTCTCACACTTTCACGCTGTTCATATTAGTGAACTGTGAAATATTCCTGCATTTCTTGGTTGTATACCATGCTGGCCAAAGGACAATGCCTCTTTCCTTTGAGGCTCCCTAGGGTCCAGGAACTGCATGTGACAGTAAGATGGGTGTTTCCAAAACAGTGTAACTGGAGGCTAAGAGGCAGCTACACTATGCATCAGATGTAGCCTTCTGAGCCTATACCAGACTGAGAACTTCCCCTATTCTAGGCGGAGTTAGTAATGCAGCCTATAGCTAAGGCTGCCTGATATTTGGCATTGCAAGACCCTGTTTTCAGTTGCTTATAACTTTGCCAAAGGATAACCATTCAGGCTGAATTTTTCCATGCTGGGTATCTGCCTTGGGCTGAACTTCTTCAAAAAGCTTCAGCTAAGATAGTTCAGCTGTTCCCAAAAGTTAGATTAGGGAAAGTTTTTTTTTTTTTTTGTTTGTTTGTTTTTAAATGTCTTACAGCTGTTTCATGGAAAAGCTCTAGCAGCTCCATGGTTCAGACCACAGACTTAAAAACTGGCGTAGAATGGGAGGTCAGTCAGCTCTAGCATCAGGGATGGGCCTTTTGCTGATCCCAGAAAAAAAACTGCCCAAAGGCTGATAGCATGGCCAGTCTCAGTTCATACATACTCAGCAGAGAATTAGAGTTAGGCAGCTACAGTCTCTGAAGACTTTGCCTGCACTGAGCATGGTTCAACAGCTCACCAGGATTTTCCCTGCAATTGCTTCTCCCATTACTACAGACCAGGGCCCTGGAACAGAGCAGAGAGACCTTCTCTCCTGTGCTCTCAAGGCTCCCCCTGCTGGCACCCAGGAGGCAAAGAAAAGGAAGACACCTGACTCAAATGCCACCTGGTGCATTCCCAGAGCACTATCCATCCTGTGCACTGAATGAGGCAGAGGTCCTGTGGGGGGGCAAAAAAAAAAAAAGGCATGAGATCATGTAATTAGAAATTATAACAATGCACATACAGGAGGGGGATGAGTTAAGGTTACATATGCAATCTTAATTCAGGTATTTCCTAAGTTTGTAGTGCTTGACTTTGCATCCTTAGTATTCATTTAAATGTAGTTTTTGGTGCGTTATTTATAATTAAGATAAACTATAATGATCCTACCTGGGCTAGAACCTCCTTCTCTGATCCTGAGAAGTCTTACTCATGTAAATAATTGATATGTCTGATCCTCTTTAAAGCTGGAGTTACTCATGGGAGTAACGTTTTCCCAAGACTGATCATGTGAGCTTTTTATGGACAGGATTAAAGGAGAAGAGATTCACATATATGGCTCAATCCAGAGAGTCAGATTTAAATTTATCCCAGCAGCTGCAACATTAAGATGCATGCAAAACTCAAAAAGTTATCCTGATTTTAGTTCTCATATAAAAACAGTTTCTTGTCTAAAGAGTCAAACTAAAAAAGTTACATGGATCTCAGCAGGAAACCAATTTGTGTCTATGTTCTGAGATCATGTATTTCCCAACGTACTCTATTTTAACATTTGGCTTGCCAGGAACTACTCTTATTCATAAATAGTTGAATTGTTTAGTTATATGCTACTGCTAAATGATATTTCACAAGCTAAAGAAAAGTTCTGAAAGCATTAATATGTTAAGTCAAGAAGCTAGAATGCAGGGTTTAAGTTTCCTATACCACAAAGACTGGGAAAGAGAAAATAAAGATTGGGGACAAAAACCGTCCTTAAGCTGGTCACAGTTTTTACTTAGTTGTTTTTTCAGAAAGACGACCAAAGAAAGTTGAACTTTCTTTCTGCCATATGTCCATGGAACATAATTCCAAGATTTCTTTCCATCTGAAAGGGAAGAGTGAAAAAAAAGCTTTAGTTGTCCCTTTAACCATGTGATAAAGCTAATCAGAAAACACAAGAGAGGTGCGCATGAGAAACCACGCCATCTCGAACCATCATATCCCAACTCATGGGCAAAATACTGAATTTATGAATATAGATCGCTTAGATAAACGTGCTGTTTGTAATCCACTGCCTGGACCTAAAAAGAACATAATACAAATCCAAGACAGACTAGAGTGTTTTAAAATAATTTTGATTTGACAGATGGTTGCAGGAAGAGAGTTCAGTGTGGTGATCTTACTTCAGTTCCCAGCACATGAGATTACACATCACAAATAACTAGCTCTAAACCACTTAGTGGCAGCAGCCATAGGACAAGCAGAATACTGAGCATGGTTCAGTGTGATCTAGAGCACCAACAAAATGAAATGATACAGAAGAACAAATCCACATTCAAAAATAAAAACTAGTTAAAACACTTCTGTAATTAAGATAGTAAATATATACTATGGCTTAATAAAGGAGTACAAAGGCCACAACATACCTTGGACTTCAGAATAGAATTTATCCTCTCTGCATGACCCCCCCAAACATCATCATCATGGTTGAGAATTTAAACTTTGAATATCTTAGCACATTAACAGTTTCCACAATTGTAACTCAGTCCCCTTGGGCTTGAATATTATATAGCTGCACAGGGGGTTAAATACTTGCAATATGGCCAAGTGACAGTTGCTCTGGGAGCCACAATTCTGAATTTCCTTCCCCTCATTACCTCCTTCCTCTCTTTAGTCTAGTTTTTGTGGGTTGGAGTCCTTAGCCATTAGGTGATGTTTTAGTATTTGATTTTAAAGAAAAGAAAATAGTAAAGGAAAAGGATGAGTTAGTACATTGAAATATTTGTTATACCATGTGGAGATCAACAGATTTGAAGGTGTCTGTCTGGAATTCTGTACATAAAATGTAGCATGGAAGAAAAGGGTGGAATGGACTGACTGTGCAGTTTTTTTAAACCAGGAACTGGGAAAGGTATTTTTTTTCTCATAAAAAAGGCAAAGTTTTTAAAAGTTTTCATTTGAGTTCACTAAGACATGGTAATCATGGAGTCCTATGACAACTTTTTAGAGTCACTTATCAGAGCAGTACTGCACTTCAATACCAGTGTTTCTACCATCTTTTGTACTAAGAAACCATTTCACCATTAGTTAATTTTTACTTACTAAAACATTTAGTGCCATTTCAGCCAACACTGGCCTTTTAAAAGGTACATAATACAGTGTACCAGAATAACTAACCTGTACACTTCTCACTGCAGTAGCTACAGACACACCAGCATCAGACTTGGCTGCTACTTTGCTGTGTGATAAACAAAATCAAGAACATTTTCACTATGGTCACATTTTCAAGCCACTCTTCAAAACACTTGCACAGTAGGTACAGCTGAGACAGGTGGTGAACTAATCAAAGTATGTTTTTGTTTGTTATTTGAAGGAAACTGGTTTAATATTACCACAGGCCTGAATAATGGCTGAGACTTTTTGATTTTCAAAGTTTTCAGGCTCTCTCGATTCTCTATATCTAGATGAAAAACACACACACAATCCCTCCTCGGAGGGGGGGGGGGGGAGGAAGAGAGGGGAGAGATGGACAACCCTTATATTGTCACAAACTATAGGCAGAACTTTCTTATATGATGGTACTTAACTTTTGAGTTTACTTCAAATGTTAGTAAATCTGAGCCAAGGTTTGTTAATCTATGTCATATAAAACAGAATTAACAAGGGTTTTCAATGATTCAATAAGATAATTTAGTTATCTGAGGACAGGGGAGCCCATTGGTAAACTAAAAGGGTATGGGATTTAGCAAGTAATTCTCCATGTCTTTCAAGAGCTACATTTTCCAAACACATTTGCAAGAGTACTCTACCCTAAAAAAAGTATCAGTCTTGGTCTTTGGATCTTCTACCTGTCATTTGACAATTCCTCTAACAAAGCTGTGGCTGAATCTGCAGTAAAGGTATCGTCTGGGATTTGGTATTGGAAAACACAGTCATCAACTTAAGGAGCTATTCCAGAGAAGAACACTGTTCTTAACAACTGATATTTACATTTATTATTACATGGAAGAATAAGAACTCTCTGACTACAGGTATTATCTATTGCTGCCTCTAGGTGTAAATAATTAGTCAAAAGCTCCTGAAACATTACGTTTCCTCTTGACAAATACATTCCTTCAGCCAGTTAGTCTCCCAACTAGTTTCAGGCAAGTTTTCTAATGTAAAGGTCCAATGCACTGAAATAAGTAGTAACTTATTACTGAAATGCATCAGACTTTTGTATGTAACCCTTTCAAAGTATAAACAGATGCATAATTTGGATAGTCATAAGCTTATCACCATCAAGTCACATAAGACTTTAGATCCAGAGCTAGGGCTTATCCTTTTTCCACCTGACTAGGCCCATTATGCAATTACAAATCTTTGCTTACATGTAGTTCAAGTTCACCTAGTGTCATTGCATTCCCATGCAAGATCCCACACTCTTTGGCTCAATCTCCCTAGATTAATATTGCCTTCAAACTGGTAGACAGCTACTTAATTAATCTTGGGGCTTCCATGACAAATTTCAAGAAAGTTTCTGAAGCTAGATACAACTTATACCATCATAGTGGAACAAATAAATACCATATGTTATATGTTACATTTGCTCTTTTTTCATTCTTTATGGGGATATGAGAATGTATCTATTTCAAGTCACTTAATTCAGCAAGCCCTCTGGCTGTTCCTTGAACCAGAGGTGTATGAGGTGTGGAGACTGTGGCAATTAAGTTTTCCTGCACTCCTCTTTGATAAATATGTACTGGTATGTTGCAAAATAGCATAAATTACTTTACAGTGTAGTGGTCAGTACTCACTATTACCATTTAAGTGAGTCTGGAGCACCCATTACCAAAGTATATAGCTACCAAGAAATTTTTTAAATTATAATATAGTCAGCACAGTATGAAATATTCACTACTCACCACTAACTATTAAATTAGCATTTCTACAATATATTTGCAAAGCATTCAATTCACATTATTTTACTAATTTATAACAAGTGTTCAAGTTTGTCACATTAACTTACTGCTAATTTGCATGTACAATTATAAAAAAGCCAGGTGCAAGTAAATCCTCTTGGCTCAACAGCTACACTTGCTACAAAACTTCCTAAACAGTTCATACTCACTTAAGTGATCTCAAAACAGAGAAACACAACCTTTTAGTTTACGTACTGTATCATAAGCTTTGGAAGGAAGCAAAATGTGGTGATACTACTAACCAAGGACTCTGATTCAGCTTCTGTACATATACTAACATGCTAAATTCAATTTTGCATTATTCAAAACAATAAGATAGTATTATGATTAAAGCTGCAGAAAAGTATCAGTTCTCCTAGCCTGACAGAAACAGTATTTACTCATGGGAAAAAAAAGTTTGTACTGTCTGAGAAATAATCAGCAACAACTCTATTAACTTCAGCATCTAACGCAGGTGGAACCACAAAAAAAGAAAAAAACAATAACCCTGTGTTTAAATCAAAGACCCTTAACCCCATGTTTATATTGCATGCAGTTTAATCCTAACATAATGTAATTCCAACCCCACCTCAATTAATTAAAAATATCTTTGGAGCTCTTTCCCCACCCCACGGGGACAATCAGAATGGAGACTTCCTCAGGGCGAATAAGTCACATGTTTGGACCGAAACCTATCGTTTGGATCGGATATCGACAACGGAGTTGCTGTGTCAACTTTTCAGAAGGTGAACAATCCCATCCAGAGTCCTGCACTGTGTTGAGGGTGGAAAAAGCATTTGCATACTTCCCTTCTGAAACACGTTCACTCTGAAAACACACGCTCTCTTTGCAACGGTGTCTCCCTTGAAGCGTATAAAAAGGAAGCCAACCGAAGCTCTGTGTACAAGCCCCACACACCTGCATTACGCTGTAACTTAACTCCCACAGAGAAGCAAGAGCACTGCCAGGACACAGAGATCTGGAACAAAACATGCTTCCCACACCCCCTCCATCCCATCTCTTACGCTGGGGTAGAAGAGGAGGATGGAAGGTGGTTTTCGAAGCTTGAGTTCACAGGCCTTGGTAGGAAGAGAATTTAAAATGAAACTGTGACAGCGGCAAACCCTGTTTTCAGTCACCCCCCCACTATTAATGATGAACTGGGGGCACCGCAAGGACAGCTACAGCCCCCGAAAATGCTACCCTCTACCACAGGAAACGTCTCAGTCAGTGCTGACAAGGCCAGGAGAAGGGGCCCCACTTAGCCAGCAGTCCCCAAAGTCGTTCTTTTCCTCCCTGGAGGGAGTGTAAGTCCCCACAGCCTCACTTAGAGAATCCGGAGTCAACAGAGACCAGAAAATTTACTTACTTACAAAGGTAACATTGTCTCACTTCCTCCCCAGACACAGAGAACCACTAGCCGTCCGGTTCCCCCCTAACTGCTGTGTATTTCAACCAAGCCCTACCAGGATCCCAGGCGGGCGGTGCACCACAGCAGCCCAGCTCCGCCAAGCCAATGAGCCCCGGCTTCTCCCGCGACTGAGGCAGCGTCCACTCAATCAGCAGCCTACGAAGGTGGAGCCTAGGCACGCCGAGCAGCACAGCGCTGGGAAGAGAAGCCGCGGAGCTACTTCCTGCTCGGAACCACGTGACTCCTCCAGGTGCTCCAGCTGTGCAGTATTTAATGTCAATAGCCCAGGCGCCGGGTTGGTATTGGACAGGCGAGCTCCCTGGCGCTGCAGACCGGCCCCAGGTCACCTGGAGGCAGCCCTCGGGCTTTAATTAAAGGCTGCCTAGTTGTTAGCTCTGGTATTCATTTCTTCCTGGCAACTCGGATTGGTGCATTTAAAAACAACGTGTCTCTGATTTCCTTGTACTGGAGCCTCCTGCAGGAAACAGCAGCTGTTCTCCCTCTCGGTGTGTCTGGAGCAGGGACTGGGGCAATCCTCCCTCGGATGCTGAATGCTATGCGCAAAGCGATGCCACTCGCTCCCCAAACTCCTCTCCCGCTTGCATGGAGCGTAGGAGGATTTGGAGCCGTGTGAGCGGTCGGAAGGGACTCGATCGAGGTATTTGCATGCAGGATCCGAGCTCCGCGATTACCATGCGTGTTGGTGACATCTGGCGCTGGCAGCTCCCTGGTCCGAAAGAGGGTAATCTGGACTGAGCCGCGGGAGGTAGACCAGCAGGGACACCCAGCTAGCAGCCCAGCCCGCCTGTTGGAGTCTGCAGCCCGCCTGAGCCATGGTGAAGGAGGAATGCAAAGCGCTGCTCGATGCGCTCAGCAAGGTGACTGCTTGCTATCGGCACATGGTGCTGACCATCGGGGGCACCTCGGACTCGCAGAACCTGCGGGAGGAGCTGAAGAAGACTCGGCAGAAAGCCCAGGAGCTGGCGGTGGCCAACAGGAACAAGCTCACCGCGGTCCTGAAGGACAAGACGGTGAGTAAGGAGGACAAGGCTGAATTCGAGAGGCTCTGGGTGATCTTCTCCACTTGCATGGAAATCCTGGAGATTGACATGAGGAGAGCCCTGGAGCTGGGCCAGGAGTTCCCCCTTAACGTGCCCAAAAAGCACCTGATCCAGACGGGCATGAGCGGGGGAACCTCTGGGGTGGCCGCCAGGGCTATGAGCGTCCAGAACATGAAATACGAGGCTGAACACAACATAGATGTAGTGGATTTGAAAGACCTGGAGAACGAGATCAACCAAGTAGGAGAGATGATGTACGAGATGGAGATGAAGGTGAATGTCCCCCAGTGGACAGTAGAGGCTAAACAGGACCCTGGGGCTGAACTCAAATCCACCATTAGCGTGGGCGCCTCCTCCATTGGCATGATCTCCGTGGAGGAAAACAAATCCTTTTGCGATATCAGCAAAGTTCTAGCTGGGATCATTTTCTCCGCGGTGCTCATTATCGCTATTGTCTTGGCGGTGTGTGTGGTAAAACTCTCATAGGCTGGCTGAGTGTTCCTGCAAGACAGAGCCACTCCCTCACAAGTATTTCATGCAGTATGGTTCGTTTCAAGATGGGTCACTTGGAAGAGCTGACAACATCTTGCATATACAAACAAATCTTTGGATAGCATACAATCTGATCATGCTTCCAGCATCTGGATGTATGTGGTTTTGGTTTGTTTGTTTGAAAGCTCTAAAGAGGGGGAAAGGTACAGCCTACAATATAGGATGACTTTTGGCTGGTTTTGTAATGGTTAACTGTGTGCAAAGTATCAGGGTATTATCACTACAGGCTATAGCAGGGATTTGTCTGCTATTAATAGATGACTATTCTCAATAGCCTGAAAAAAAATTTTTTTAATAGGCTCTGATGTTCGTTGCTGGTCCGTGTTTACAAAGTAGTTGAGAATTGCACAGGATTTGGGGGTGGATAAGGTGGATTGCTGTGGCAAAACTAATAGATGTGTGTGAGTTTTCCTCTCAAACATGGGACATTCTGCCCAGAAGAAAAAATGGAAAATCCCAGTAAGAAGATGTAAACAATGTATATTTTTCTTAATCCTTGGAGTCTAAACCTAGGAGAGTGTGCAATCAATGTTTGATACCAAATACACTGTTTGTACAGATCCTAATTGCACTTTTTGGCACAGCACACATTAATAATCACTAAAGGAAATCCAACTCTTAAAAAAAGATGGAGAATATCTTCTGTAGAACAGCTTTCGCAGAGAGATATTAACAGGCTCCATCCCTCCCTTTTATATATCTCTTTTTATTTTCCCCATCAGAAAAGCTAATTCTTGCTCCTTGTCCAAATTCTTCTTTCCATGCAAGTGGTTGAACTTCACATCAGCTGCAAAATTAAATATTCTACATTTATCCAAAATTAGAAGTAGCAATTTTTAGAACAGGTTGTGGCAAACTAACAAAATCATGTAAAGTGAAAACTGATGCTCTAGCTTGTCTGCCTCTATTTCTGCAGCATAAATAGAGGTCTAATCTCATGTTGACCTCTTACAGTTAATGAGATCTATATACATATCTGCAGGAATCCAGAGGAAACCAGAACTGCAGGGATCAGTCTTGTCTTTTTTATTTGCCTGATTAGGCCAATTGAAATGATTGGAAATGCAGAATTGGGCCTATAGTTGGTATCTTTGATTGGATGTCTCTGCAGTTTTGTGAGAACAGAGCATAAAGCCTAACTTTGACATTTTTTTCTTTTTGTTTGATTGTTTACATGTAGACAACTCTTTCCCCTCCCCCCAATAAAACTCTGAGCACTGACACAACACTGACTTTGAAGAGAATTTCTGTGATCTCTCGCATGTATCCATTTTTTAAATATACAAATTATGTACATCTGTTCTGTTTAAAGTAGACTTGCTCCTATGCACACAGATTATTGAGTAACTATACAATGCCACAGGCATAGATTGTACTGTTCAGGCAAATATAAAGACAAGGCACTGCTTTATAGGGTTTAAAATGTAAAGTGATAAATTAGAGATGCCTCTGAATTGAGCATAAAGGACACATTAGTAAAATTCACCATGAAATTTGTTGACAAGAAGTTACTGTGCATATGCAGTAGTGTGTATGTGTGTTTAAACAAAATCATGTCAGCTTTCTTAATAAAACAATTTTGTAATTCAAAAGAAGGCAAAAGTCACGGGTTTTTGTGGGGAGAGGGGGTTCCTAGAGGGGATAAGTTAAATAGGAAGAGAGTGAGGGGACAGGGCAGGGAAGAAGGTGGTAACGGGACAGGTGTGGAGTGAAGCTGATGTGAAGAGACTGAGGGAGGAGGGGGAGCAGGAAGGTTGGAGCAAACAGCCAATCAACACAGGAGAGAGGAAGCACAGTCAAAACCAGGGGCGGCTCTAGACATTTCGCCGCCCCAAGCACGGCAGCATGCTGCGGGGGGCGCTATGCCGGCCGCCGGGAGGGCAGCAGGCAGCTCCGGTGGACCTCCCACAGGCGTGCCTGCAGAGGGTCCGCTGGACCCGCGGCTTTGGTGGACCTTTCGTAGGCACGCCTGCGGGAGGTCCACCGGAGCCGCCTGCCGCCCTCCCTGCGGCCGGCATAGCGCCCCCCACTGCATGCCGCCCCAAGCACGCGCTTGGTGTGCAGGGGCCTGGAGCCGCCCCTGGTCAAAACTGTAGAAAGTTCTCCAAAGGACCAAAAATCCCTGCTTTGGTTGCTTCTGCCCTTATGACTGGAGTTTCTGGCTGGCTCCTCCAGTTTTCTCCTAGTGCCCCACCCCCAGAGTTTACCCATTAAAACTGAAGACTAGTAAAGTTAGAATTTTGGAGAGCAAATAAAAGCTCTTGTATGTCACATTTGAACCTATACAGTGTGTAGCCATGTCGGTCCCAGGATATTAGAGAGACAAGGCGGGTGAATTAATATCTTTTATTGGACCAACTTCTGTTGGTGAGAGAGAGAGAAGCTGACCCAGAGCTCTTCAGGTCTGGGAAATATCCTCAGAGTGTCACAGCTAAATATAAGGTGGAACAGAATGTTTAACACATATTTCAAGGGACCATTCATGTTGAAGTGGTCAGTTAACACTAAGTGGAAACACTAATCCACGCTACAACAGTCTGAACTTAAGGCCATATATTGCCCTTTCTCAGCATGTGGAATTCTCATAGATGCTAATGTGAATTCTGCATATGGGTCCAGCCCAGGCTAAGTTTTTGTGTGTTGTGAGGATTCACAGCAAGGCTGTGTATTTTTAACCAATACACTTCACTCATTTTACTGGGGTAATTTTGTATGTGGTTATTAATCTGATTGCTTAATGGTCACAAAGATTATTTTGAGAAGAGAGAGAAAGTTTGTATTTTTGGTGCTATTGTTCCAGTCTGTCTAGATGGAGACTCGCTGAAACTGCTGTTTGTTGACTTACAAGTGAAGATCTCCTTCACAACCATAAGGGCTAGACACCTTTCTAAAAATACAGGGGAAAATAAAGAGAAAAAAAAAGTTTGCTGGAAAACCTTAATACTATAGATTTGGATTGCCACCACCAATCACGATATATTCATGTTCACTGTTTGCACTCTCCCATCATTCAGTTTACAAGAAACTGAATAAGAGCTAGGACCTTATCCTGTTTTCCTTGCACACCTTTTACTCCTATTGCGCTCAATTAAATTTGGTAAGAGTTTTGGGTGTCCAAGGAATGCAGTTTTGGTATCTGGTGGATAATAAATGATAATATCTACAAAATTAATTGTCTCAAAGTCCTGAACTGTGTAAACTGTCTGTCTTCAGTTAGTTGTATAAGTGTTTTAACAGTAAACAATTTGACATTTTCAAAAATGAGCCTCAGGTTAATAAGTTGTAAATCTGTAGTGTATACAAGACACACAGACTCAGCTACTCAAATCTTTATTTATGTGAGTAGCCCTTATTCATGTAAGTAGCTCCTCTTACTTCAACATGATTATTCCCACAAATAAGCCTTTGAAGGACTGGACCCTGTATCATTCCAAAAAATTAAACTTTTCTATCTCAGCACAAACTGCAGATTTACACATCATTAACTTGTCTCAACAACATCAGTATTATCAACTGAGCTTACATTAAGGTATGTGATATTAAAAGATAAATAGAAGCCTGACAGCAGGATTGGCACCACCTAATTGGCTAATACCCTACCATTAATCTCCTAAAAATACCCAGTACAACTGTATGTACAATGTGACATAGTTCAGGGAAACTTACATGCATAAAATCCAAATGGTAATAAACAAAAACCCTTTGTGCAAGTCTGCATCGAGGAGCAGATCCTAGTTGCATCAAATAATCTGAAATTTTGCGTTAGATTTAAATGGGAGCAAGAGCAATTCCTCACCCAAGTAAATGTTTTATACTTTGGTTCTTACTGCTATTAGAAAGCTTTTTGTATCATGTTAGAATATCTTATTATAAATAGAAATTTTACAAATAAGAATATGGGGAGAATGTTAAAACATCCCAATGAGCAACCTGAAAGACATTAACTAGCAATTACAATTTATTTATCCATCTAATACCTTTAAACAAAAAAAGCTGAATTAAACAATGAAATTTGGTTTCTTGTGAAACAAATTAATCCTTTTTTTTGCTGAAAATTCTGTTCAGTTTACAAATTTTCACTCTAAGAATGAACTTTATAATTGTAGTTTGAAGGGATTGGAAAGAATATTTTTGTAAATAAATATTATTAAAATCAAGCTTTATAATATTGTACATGTTCAGTGTGTGACAAAAATAAAAAATATTTTGATTATGATGCTAACCAGGCACCACAAATGTTACTCTGTGTATTCAGAAAGAAATTAAACAATGTGCATTTTTTTCAAACTATCAGGTTTTATTTCAAAATACTTGTCTTATCAATATTGCATATCCATTTTAGTATGAGTCTATGAAATATTAAAATCTTATAGTTGAATGAATTTGCATCATTCCATCCTGTGTATGGTGGAATGACATTTTCTATACTTGCAGTAAAACTTGTTACTGTCACTATTATTTCTTCCATTTCTAATAAAGTATGTTCTGTTAACTATCTGGTTCACTTGCAGCAGTAATTTAATTAAAAAAAACCAAAACTTTCAAATATGTCTATCGGCAATTAGCTCAATACACCAGATGATTCTATTTCACTCTAAATCATCTGACTGATATACTAAAATCTCAGATACAAACACCAGAATTTTACATTCCTATTAAAGAAAAAACAAGTACCTTCTGACTACAGATATGAATCTTAAATTCTAATTTTAATGTACCGTCTGTGACAGAAATCCCATTGTTTAGAACATATAAAACTAGAGTGGACAAAGTACTAGCATATAATGTACTGCAGAAGACAATGCTGCACTGATGGGGTTAAGGACTAGTGCTCAGATCCACAAAGGTATTTAAGCTCCAAAATTAGGAGCCTAAATACCTTTGTGGATCTGGGCCCTAGTTCCTAACCCCATCACTACAGCATTGTCTCCTGCAGTACATTATTTACGAATACTTTGCCCACTCTAGTTTCATTGATTTCAATTGAAGTAAGGAGCCTAAATACCATTAGAGTCTGTGCTTAAATGATATAATACATCTTTTCCACCTCTAATGTCTGGGACCCAAATTCTGTGTTCTTGAGTCAAGCAAAGGTCCTATTGACTGCAATAGAAGTTTTGCTCGACTGAAGGACCACAAAATGTGGCCCTGTGGCTCTCATTACAACAGTGGCAGCTAACCTGTTTCTGTGAAATGTTGCAATTGTTAAACTTGACAAGATTAATTCTGGGATCGTTCCCCATGCATAAAGTTAAGTGTATGTGTAAGTCTGCAGGATCTGGGCTTTAGTTCATAAACTACCTGAACATCAGACTGTAACTAAATTGGTAATGCTCATGTTCTAAACTGACAGCACAATGTGAACCTCATGGCATCATGAATATGAGGTAGGATTAAAGTCTCAGCATTGAATATACAGAACTATGTAAAAATATTTTCTAATATGAATGAAATTATTCAAAGTAACAATACTGAACAAATTGCATGATGTCAAAGGAGCTTTTGGATTTAGAAATAAAACATATTTGTAACCTGAAAGATTGATTATAGCCTTTTAAAAAAAATTATGCCAAGGAATGATCATATATACAGAAATGTTTAAATGTTTTCGATGCTTCTGGTCCACATATTTACTCTTCACAGATTTTCATTATATAAAAAGTCTTTCAGGAAGACCATTGGATTATAGTTCTCTTAATGCTTTCTCACAATACGATTATGTTAGTCTTTTAATGCAGGCTGAGTCTGGGCAGAATAGTAGGTCTACACGTGAGCAGTCATTTGCTGTTGTAAGCATACAGTAAAAGGGGGCTTAGTGAAGGAATTGTTTGTTATATCTGACGTACTTGAATAACAATGGAAAGATCTTACTGACAGCTCATTCACCCGTGCACATTGGGGAGGGAGGAAAACAGGGTATGTGGGCAAATATGTATTTAATTTGATGACAGTAAAGTATGACTCCTATAAATATTGTTATGCTAGTATATAGTTTTAAACATGTGAAGGTAAAGTACATCTTGTTAAAGTCCTAAAAGAAAAATAATACAAATTAACTATATAATGAAAGTGATTACAATTTTAAACTTTAAAATGCTTCATTTCAGAATGAGTTACTTTGGATTAATTATGTGGCATATCAGTCCTTACTTGACCAAAGTTGAAGGATAGTTCAAAATATATTTTGCAGTTTTCTGAAAGGAAAAGAATGTAAGTGCTGAATTCTCAAGCGATTTTACTATACAGCTAGATCAGAAGACTAAGCATGGCTTCGATATATAAATTATCTGCTGAACATCAGATATGTAAAAAATCATATCAAGGAGTCTTGGAATTATGCCAGTGCTGAACCCTAGGTATCCAAAAAGAAGTTTTGTATCATTCTGCAGTCCAAGATGTGGCATCTAAAATGCAACACAACACTGATGATAACAACATTACCTGAATCCATGTACTGCTCTGAGTTAGAGTAAATTGTCTTGTATATTATATAAACACACACATCTTTAATATCTTGTAAAATGTAGGTGTGGTTGTTGAGAAAATAAATGGAGCAATGACACATTTACAAAGCGTAATGTGAGCTATTCTTAGTTAGTGCTTACACATTGGTTCAGTTGTATGTGATTTGGAGGCCTATTTTTTTTACTTTTGGGGTGTGTGTGCGTTATTTGATAGCTTGCATTTTCAGTTTAAAATATTCAATCTGGGGGAGAGGATGTATTACAAATATAGCTTATCAACAGCCTTAATTTTCTATGTATAAATTGTATATGTCCTGGTCTGATTCTTCTCTCACATTATTGTAAATTAGGAGCAAATCCATTGAGCTCAGTGGAGTGACATCAGTATAAAATTGGCATAAATGAAAGGAGAATCAGGCCCATAGTGTTTATGCTGGTATTGTTAGCTCTATCAGCTGGATACATTTGCTTAACTTGCCTAAGGAGCCTTTTAGAGGGTGGGCACAAATCAGCACTGAGCAAAGGAGCAGAGTTAAGTTAGTTACATTTGTGTAATATTTAAGATAGTTTACAATTTGGCTGTAAAATGTACTTGTGGCCAAAACCTGCTGCAATATAAATGGTCCAAACCAGAAGCAAAATAATAAAATAAAATAAAATAAAACACATAATACACCCCTCTCTTCAATTATAGTATCTTCAAAAATTAGGAGAGTGTAATGGGCATTCCTATAATTCCCCAAACAGCTACTTTCATACGGCAAGTTTAAAAGCTATTAGACTGGATTCGGTTAGCTCACACAATACAAATAAAAGACAGATTTATTTTAAGATATTTCACAATATTTTTCCCAAATAAAAATTTCAGATTCAGAATAAAAATGTAGTAAATCTTGAAAACAGATTCTGTTCCATGTCTATTCTTATACCTATCACTGTACTGAGTGCCTAAGTGAATATGAAAGCTATTCTAGGTGTATGTGTACTAAATTATATTCCAGCTAAATTAAAACAGATCACAAAACTAGGGAATGTTCTGTATCTTACCAGCACTCCTGCACGTTACACCTTTGTGAAAGTTTATGAGGTAAATACTTCTCACTCTACTGAGTGTCTTTGATATTCAAATGGATATTTCTCAATCTGTTGCTGGTGGGTTCTCACAGAAGCCTGTGAAGGTGGTGTCTTGCCTATTATTAACTATATCTTGTATTGTATTTAATATTAAACGTAACAATATGATTCTAGAAGTTATATCACCCTTTGCCTGCCAAGTCTGTTTCTGGTGTGACAGCACTGAATTCAGTGGGCTTTCATCAGTGATGAATTTGCCTGAGGGAATCTATTCCCATGTATGATAATGAGACAGTCTCCCAAAGGTGTGCTGAAGAAAAACACAGTGAAGAGTTTTTATGCATAACATCTAATGATTGGATTTAGCAGACATTAGGAAAACCTCTTATTAAATGCAAAATAACTAAATTAATGAAAATATAAACACAGATAGACTTAACACTACAAAATTCATAGCTGGCCATTAAGCTTAAACTTAGATTACAAAGTATGGAAAGATGTCCTGTAATTATAGCTGAACACATCTGACCAAACTCAGACCTAAGCTAGGACTAACCTACAAAGTTCTGTGGGCATAGCTATGTCAGTCAGAGATGTGGAAAAAAACATACACCATCCAGCTACACCAGCAAGAGTGCTTCAGTCAGCCTAGCTACTATCATTTAGGGAGGTGGTATAACTGTGCTGACAGAAAAACTCCTTCTGTTGGCACTCAACATAAGGTACGACTACACTAGGGGTGTATGCCAGTATAGCTACACTGGTAAAGCTATACCAAAAAGCCTTTGTAGTGTAGGCAAAGGCTCTACTGTAATTATATGAAAATCACATGGAAGCCTTTGAGACAAATTAAGTGGTGATGAAATGGGGGTGTTAGTTATACATCTGGTTTGACTCACAAAAGTACTGTAACTTGCAATGATTTGGCATTCAGTGCATGTGCAAAAGTAATGTGACTTGCACACCAATGGAGTAGAAAAGGATGTAGCAGGAAAAAGCAAGACCTGGCATGTAAGATGAAGAGGACGGGTGGGTTAATGATCTGATGTTAAAAAAGAGAGAAAGCCAGTTGTACAGTCTTTCCTATACCCTCCTTTTTTTTTTCTTTTTTTTTGTGTGTGTGCCAGGAACTGATCTAATATTCTTCATCAGTCTGATAGACAATAATTGAACTTGGGAAAAACTGCTGACACAGATTCCACATTCTTGAGCCATGATCAGACTGAAGATCCCCAATCAATACTGTATTGTTGTGATGTTTCATTTGATGTAATTGTACACTGCCCCCAAATGTATAATTTTCAATGTGCTGCACAGTTTTGTATTGAAAATGCATTACCACATTCTAGAAGTTGGCTGGGGGCAGATGGACAGAGACAGCTGGATCTGTTGGCACCTATGAAGGCCTAGGAGGCAGTTTGAGATTGTGATGTAGGCATGTTTCTGCTAAAATGATCAGTTATGAAATAGTTAACAAGGAAGCCTGGGTTATTTCCACCACTGATCTTGAAATCAGCAAGAAGCAGCTCATCCTTTACACAATGTGGAACTGGGACATGAGCAGTAAACACAACACAAATATTAGTAGAGACTCCATGACTTGGGGAGGTTCTCTGCAGCTAGGAATTTGGCAATATTTTCTGAACTAGCTCTGCCACACTGTGTCCCCTAAAAATAAGGCATATGTAATTAATCACTAGAGGGGTGGGTGCCATCTATTAAACAGGCCATGTGTTCTTCAGAGTTCTGCTATCCAGTAACAGATCTGGAATGACCCTATTTAGCTTACAAGATCTGACAACATCATAACCTAAGGTTGAAGATCTCTTCGTTAACTTATTAAACATAGTGGGCAACACAATGTATATACACAATCCTGATTAAATAGGTTGTGGCTAGAGCTGAGTGGAAAACTGTGATAATTTTCAAGATTTCAAATGTTTTTCCAGTTATGAATTAGGATGAAATGTCAAAAATTGCCAAAATTTTCATGAACCAAAATTAAAAAAAAAAAAAGGTTCTGGTCAATTGAAACATTATGTTTCAATAATTTCAAAACATTGTTTCAACTTTCACTTTAAAAATATTATAAATTAACTTAATTTTTTAAATAAAATTGTTTCAAACAAAACCAGAATTTTTCATTTAAAAAATGCCAAATTGGAAAGTTGACAATTTTTAATTTCTAATTTTTTTTGCAATAAATACTTTGAAAGGAGAAATTAATTGAAAATGAACCTTTCCTGCAAAATGTTTTGGTTGCATGAGCTAGCATTTTCTGATGAAAAAAAGTTTCATAAAAAAATTCCTGATGATCTCCAGTTGTGGTGGCTATGTTTAGTAAGTTACAGAACATTCATAACACCTCAGGCTCTGATCTTGCCAGGTGCACAAAGTAAAGAGGGATAAACTGAGTAGACTGGATAGCTATGGCCCATATCTGCAGAATATGAAACTGGTAATTCAGTAGCTACATTATAGGAGACAACTGAGCAGAGGAGTGTGCAGTTCCCTAATGAATGATCCAAAGGACTCAATGGGCAACAGGACAGAGCCAAGACAGAGCACAATTTATGTGTTAAAATCAACAACATTTTAACCATCTCCTTTACCTGACAGGCCTTACGTATGAAACCTTAACACTGGCCAGAAATGAGAACCTGGAATTACACAGGAAGGTGGTTTTTTTTTTAAACTTAAAATGAAATCCTTCCACAAAACTATGACTACTTAACTTGTTATATTTATTGTAAATAAGTTTGGACACTGAAAACAGACTAATCAATCTCACATTGTGCCTCTCATCCTGTAAGGTTCTGTGGACTAGAACCCAGTACTACAGACCTGGGGCCCAGATTCAGCTGACATGCCCACGGTGCCACTGAGAGGTCATCCAAAACAATACTCACGGGAGCACTCTGGAGAGCAAGCACCACAGGGCGTACCACAAGTAATCCAGAGTGACAGTACCATTGGCCCTCTGATGGCCAAGCACTCTATTTGACCCTGGAGGGTGCACCAGAAAGTTGTGTGGGCAACCACACCAACTTTGGGCTTGCTGTGACTCCAGACTTCAACTCATCTCCTGATCTCTGATTCTGGCCTCCTGATATTAGCCTCGTACTACCTCTGATTTCCAGCCTGACCCTGACTCCTCCTTACTGAACCTGGCTCTAGTGATTCCTCCAACTCCTGCTACCATCCTTGATCACTAGGCAAAACTGTCTATGCCCCAGTCCCTTACACATATCCTAATACAATGCTTGTATATCTGGGATGCAGACACTGCAGGAGAATGTTTAAATCCAAACAAAGTTTTTGGTAGCTCTTTTCTTTAACAAAACACCCTCAGTTTTGTAAAATCTTCTTTTTCACAAAGCCTAAAACTTGGGGCTATATTATGTGATGGTGTCCCTTTAGTATGTTGTTAGTTCTCTTTTGGGAAACACTGAATGAGCCCCTGCTGACAGTTTGACCTCATGCACGTTCTGTTTGGGTTATGTGAGGAGGGAGGGATTGATAAGAGACACCAAATTGGAAAAGGATTCTTTTTTAATCAAGGAGTTAATGTGATGAAATTTGAAAAAGGAAAAATAGGTTAAATAACAGGAAAAACTTTAAGACAGTGATATCTATGAGACTGGGATAATCTACCAGAAGTGCTGGAAGGTCTATGGCTTGAGAAATTTACAATTAAACTGCCAAAAGCAGTTGAGAATATTGTGTGATCTGGATATGGCCACTAGACGAATATTGTTACTTCATCTATAATGTCTGGTTCTATAAATTCCAGTTTATGCAATGTAAGTCATTCATGCCAGCACCTCAGCTGTATAACTGCTGTGCATAGTTATTGAATTGGCATCACCGCTTATCACACAAATTTAGATTTAACCATTTTTGTATAATTTATAAATACAATGAATTATTGCTATACATTTGTTTATTTTAGATTATTAATGAAATATTTGCATCTGATATGATTTACTTGGCTAAACTACATTAACAAGTGGTCACATTTTATAAAAGGTAGTTTGGTATAGTGAAGTGGCTGTCTACTTTCTAAATAAAGTAGTTAACAAAAAATGCCATATTTAAGACCAAATCCTGTTTGCCAGACTCACATAAGTAGTCCCATTGAAGCCATTGGGAGTGATTCTCAGCTAAGCCTGTGAGCCACTCAGTGCAGGATCTTGGGGTAAAGCAAAGGTGGCTTTATGCCTCTTCTATTCTGGGACCATCCAGAGCCAGCTTAACCCACGGGACAGGTTAGAGTAGCCTTGGGTATGCCCTAACTGGCTGGCTCTGACACCAAAGGATCATTGCAGCGGCTGGGAATAGCCATGTGCAGTAGCTAGACTCTCTTGTCTCTGCCCATGACCCCTACATGCCACCTGTGCAGGGGACTGCAAGCAGGATTGTGCAGAGCTCCTGCTCCAGCTCTACAATACATAAGAACTTCCCCTATAAGTAGAGAATTTCTAAGGTCTGAATCTGCCAGGTTTATGGCCACTTTTCATCACTGGAGTCAGCATATAGGGCTGTATTACACTGATGAATTGGACCCAGTGTTTTTAATGGGATTACTTTTTTAAGAAACACTAACAAGATTTGGCCTTTAGATTTTTACTGAGATAAAAAGAGGTTACTGCTGGTAGAGCAGGTTAAAATCATAGTTTATAAAATGACAATATGATCTACACTGTTTTCCATTATCAGGATTTCCTCAGGAGATGTGTTATGAAATAATGACCACCTGTTCCAGAAATCAACATTGAATTTTTGCCAGAATAAGACAGCTGCCTATAAGAAATATGCTGGGATATTATATTGAAGATTTGGAAATGATGTTGTTCATTATCTATACATGAGTCCTCACTGCTTAAAAATGCTTTTACACTGGAATGATATAGCATAATTGAATCTGAATCTTTGATCAGCAGAATCTAGATCCACTGCACATTAAGTCTAGGAAGACCTCACTTGTTTATTAATATTTCACCATTTAAAACCATCTCTTAAGCTGTAGCACATTTTCTAATAAGATTTACAGTCAACAGAAAAACAGATAACTTTAATAAGAGTACAAAAGGCAGAGAAATTTCATCTGAGCTCTGATTTTGGAAACAAAATGTCTTCCAGCAGTAATCAAAAACAGTGTCCTTTAAACTCCCACAGCCTAGGATGCTAATCATTATCATTGATGAGGGAGTACAAATAAAGAGGCCAGGGTAACCAGATGTCCTGGTTTTGCATGTGTGTGTTTGGGGGTGGGAAATGGCTTTGTGGCTTTGGCAGATTATACTGAAGCTGGTGTTTTGTCCCAGTTTTAGTATAATCAGCCAGCTGGCTGACCTTCTGTGCTCTACAGTCTGCCACCCTAGCACCAAGATGAACTTGTAGCCCAGCTGTGTCTGTTACGCCCAATTGCAGCTTGCAACATCTCACCATTGAATTGTTGTTGTGCACTCTGATGCACAATGGAGTCCAAATTCCTGTTTTGTGCACGCTGGCATGCTGTGGAATTTAGACTATTTCAGGTTTCAGAGTATACAACAATTCACTGAGGAAATACTACAACTCTAACACAGCACAGACATAGCTACAAGTTAACCTAACTTAGAAAGGGAGTAAACTGGGTGGTCAGCAGCACCAGGCACAGGAATTTGGACAACTGACAAAGAGGCTAAAAAAAAAAGAAGAAAGAAAAAGACATGTCCCACGGAGTCCTCGGGCAATGCTCTGGAACTGCTCCCCACAAAGCCAGTCAGGACTCCAGCCCCTCCTTTCTGGCCTTTGTCTCTTTCCTGGGCCAGGAGATCACATGATCTCTTTGTTCTCCCACACCTTTTGCATCCCCTTGCGGGGGGGTGGGGGAAGGGCCCAGGCCATTAGTTGCCAGGAGACAGAGTGTCGGCCAGAAACTGAGGCACCCACACAGTATTCAGAGGAAACATTAAGAACAGTCCCACTTTGTCACAACATGCATGGGAAGATTCACCCATCCTCTATCACAAGCATAAGTTGGCATCCCTCCCCACTTCTTACCCTTTACGACAATTTCCCCTCCCCGACCTGATCCCTTACAATTCCAGAAACCAAGTTGAGAAAGCCAAGTCACATTTCTTTTTCAAAAATGTGGTCACTTTAAAAGAGGTTAAAAGGTTTCCTAAAGTTAAATGGTTGTTTAAAAGGGCTGTGTACAAGATTATGCCATCTTGAATGTATCAAGTCTATTTTTTCAAATATTAAGGTATAAAAACAAAAACTCCAATCCGAAAAGGCGTATATTTATGAAAAACTAGCTAAAAATCTGCAAAGCCTTCTCCTCTGTAATTTGCAGCAAATTCAAACAATGTAGAGTGCAGAATGGTGTATCAAGATTATGTCATCATTCAGATAAATGAAACCATGTTTTTCAACACTTTCACTGGCTTCTTGTCTATCTCCGAATCAAATTATAATTTGTCATCCTGGTTTTCTAACATATCCAGGGCTGCTGGAACAATTTTTATAGTTGGGGTGCTGAGTACGGTTGCCAACTTTCTAATTGCACAAAACCGAACACCCCTGCCCCACCCCCTACCCCTTCTCCAAGGCCCTGCCCCCACTCACTCCATCCGCCCTCCCTCTGTTGCTTACCCTCACCCTCCCTCACTTTCACTGGTCCAGGGCAGGGGGTTGGGGTGTGGAAGGGGGGTGAGGGCTTCGGCTGGGAGTGCAGGATCTGGAGTGGGGCCAGGAGTGAGGGGTTTGGGATGCAGGAAAGGGGCCTGGGCTGCGTCAGAGGGTCGGGGTGTGGGGGGATAGGGGGTATGGGCTCTGGGCTGAGGGTGCAGGCTCCGGGTGGGTCCAGAAATGAGGGGTTCAGGGTGCAAAAGAAGGCTCTGGGCTGGGGCAGGTGGTTGAAGTGGAGGGGGGTGAGGGATCCAGCTGGGAGTGTGGGCTCTGAGGTGGGGCCAGGGAATTAGGGTTTGGGGTACAGAAGGGGGTTCAGGGCTGGGGCAGGGGTGTGGGATGAGGTTTGGGGTCCCAGCGGCGCTTACCGCGGCTCCCAAGAAGCAGCTGCCAGGTCCCTGCATCCCTCAGCGCATAGCTGGCCAGCGAGGTTCCATGCTCTGCCCTCGTGCCCGCAGGCGTCACCCCCACAGCTCCCATTGGTTGCAGTTCCCAACCAATAGGAGCTGCGGAGCCTCCTTGGCCTAGGGGCCGCAGGGAGCTGGCGGCTGCTTCTGGGAGCTGTGCAGAGATAGGGCAGGCAGGCAGGCAGCCTTCCTTAACCCCGGGCCCCCGCTGTGCCACTGATTGGACTTTTAACGGCCTGGTTGGTGGTGCTGACCGGAGCTGCCAGGGTCCCTTTTTGACTGAGTGTTCCGGTCAAAAACTGGACACCTGGAAACCCTTGTGCTGAGAGCTATTGAACCAAACTGTAAATCCTGTATATAATGGAAATCACTTCAAGCCAGGGGGTGCAGAGCACCCCTCATTCCAGAACACCCCTTTTCTAGAACCTATCCATGAAATGGCCCCATCCTGTCTCCGGGACCTCATATTCACCTCTCCATTCTATTCCTCCATACTTGGCAATATCTCTACAAATTAATACAAAAGAACAAAAACATTTCCTCTTGTAGAGAATACAGTTCAGGGTCATACAGTAGTAGCATTATGGATAGGTTCAGGTACTTGTTTAGCAGGACACAGTCAATTTAAAAATCACATTTGCCTGGCTTTTTTATTTTAATCTACTATTGTTAGGCCATGATGTCAGTTGTGTTACTACAACTAAAAGGCATCGGAAATTTTTTTTTCTATTTGTTCACCTGGTGCACTTGATACCACTCAGTGCAGGAACAAATATTTATCACTACATTTTCACTGTTTCCCCTGTTTGAGGGGTCTTTCACAAAGAAACTGGGGAGAGACAAACATGTTTAAAAAGGAAAAAAGTGATTTTAAGACCGCAATACTGGCTGCAGAATGGTGAGGTGGCATAGAATCTGAAACTACTTTTAACTTTTTTTTTTTTAATTTACTAGATTTCAAATTGATGTCCCTTTAACACTGAAAAAACAAAACAAAAAACATAATAGAAAAACTGGCCCATCGGGAAAGTATTCTAATTCCCCTGTGTCAGTGGTTGGCTTATATCCTCAAGAATGAGAGATTATATCCCTTATAAAATCTGTATAGTATAATATTACCATGGATGTTCTCACAAATAATAGAAAAATCTATTACAATTTTTTTAAAATCCAGCTAAGCTTTAGGCTTCAATGCTATAAGACATGTGGCTAGTGAGACAAATGCAGCTGGAAGACAAAGCGAGTTAGCCAACTGAGTTTGCCAGCAGAAGGAGGCAAGGAGGTGGTTTTTTCTTCAACTTGTTGGTACTCCACAAGGAAGAACCTGCTTATGTGAGGAAAACAGCATGTCAACAACACCACTGCTAGCTCTTCCTCTGCCTGCACCAGTGGGGACCTGGCCAAACAGGCATCCTGACCCTGGAGTCTTCTACCCAGAACCTGGTCTTGACCTGCTGGGAAGGTGGCCTGCATGACAAAGAAAGCCAGGCAGGGGGAAACAACTGGCATGAGAGCTGTTGGCTGGTGTAGTCCCTCAGGAAGCAGGTAAGAGAGCTGCAGAAGGAGGTGGCTAATCTGTGTAGCAACTGGGAGCATGAGGACTTCTTTGACAGGATGCACATGAGACATCCAGGACAAAGAATACTAACCAACTAGAGAAGACTACAGTGGCACCAGAGGAAGGAGAACTGGCTGCTCTGCAGGGAGGAGACTGGCTGCCACTTCAGGCAGTAGATGGTGCTCCACCACCATCCGGTTGCACATTGTGACAGATTTTTGTTACCAATTTGCCTGAAGGCATCAGTTGATTAGGCTGATGCTTCAGGATCTTTGTAGGGAGGAGATGATGAAGCACATCAAGGGTCTAAGTTTTAAAGCTTTATTAATAAAATAATAAAATACAGCAGAGAGTGCTGGAACACTTCCATGTCACTCAGGGGAAGAAAGAACGTGTTAGAGCCCCAAGCCCTAACCCACTTTTATACTTACACATGCACTACCCAAGACTGGCCAGGCCTGGGTGTAATGTAAGAAGAAGAGTGGGAGGGGTGGACCGGAGTTCTTGCCCTAGGCCCAGGTCGTCCAGGGAATCTGCTGTAATTTCCAAATTACTCCAGCTCTCGGGAGGGTTTTTAAGTCCCGGTAATGGGGCGAGACTCACCCCTGCAGCACCTCCTGTCGGTCATCCTGGGAATTAGCTCTTTTTGACCCAGAGCACCCTCTGCAGGCTGGTGCCTCACTGCCACTGGCCCCCGTGTTCCTTCCAGACCTGTCACCCCTTATCCTCGGGCGCTGTCCCCTAGCAGTACACCCACTCTCTGGGTCTCCCCACCCAGGGGAACCCCCACCCACTATCCCCACTGCCAGTCACCATCTATCCCCCTTTCACTGGGGCTGACTGCAGTCTGTATAAGCCAATCATCACAGGCAAGGGGGGTTAGGACCAGCTGCCTCTGCCTACTCTGGGCTACACCCTTACATCCTAGTACCTTTCTGTCCTTTATCAAGGCCTCCAGCCTAGGGAGTTTCCAGGCTGGAGCTCCCCAGCTCCTCTAGCCTTTCCCCAGCCCTGCTGCATTCAGGTACCCTGTTCAGCTCCCATCAGCCAGGCCCTCCTTTCTCAGCAAGCTAGAGAGAGAGTCTTTAAGCTCTAGCCTAGCAGCCCCTTTATAGGGCCGGCTGTGGCCTGATTGGGGCATGGACCAGCTGTGGCTGCTTCCCTAATCAGCCCAGGCTCGCTGCTTTGCCCTGCCACAGACCTCTCCCAGGGCTGTTTTCAGCCCTTCAGAGCAGGAGCGGGTGACCACCCCACTACACCTGGGTTCCTTTGGGGGTGTTGTTGTCCAGGGCCCTTTGTGCCTGCTGCTTTTTGTACCAGTCCAAATCAACTTGCTGTGGCCTTCTTGGCTGCCCAAAACACACTGGCTTTGGAGAATTGGATTTCCCTTCTGTTGTCCTTCACCATCGCTGCCTCATTTGCTCTGTTTTCACTGCTGGTTTTGAAGCTCTGCTCCACTTAGTTCTTCTCTTCTCACAACTGGGCAGCTGTAAATTTCTCGTTTGTAAATTTCTTGTTGAGCTCATGACCTTGGGCCAGGGCCAGCGTCTTATCTTCACACAGAGCTAGCTAAAGTGCCGTCTGCTTTTTTCTTTCCGCCCCACCCTTGGCCTCTCGTACCATAAAGAAATGTTTCATTCCTCACTTACACACCTTTGACCCTCCCCAAAATGCTTTGCAATGCTTGCAACAGCATTAGCCACATACAGTGCTGATCTGCCTTCCCGGGGGACTCCCTGAGGGAGGGGGCCAGTGGGGTGTGACACCATCCATTGAGGTCAACAACCAGAAATGCTGTACTGGCAACAGGAGAAGTGCAGACCCCAATATCTGAGAAGCAGGAGCCACCTGTCTCCAAGGGTCAGGGGCCACAACCTGCAAGAGAAACAGATGTAGGGTACTGGCAGTTGGGGACTCCCTTCTGAGAAGGATGGAACTTCCATCTGCTGACCTGACCAGATATCTTCGGAGGTTTGCTGTGAGCCTGCATCCAAGATGTTACGGAAAGGTTGCTGAGGCTTATCCAACCCTCTGACGACTACCCCATGCTGCTCATCCATGTAGGCACTAATGCCATCTGTGACCCTAAGCATATCAGTAGTGACTACAGATCTCTTAGAGACAGTGAAGTAGTTAGGGGCCTAGATGGTGTTTTTGTCCAGCCTTCCAGTTGAGGGTAAGACCCATTCAGGGACATATATATCCTGGAGATAAATGCATGACTGTGCAGATGATGTCAACAGGAGGTCTTTGGCTTCCTCAACCATGGGATGAAGGGGGACTGCTAGGAGGAGACAGAGTCCACCTAACAAAGAATGGGAAGAACAACTTCATACACTGACTCAATGACCTAGTGAGGAGGGCTTTAAACCAGGTTCAAAGGGGATAGGTGACAAAGGCCCACAGGTAGGTATAAAAGAGCCTGACAGATGACTAAATGTTTGGGGGTGGGGGAAATGGTAAATTACAATAAGGTATAGGAGCAACAAGTGAGAAATTAGTGGGGGAATCTTCTCAACTGCTTAGATATCTATGCACAAATGCAAGGAATATGGAGAATAAACAAGAAGAATTGGAAGTCTTAGTACACAAGCTAAATTATGACCTAACTGGACTCAGAGAGATTTGGTGGGATAAATTTCATGACTGGAATACTGGTATAGAAGAGCATAGCTTGTTCAGGAAGTCTGGGCAGGGAAAAAATTGAGGAGGTGTTGCATTGTACATAAAGAACATATACACTTATTCTGAGATCCAAGAGGAGGTGAGAAGATAACGTGTGAAAAATAGGGGCAATGTCATGGTAGGGATCTATACTAGACCACCAAATCAGGAGGAGGCGGTAGAAGAGGAATTTTTAGAACAAATAAAACTATCCCAAACACAAGACCTGGTAGTAACGGGGGACTTTAACTATCCAGACATCTGCTGGAAAAGTCATACAGCAAAATAAAAAATTTCCAATAAATTATTGGAATGTGTTGAGGACAACTTCTTATTTCAGAGGGAGGAAGAACAAATCAGGGGGATACATGGAATAATTTTTTTCATTAATATGCCCAGTTATTTCTCCTGACTGAATACAGATTATTTAGTACCCAGTAACATTTCTGAGTAGTTTGACTATTACCCTCCAGTGTATGTTATTTTAATTTCATCTGCCATCAGACTGACCATTCACCTAGCTGTGTTAATTCCTTTTTGAATATTTGTCTAATCTACATAATTTTGTGTCATTTTTAAAAGTTGCTATCTCATTATTCACCCTTTTCCAGATCATTGATAATTATATTAACTATAATTTATAGTACTGATGTTTGGGGGCGCCTCTTGGTTAACTTTTTGCAATGTTGAAGATTGTTTATTCCTAGTATTTGTTTTATGGATTTTACTCACTTTTTAATTCATGACAGTATTTCACTCTCTGACTTCTTACTTTGCTTGATAACCTCTTGTGAGTGACTTTGTTAAAGGCTTTTGAAAAGTCTAAATAAGTCACATACAAAAATGCTAAAATAAAGTTATTTAGATTGCAAAATCAAGCCTTTGAAAGAAATGCTAGAATTAAGATTATTCTGCCCATTAGTGCATATGTATTATGATAGTCTTTCCATGACCATATATTATTTTTCCACAGAACCTGTGTCTCATCCAGTTGGAGGCAGTGTTCAGTGACTGAGTTACATTTTCAACATTCCCTTTTATCTTCATTGGTTAACATATAGCCTCACCTTATTTACTGCACACCATCCAAATCCTACAATGAATTAATTTCCTCATGGTGCTCATTACTGTAATACAGTATCTGAATGCCTCATAAACATTAAAGAATTTCTATTCACAACATCCATGGGAGCCAAGAGATTATTGTTATCCTCATTTTACAGATGGAGAAACTGAGACTAAAAGTGGTGTCTGAGATCAGACAGAAAGTCAGTGTCAAGATGAGAATTCCGGATCTCCTGAATTCCAGTCTTGTGCTCATTCATCCAGATCTCATTGCCTTATTGCCTGTGGTACTAAGTAGCCCGAGCTCCCACTGATTTCAGTTATAGTTGTGAGTGCTCAGTAGCATTTCTGAAAGTTAGGCCCCACATATTTCAAGCACCTAGAAAAATTAAGAATACATTTAGTGGCCACCTGTCAAAATTTGGTTTAAGTAACTTGTCTAGCATCATAAAGGAAATTTGTGGCAGAAGCAGGGAGAGAACGCAGTTCTTCTGTGTGTGTCATTAAACCAGCCTTAACCATCCTTTCTCTTCTTATTTTGCCCTGCCTCATTCTTCACACACTTTCAACTTCTAGAGCAAATGTGGCAGGATTCCTGCAAAGAACAACAATATGCAACAATCCTGATTCATCCCCAGAGCACACTGAAACAGTAGGTTAACAATGAATGATACAGATAGCATACCTTTTACAGATATGCATCTGACATGCCTCCGATGAAGTGGGTATTCACCCACGAAAGCTCATGCTCCAATACGTCTGTTAGTCTATAAGGTGCAACAGTACTCTTTGCTGCTTTTACAGATCCTGACTAACATGGCTATCCCTCTGATACTTTTACAGATAGCATACCTAAGGACAAACATACAGCAGGTTCTTTCTGAAAGGCAGCATGGCTATGTGGATGAGAGTCATACCAACAATCTGCTATATTAGACATCTATATTCTACTCCCAGCTTCTTTAATGCTCAGTGTGGCACTGGTCCACAGGCTGACTGAGGGGAACCAGACTTGACTCTCTCTCTTCCACTGCTACAAAGTTGCTCACAGCAGCTGGGTTTAATTTCTGCACCCTGGGGTTCCCAGTATGATGCAGCTATTGTAGCTGTAGTCTGGCCTTACAATGTTCAGGGTTTTTGGCATGCTGACAAAATGAAATTCTAAAAACATAAGACACAGTAAGGAAATAGTGATTTTCAACAGCTTAAAACTGCCAAATCTGAATAGAATTTCATGAGATGAACAAAAAACACCTCTCTGGTCCCTGGGCTTTTCCCTTGTCAAAGATCAAAACCATGTTGCAAACAATGCAGCTAGTAGAGCTTCTCAGAAAAAGGCATGTAACACCAAGGAAAAATGTTTGCTTCTCTAAATGTAGGCATCACTGTTAGTTCCTCCTATAATTATGTTACATACAAAAATTGTGAAATGAATGTTAACGTTGTGAAGTCAAGCACTCAAAAGATAGGAAATGCCAGTAATTAACTGAATGAACCAGGGTTCTAGAAAAATAGTCTGTGATCAAGTAATTAAAGATTACGCCATTATGCATATACACAAAGTGGCCAAATTAAAGTTTCATGGGCAACCTTAATTCTGGCATTTCCTAACTTTTGAATGCTTGATTTTGGAAGCTTTACTGTCTTTTAACCTCATTTAAAAAAATATAATTTTTTGGGCTTGATGTACATTTTCTGTAGAGTATCTGATCCACTCAAATAATTTCTTATATTTAAACATTGTTTATGTTGACTTACTTCTTCCATAGGTCTACATGCTTTGTGGGTATCTAGTATGCTTCAGTGGCCTCCAAGCTGATGGTCTTAACTAGAGTCTTCTTTTTATTTTATTCTTCTGTCTCTCTCTTCTAGAGAGTTTAGTATCACAAAGCTAGCGAAGAGGATACTGGAGAGAATGCTTGGAGTGCACTTTCACTTCTGCTGCTTCATGTATTGGGAACTCTCCTAACACCCTGGGCTCAGAGCCAGGGAGCCACTTCTCTTTAAATCTTTTCTTAAAGCCTTACTCTTTTTTTAGCTGAGGACTGACTCCTCTCAACATTTTGTGTTAACGTATTAAGGAAGTTTTTTTACAAATAAAATGTATTACATGGCCTGCAGCCATGTTACTTTGTGCTGTGCTCTTGTAAACAATAAACTCACAAGTTAGGCAGTGCTGGACTACTTCAGCAATTATGGAAAACCTACAAGGAACTCCAAGGTGCACCAGAGGGTAGCATTAATAATTTAGTACTCTCTGAAACAGTATTGAACCAATATTCTAGCATTGTATATGTCATTCTTCAGATGAAATGTAAAACCTCAGTCCTGATCACTTCTGCTTATTAAAGATCCCACAGTATTATTTTTTGTGTGTGCAAAAGTAGGAAACAGGGTATTAACAATGGCTACATTTCAAATTGTGTAATTACATCCCATCTCTCTAAATCCTCCCTGCAGTTCTATAAATATTTTTCACTTTCTGTTAACAGATGCAGTTTCATCCTTGAAATAGCTGTATTTCAATGGTAGACGTGATTCCTGTGGATAGTTTATGTTTCACTGTGACATAGTGGAGAAAGTTTGTGTAACCTGACTTCCAGCTACTGGAGTTAGGGAGGTCAGGAGCAAATAATAATTAAGAAGAAATAGGGCCACCCAGAGCTCAAGGTCTTCACATCCACTTGTTATTGGGTTAGATTTTCTATTAAATCATTGGTTTTCGTACTGTAATCATGGTGGTTTAAAATCTCAAGAAATGCAGATTTTTTTTTCATTTCATTGCACCAATTAATCATACAAGCTTCACTCACATTGACTCTCATGTCCCACTGTGCATTCCTAAACTTCTGCACACGGAGACTAGACTACTCGCCTGCCTAAATGTTTGCCCTATCAGATTCCTTGTTGTCAGTTTCTGATATGCCTTTGTCACGCTGATAGGTTTTCTCTTTGGGGATTATATTTGTGTGTGTTGGAATTTAATTGTTTTTAACACAGGCATTGTTACTGATCTACTCACTGTCCATTAAGACAGGTTTCAGAGTGGTAGCCATGTTAGTCTGTATCAACTGTTTGAAATGGGCCACCCTGATTACCACTACAAAAGAGATTTTTCCTCCTGTTGATAATAGCCCACTTCCACTTTAATTGAACTGTCTAGTTAGAACTGACCACCCACTTGGTAAGGCAACTCCCATCTTTTCATGGAGAGAGATGGAGAGAGAGAGAGGGAGTATATATCTATATTTATCTGGCTACTGTATTTTCCACTCCATGCATCTAATAAAGTGGGTTTTAGCCCATGAAAGCTTATGCCCAAATAACTGTGTCTCTAAGGTGCCACAAGTGCTCCTCCTTGTTTTGGTCCATTAAGCAGCATGCTTAAGCCTCACAGGTGCAGTGGCTCCTCCCAGGGGGCTGGGGGCGATGGAGCCGGGATGGGTAGTAGACGAGGAGAGCGGCTCGGCCACCTTTCCTGTCCTTCATGCCGGTATGAACCCGCGACTGCGGCATTGGCGAGAGGCGGCTACGCTGCTGCTGGCGGCCGGGAGCGGGGCTCCGGCCCGGCCGGTGCGGTCCCCGCTAGGCCCCTTTGACTACGAGATGCTGCTGCTCCAGCGGAGCCCTCGGAGCGGCTTCCTGCCCAGCGCCCACGTCTTCCCGGGCGGCCTGCTGGAGGCAGCCGA
The DNA here is from genome assembly GCF_016161935.1 of Mauremys reevesii. Taxonomy (NCBI): domain Eukaryota; kingdom Metazoa; phylum Chordata; order Testudines; family Geoemydidae; genus Mauremys; species Mauremys reevesii. Next base: position 24,671,324 of record NC_052638.1, read on the forward strand.
CTTCTCCGCTGACTGGCTGGGGCTGCTGCCCGCTTTACCCCGCTGCGGGCTGGGCCCCGTGCGGCCGTCGTCGCCGGGCGGTAACCGAGCTCCGGTCTTCGCCACCGACCGGGCTGGCCTTGGCTCGCCGCTGCCGGGGGACGTGGCCTTCCGCATCTGCGCCATCCGGGAGACCTTCGAAGAGGCGGGTATCCTGCTGCTGGTGTCGGGTCCGGGCCCCGGCCCCGCCTCTGATCCCGGCCCGGCCCGCTTGCTGCCTCAGCACCACCTGCCGCCGGGCCCGGAGCTCGCCGAGTGGCGGCGACGGGTGCAGCAGGACCCGGCCTGCTTCCTGCAGCTCTGCCGCTACCTGCGCTGCGTCCCCAACATTTGGGCGCTGCATGAGTGGGGCAACTGGCTGACTCCGGTGCCCAGGGCTGGCCGGGGCGACCGGCGCTACGACACCGCCTTCTACCTGTGCTGCCTTGAGGAGCGGCCTCCGCACACGTCGCAGGACGATCAGGAGGTGACAGGTTTCCAGGTAGGTTTCATCACCACAAACACCTTATATCTTTCCCTGTACTTCCCTTACATCCCATGGAAACTATAAGCAGGGCCCAGGAGGAGCCACGCCTATGCAACACTCATTTCCTTACCCCCCACGCCTTCATACCTCCAACTTAGTGCTGGTCAAGTAGGTGATTATGTAAATATACTGCCTATAGCCATCCTTGTACATCTGGTAACCTGCACCCTTGTGCAGCACCATTTAGAGTTGATGTGCCAGATTCCAGATGTCTATACACCTACTGACATTCTGAAACCTATTGTATATTACATATTTTGTACAAGGTAGGAGGTGATTGGATTTTAGATGATTAACCCATATACACCCACATGCCATGTGACTAGTGGGAGATGTTAGACTTCCAGAGGATAAATACATCAACCACAGAAGACCATCAAAAGGTGACCCGCTTCTAGATCACTGTATACTGGTGGCCCTGGTCACTTGTTGGGGATAGACAGTGTGTTCATGTTAGGTTTCTGTCCCTTTCTTCAGGGCTCTGTTTACTGTCTCCACAAAGAGAGAAACTTTTTTTGTATGCTTTTCCAACACAGGTAACACTCTGATAGGAGTTCAGACTGGGGTCTTCTGCTCTCGGTAGCTACTGTGTTAGAGCCCTTTCCAACCCCAGGGGGCTCAAGAACTGCCTGCCACCTCCTGCTCTGTTCACTGGATGGTTAGTTAATCCTACCCTTTTATGGAACTGAGTTCTTTATATTGTCCAGCTGAGAGTATGGGCCTGTCATGGGGTGCTAATTAGCTGCTTCAGTTTCTTCCTAGAATCTGTCTCTGGGATTTTCTCCGGGGTGGGGGGTTGGCTGCTCCCTGAACTATTAAATGGGCAGATCCTCCTGTTACAATCACCCATCATACACCCACATTATGCAGTATTAGTGGGATGTGACCCTTGATAGTCTATATGCTTGGGGCTACTCTGGGGTGGTCTCAAGACAAAGATGATTGTCTAATAACTGTGGTCCCTTGTACAAGGTCAGTACAATTATTTGACACTACCAATGTTTCTTTGTGAAGTATTTGTGTCTGATAGAAACTATATACCGTGAAACACAATCCAAAGTTTAAAACATCAGAGTACTTGTTTTGAACAAGTTAATATTTGATTATAAATATTTGTTTACTTTTTACCAATATCATATCAGAAATTTATTGTGGATGTCATTCACAAGAATATGGAATAAAAGGTGTGTCAGTAAACGCCCACACACCATAGTCTTGATACATGAAACCAACATTTAGATAATAATGTAAGAATTCTGTGCATATAGAAAATACAGAATGTTAAATTCATGTCAATTGTATCCGGTTTTTCTAATTTCTGAAAACTGCATGCTCTCCTTGGCTAAGAAGCAAGTGCTCCGAGGTAGATTTCCACTTAATTATGAAGGCATTTGTAGCAATTCCGAAGCTGAATTTGCTTTGAGTTTTGCATTATTCAGTGGAAGTCTTTATCATGTCCTGAAAGTAGAGTTAATATCCCCTTTTAAAAACAACATTGAAGTCCAAATTTGGCACATCTATGTGCAGTCCTCAAGTATCTTATGAATTTAAAAAAAAATCAATGTTTTTGCAGAAGAAATATTTTAAAATTCTACCATTTTGAAACTGTCTGTGTGTGGATTTTTTGGTGTGTGTATAACTCACCAGTACAGTTCCATTTCACATTTAAATTAGTTCAATCTCAAACTGCAGGCAACAAAGTGAAAATTCTCTTGCATCTGAAGAAGTGGGTATTCACCCACGAAAGCTCATGCTGCAGAACGTCTGTTAGTCTATAAGGTGCCACAGGATTCTTTGTTGCTTTTACAGATCCGGACTAACACGGCTACCCCTCTGATAAAGTGAAAATTGTACCTCTTTTTGGAATCCAGAACACTAATAGGGTAAACTGTTCAGATAAGATGTTGTCCATCCCAAGGTTCACACAAGGCCTTCTTTGCCATGCTAAGGGTTTCAGTGAGGTTTGAGCAATTGATAGAATTTCACCAAAAGATCTCAAGAAGAAAATATTATTTCATGTTTGTCTTCATTTTACAGTGGTCAACCCCTCCAGAAGCTATTGAACTCTTTAAGTCTCAAGAAATATGGTTTGCTCCACCTCAGTTCTATGAATTATGTAGGCTGTGCAACTTTTCTTCACTTCGTGACCTGCATAGGTTTGGTTCTGACCGTGCTTTAGAAGGGTGTGAACGTTGGATGCCCGTTACTTTGGCAGCTTCGGATGGCTACATTCAGCTATTACCAGGTAAATTAACCAAGTGAAAGAGCTTTTATTACCATAAAAGAGCATTGGAAGGGATATAAACCTTTGAGCTTTGGGGCCAACTGACTACTAGGGATCCAGAAAAAAGTTTCCTTGAGAGTAGATTATCCCATAATTGCCTGTTGCAGGATTTCTTCCTCTGAAGTAGTTGATATTGGCCATTCTTAGGATACTGGACTAGACACACCACTGATCTGATCAGTATGGTGTTGACTCTTATACAGGGTATTGTGGGGGGCATTAATATTTTAATTTACGTCATACTTTTCATGCTGAATGATATGATTATTTTATTTATTTTAAATTTTTGTCTGCAGGATGAGTTAGAGCCCCATCCTACTGGCCTTATTTGGGCAATGGATCTGATCCTGCACTCCTTGCTAAGCAAGAGTCCCAAACATTGCAGTATCCCGAGTGATTATTAGCTAGTCCATCTTCTTTTTAATCTTTATTTCTTGCTGCTACCTGCCTATTTAAACAGTTTAGTTTTTACCTTCTTTCCTCTCCTGTTGCTTTTTTTTTGTTCTTCAAAAGGGCATAAATTGTATCTTTACGTTGCTATTTTCTGCTTCTTAATATCTTTGTTTTTTTCTGGTCATCTTCTCTCTAATTTTCTTATTTATTACAGTTGGTCTTTCTTCTGCTGCCTAATTTCCTTTCTATATTTTCATCATATTACACTTGCTCTCCATAAAAGGCTGGACAAGTCCTTCCACCAAGATCATTTTTTAAACAAAACTGGGTAATCTGATCTGCTTTCTGTTCTTAGTCTGCTGCAACTTCTTGTGTAAAGTGGGACAGTCACTTAATCTCTGCCTCATTTGTCTATCTATAATATCTAATTATTTATGTCAAGGATGCACTGATACCATATTCATTAGTGTACATGAGGTTCTTGGATATTTCTTTATTTGTATGTAATAAAAAAAATACATTTTAGTATCTGGAAAAGCTGCCTTTGAACTTGAACATTCTATTAGATTCCAGATTTATTGCAACATGTGGAACCTGCAGTGTTGCATCCCTGGTGGCTATTATAGAATTTCATGGCCATCTTGAAATTTAGGAAAGATTGGAAGCAATTTTCTTTTAAATCTGATTGTACTCTGAACTCCATTCCCACATATTTTCAAATACTGATAATAAAGTAGCTTGTATCCTAAAAATTGCTAGATCACTGAAAAATAAAATTATTGAATTAAAACTTAATATTTTTCAGGAGATGAGCTGTATCCGAAAGATCCAGATTATACAGGAGAAAAGAAACTTTTTTTGTCAACAGATAAGAAGGTTGAAGAGCTAATGAAAGAAGACAGTAAGCTTCACCGAGTTGTAATACACAACCTTAACAATCTTACTGTCCATGTTAATATCCAACCAAAATATAAACACGTCAATCCATTAAAGATGGACTCTAATATAGTGGGAAGTAATGCAGATTGCAATAGCAGACTATAATATGCCATCTCTTTTAAATTCAGTATGTATCAAATTTTATATATTTTTATTTTAGTGCAGTTAGTCCTTTGTGACAGTTGCTAAGTGGTTAGCCCTGGAGGCTGAAGTCTTCATTTGCCAAAGAACAGGTCAGGTACATCATGGGCATCAACAGTACAAGCTTCTTTATGTTGCCATGCCAGTGTATCTCAAACAAGATCAGGAGAGGCTACTTTGGGTAAGAGGAGGGTTCAGACTTCATATATATTTAATGCTTTGACACTGAACATATGTGCCAGTTGTGATGTGGACACATGCTCACTGAGAACTTGATGTAAACTACCAACTTAATTCATGTTGTTCACCAAAGAGCCATTATATGGTAATGATATTTGGCCATTGACAATTTATGTAATAAAAGTGGACTAGTCTGTAACCCATGTCCCTTGAACAATTCAGTTCCCTTTTCTCATTGAGTACTGAAATATTCTTGTCATGCTCAGAATTTAGCTAGCTCTTCTATTCTGCTTCCAAAAGATATCTTTTAGATCACACTAATATGTTAATGTGTCTAGAAATGTAATTGAAGGAGTTTTCCATTGTATAACTGCATTTCTTACTCTCATCTTTGGGAATCTCAACATGTGTTCATTAAGTTAACTTATTTGCCAACATTATTTTGTTTTTAATTGTTTAATAAATGTTTTTATTTTCAGTAGTTTTATTTGTATTACTTAAGGTGTACTGAGGGTTGAGAGATTTATTCCCTTTAAAATTTAAGTTTATTTCCAAATTAAGAACGAACTATCAAAGGACTGGTTTGACAGCAGTCATTCCCTTTAATTAGTACCATATTTACTTTAAGTGAAAGATTTCAACAACTTAAAAGATGAAAATACTGTTTACTGTATAGTTCTGAGAATACAGAAATTAATGTTACTGTATGAACAACTGAAGAGGAAAATGTAGAGCCCTGAAAACATTACTGTCCTACCTCAAACACCCCACGTTTGCTCCTTGACTATTATACTAGTGGTATCTTGCCTTGCTATCTTTGTCTCATGGTGTGGGAATACAGCTCACATAGCTCCCAAACTGTTGTTCATCTCTGCTACTTTTCTTTTACAAGTGGAGTTTTCAGAGCAAGACCTAGTGATATGAGATCTACATGAAGGTGCTCCATGTTGTACATAGAAGGGAGAAGAGAGGATAATTAGGGGCTAGACCCTAGATAGTAGAGCTTGCCAGATAACAACAGTTCCATTTCATGACAACTTTTGAGGTTTCAAATTTTGGTTTTGTTCTGCATTGGAACAAAACCAAAACTATCTGAACACTTTCACAAACAGAATTGTTGAAACATCCATTTTCAGATCAAAAAGCTCAGATTTTCAAATAGTAAGTGACTGGGGAGTCCACCCTGGGTCTCTGAGACCTTACCATCAAACTTCATCAAATCAATAAATCTCTGTGAAACAGCATATATTGACAAAAAAAGTTGAAACCACCTCTTCTAGACAAGAAGACGACGAAGGAAAAAGTGGCAATTGGGAGATTTTTGTGGTTTAGTGTCTCATGTTATTTCAGCTCTTAACCACTGCAGTATTAGGACTATGAGGGGTACAACATGCTTCTGTTCTGTTGTTTGCGTACGTGGTCACTTAAATGCCCCAGCTTGAGCTTGTTTTTTAAACTTCCGTTTAGCCACTAAAAATGACAAAAGTCTTTATAGCTAAATTTTCAGGCAGTGAACTAATAGTTGTTTGTTTTTACTAGAGTTACATTGAAAATATATCTGAAAAATAATGCAAAAATGCTGAAATGGTTAATTTTTATTACTTAGGTTTATTTGTATTCTATATGTAACACAACTAAGTAAATAGCAGATGTCCATCTATCTAGCTGGTATTGTCAGGCAGTTTGTCATATAGGCATTGCAGTAAAAGTGTCTTTTAAGGATAGGGTAAGGGCTTTATGGACTAGTTTGTGGACTGAGATCTGTGCAAGGAGTTCCACAGGTTGACTGTGCACTGTGTGAAGAACAACTTCCTTTTATTTGTTTTAAACCTGCTGCCCATTAATTTTATTTGGTGGCCCCTAGTTCTTATATTATGGGAACAAGTAAATAACTTTTCCTTATTCACTTTCTCCACACCACTCATGATTTTATATACCTCTATCATATCCCTCCTTAGTCTCCTCTTTTCCAAAATGAAAAGTCCTAGCCTCTTTAATCTCTCCCCATATGAGACCCATTCCAAACCCCTAATCATTTTACTTGCCCTTCTCTGAACATTTCCTAATGCCAGTATATCTTTTTTGAGATGAGGAGACCACATCTGTACGCAGTATTCAAGATGTGGGCGTACCATGGATTTATATAAGGCAATAAGATATTCTCTGTCTTATTCTCTATCCCCTTTTTAATGATTCCTAACATCCTGTTAGCTTTTTTGACTGCTGCTACACACTGCATGGACGTCTTCAGAGAACTATTGACGATGACTCCAAGATCTCTTTCCTGATTAGTTGTAGCTAAATTAGCCCCCATCATATTGTATGTATAGTTGGGGTTATTTTTTCCAATGTGCATTATTTTACATTTATCCACATTAAATTTCATTTGCCATTTTGTTGCCCAATCACTTAGTTTTGTGAGATCTTTCTGAAGTTCTTCAAAGTCTGCTTTGGTCTTAACTATCTTGGCTCAGGTTTGGGAATCTCCCTAACATCCTCAGCCGTGAAGACTGAAGCAAAGTATTCATTTAGTTTCTCCAATGACTTTATTGTCTTTAAGTGCTCCTTTTGTATCTTGATTGTCCATGGACCCTACTGGTTGTTTAGCAGGCTTCCTGCTTCTGATGTACTTAAAAAACATTGTATTACCTTTTGGGTTTTCGGCTAGCTGTTCTTCAAACTCCTTTTTGGCTTTTCTTATTACATTTTTACACTTAATTTGGCAGTGTTTATGCTCCTTTCTATTTATCTCACTCGGATTTGACTTCCACTTTTTGTTGAGGATTATATGAGCTATGTTTTGGTAATAAAATATCTTCAAGGAGGAGCATTATGAAGGCAAGAGAGCTGCCATGGAATTACTGGGGAGTCTGAAAGGGGAAAATAAGGAAGGTGTGCTAGATCTGTCACTGGTGGGGCCATGGTAGCATACATCCATACAAGTGATGGAGTCAGAGAGGAGGGTTAGGGGCTTAATGTAATAAGATTACAGAAGTAGGTTAATTGTAAAGGGCATTAGATAAGCACAATAAGCTTGTATTTGAAGTGGAAGAGGGTGAAAGCAGTGAGGGATTCTGAGTTGGGGGGTTGACAATGAGAATGATGAACCAATAATTTAGCATTTGAGGGGAATTAGGTAAGTGCTAGGAAGATGAGAGAATTTAAAAATCTTTATACTACAACTCATCAGTTTCAGCATGAGACCTTCACCACTTCCATACTATCTGGCTCACTTCACTTATTGCAGTTCATCTATATATTAAAATGAGCTCTGAGAAGAAATGCAGTATAGATGACATGCAGGGGATTACCTCATTGATCGTGGAAGACAGTACAGCACTACATAATACCCCTTTACTCTTTTGCACTGCTACTGTCTCAAAATCTATTTTTTCAAGGTTTTTTTGTATTAGTTTGTTACTGATGTCTATCGGTTCTTCTGATTTACCTCTTTGGGTGAGATCTTTTTCTGTAAAACACTTTTGAAATCAAAGATTATTGAACAATTTAAAAGGGAAATTTAAAATCAAGTAAGGTTCATTTCCTTGGTAGAAAGATAAACTACAAACAAATTCTTATTACATGAGAGTGTGTTCAGTTGAAAATATTCAAGAAATATCCTTTCCTTCTCATAAGGAAGTTTTAAGAGAAGGGATTACCTGCCAGTAACATTTTAAATCTTAAGTGAGTAGTTTCCAGATCATACAGACTTTACTGATGTCTGTATGATCTGATAAGCAAAAGCAATCCAGCAGGGGGAATATTCCAGGCCAAAAAAGAGGAAAATCTGAAATAAATCGAGAATGCCTTATTTTTTATACCTAAAGCTATGTCAGAAGGAAATATTAAGTGAGTTAGATACCATTTGTACATTATTTCTATGGGAGACTAAACTGTTATAAGATACTAATGACTGAATGAAAATCAGTGGTGGAAAAATGTGAGAGACTAGATTCTTCCTGTAGGGTGGAGCATGGAGATCAGAGTAAAATATAAATTCCTTTATATAAAAGAGGAAAAATGGTAAGAGTTCTTTTTTGAAACAAATAGCTCAGAGGCGGGCAAATTTTTTGGCCTGAGGACTGCATCGGGTTTCAGAAATTGTATGGAGGGCCAGTTAGGGGAAGGAGGTGTGGGCTGGCCCCCACTCCTTATTTGCCCCCCCTTAACTTCTTACCCCGACGCCCCACCCTCCAGGGACTCCTGTCCCATTCACCCAACCTTGTTCCCTGATGGCCTCCTGGGACCCCTGCCCCATCCATCCACCCCTTTCCCTGTCCCCTGACTGCCCCTGGAAACCCTGCTTCTGACTGCCCCCCGACACCCCATCCCACCCCTCCCTCCTTCCTGACTGCTCCCCCAGGGCCCCTGCCCCTATTCAACCGCCCTGCTCCCTGATCGCGCTGCCTGGAGCACCGGTGGCTGGTGGTGCTACAGCCATGCTGCACAGCACAGAGCATCGGGTCAGGTCGGGCTCTGCAGCTGCATTGCCCCAGGAGCTTGCGGGGAGCACTGAGGCTGCAGGGGAGGGGGAACAGCAGGGGAGGGACCAGGGGCTAGCCTCCTGGGGCAGCAGCTCAGGGGCTGGGCAGGAGGGTCCCACAGGCCAGAGTTCGCCCACCTCTGACCTAACTGCTCTGAGACTGATTTGTTTGTTGACCTCCTAGACTTCTTGGAATTGGAAGAAATTAAGACAGTTTAATTAGAGTAAAACAAAATATAGATTTTTTAAGAATAATCATGTTTGCCCCTCACACCCATACAAGGTTAGTGTATGTGAACTAAATATACTATGCATTTAAACACAAATACAATTTGCAGAGTAAACATTGTAGTGTTGTTATAAAGATTTAATCAGCCTGAGTGGAGGATGCTGATAAATGGGTTATCTCAAAGAAGCAGCAAGAAGACCACACTTTCCTGTATTGTGTAAGAGATATGTTATAAAAATGCAATTTTAGAAATGTTTTAGTGAATTGACAGGAATTTAATTGGTAATGCTTTTCCTATGCCTGCAGTGTAGCTGGAGCAGGCTTGGTTATGCCAGGTCAATGACATGTGCCTTAGAGTCAGCTGTAAAAAAGTTAAATAAAAATGGCAAAGAGTCCTGTGGCACCTTATAGACTAACATGTATTGGAACATGAGCTTTCATGGGTGAATACCCACTTCGTCGGATGACGTTCACCCACGAAAGCTCATGCTCCAATACATGTTAGTCTATAAGGTGCCCCAGGACTCTTTGCTGCTTTTACAAATCCAGCCTAACACGGCTACCCCTCTGATACGAAATAAAAATGATCAGAGCAAGTTTTCTATACCAGAACTAAAATATTCTCTTAAGCCTGGCCAGAGCTAAAACCTCAGGTTCCTCTCAGTGGGAAAAGGGGATTCTCCTTCACTATAGGACTCGACCTCTTCTAGCCCCTGAGGCTGTGGGGACTTGTTAGTGTAGCTGGAGAAGCTATGCTGCATGAGGGTGATGAGGGCTTGTCTACACTACCGTGTGGGATTGATCTAAGATACGCAACTTCAGCTACCTGAATTAATAGCCTAGCTGAAGTCGACATACTTAGATCTACTTACTGCAGTAAGTTGACAGCTGACGCACTCCCGTCGACTCTGCCTGCGCTTTTTGTTCTGGTGGGGTACTGGAGTCAATGGGAGAGCGCTCAGCAGACGATTTTTTGCGTCTATACTACACCCCTGCTGGATCGATCCCTGCAGGAGCAGGAATAATGGGGGGGGGTTGAATGCAAGGAGGGGCCATTTTTGTGTCAGGTTCCTTTAGCATAGCAAGATTGTGGCAGCCGTTTGGAGCGTTAGACCAAGTCCCAAGGAACAAGTAACATTATCCTACACCTTCCTCGCGCCCTTCCCCTTCTGCCTCACATCGCCCCTTTCCCGCCTTCTCCAACAGCGCCCTGGATGGACCCTCCCCCTCCCGAGCTGCCAGGGAGAATACAGTTGGAATCCTGCGCGTGCATAACACACCTAAGCAGAAACAGTTTGGCGCCATTACAGTACGGGGTGGGGGAGGCTAAGCTGGGGTGGAGGCTGTGCAGGCGCTTCCGAATGATTTATCCACGTAAGGTAGGGAGCTCCGGGCTTTTCATACGGTCGGCATAAAAGAGGTAACGTGTGCTCGTGTAACGCTCTTATTGCGCAAGCGCGGGGCGGGAGGAAGACCCTTGCCAGTGTAGCTTCACCATGCGCATGCGCAGTAGAGATGCGCATGGTTGGAGTTGCGCGGGCGTCGAAGGGAGGAGTGCCCTCGGCGGTTAGCGCCTCTGCCCGTTCAGGCTGTGTAGGTGGCAAGGCCAAGTGTGGGAAGAGGCTCTTTTAGAAGCTTCTGAGAGAAGTTTGAGGGTGGCTGTTAGTAGTGGGCGCTCGGCCGACGGGCACCTTCGTGGGATGGGGATTGTGACTGAGGGTGAGGGCTGTTGCGTGGGTCATAGCTGGCGGTGGGGGAAAGGATGCGGCTTCCCGCTGAGAAAACTCAAAAGAGCAACAGAGAAATATAACCGGGCGGAAGGAGTTTGGGGGGGGGGGCGTTTTCTTAATGTTCTTAAAGAATTTTTTTTCTATCCCTAGTGTGTTGTTAACACTAGAGCCTCCTTTATTTTCTTCTCTTTTCCCCAGGGATCTGCGTTAACCCTGACAGAAGAGGGAGGAGAATTGTGTGCTTTCCTTATACATGTGAGTCTCAAGCTAGGGATGTGTGAATGGCGCTGGTAGGGGAGTGCTGGGTGTATGGCTTTCCTAGTATTGTGTGTGGGGGTTATGGGGAAGTTGCCCCACCCATGTATATTTTTCATATATTGAGGTGAATGTGGGATTTAGACAAACCCTCATGCTCCCAAACATTTTATCCCCAATATGAAGAAGGGGTGTGGGTCCCCTCATCAGTCCCACACATTATAGCCATAACATTGATGAAGGGGTTAGGAAACTCCACATATTCCTTCTGTGTTTTATTTCCGATATGGAGAGGTGTGTGTGTGTGTTGCTCTTTCACATTTATCGCTAAATTGAGAGATGATGGGAAGTCACTTCCTACCTAACATATGATCCCCCAAACTAGAGTGTGTGTGATGGGAGCATTAGGCTGAAAGAGGGTTGTCACATTTCTTGTGATAATATAGCCATAGAGATGGCATCACTTTGTAATTGTTGAAATATGTCCTTTCTGTCTAGATTTCTGGTTCAGGCTCTTTATTAAATTCAACTTTTTTTTTCTTTACCAGCTTTTTTTCTTTTGGCCTCATTTTCATTCTGAAATGTCAACTTTCTCAGCCCTCCATCCTCCTCTGCTTCCCCATGATTGGGCTCCCTTTAAAATATGTATAGGATTTTGTCAGCTTGATATTTATTTAAAGAGTTGACAGTTGTTTCCGATATCACACCGGCCCTTACGTATTCCCCTGCCACATTTTTTGGTTTTTATAATCACATTTTCTTATTTTTAATTTTTTTCTCTCCCTGGTTGCTGTATGAAAGGAACACTGAAACAAAAGAGAAAAATGACAGATTACATATTAAAAAAAATAACAAGTTATTAGACAAAAAGACTGTTAAATGAACAAAAACTAGAAAAAACTTTTACTGTAGTATTTTAATTTATAGTATTCTTAGGTGTTACTTAAGCGATTTTCAGACACTTGTGATTTTTAAGTTGATGATATATCTTTAAACATTATGTGTTTCTGTAGATGGACTTAATGCGCTTTGTAAATTTTCACTGTACCTTCAAAGATAAAACTCATCTTTCCCTGCCCATTGTTTTATTTTTATCGGAGATGTGGAGGAGAGGATCTTTCTTGTTTGTTTGTATCCGTTTTTCATTCTTTTATATCTATGAATCTTCACTAAGGTAGCTTTTTTTTTTTCCTTTGTAAGACTAGAGATCAGTGTGTCAGTCACTAGATCATGTAATTGAGCTCTGACCACTTCACCATTTTGCCCCAAATTTCTGTTTTTAGGAAAGGCTATTAACTGAACTCTTCTGTTATTTCAGAGATCAGTTCATTAAGAGAAAAAATTAGTAACAAATACATCTTCATAAACACAAATTCTAACTCTACTACAGCACTTAAATTCCTTGTAAAATTTTTGGAAAATTCAGCACTAGTAATTTGCTAACTGGACTAGTGCAGATACAGTACACATTTTTGTTTGAATATCTAGCGTGAGCAGCTGTTCACTGAAAAAATACAAGTTTTGGGGTGAGGTAGGGTGGAAAGTACAGTGATGGAAAAAGTGTTTATTTCAGTCCTGTGCATAATTTAAACCTCTAATAGGACTTTGAAGTATAAATTAAAACTGAATACAAACAGTTACTGCTTAATTATCTTGTTATTTACCACATGTAATCTATTTTTTCACCCATTGATCTCAAAATGATTTACAAAGCGGAGGAAACATCACTTTTTACAGATAGGTAACTTGAGGAAAAAAGGGTGATGGTGTGATTCCCCCCCGGTACTGCATCTACAGCTCCCATTAAGTGAGTGGGAGCTGTGTGTGCTCTGCTCTGCACTTCTGAAAATCAGCATAAATGACTTGTCCAAGTTTGCAGAGAGACGTTCAAGGCCAAAAGAGATCATTATGACAATCTAGTCTGACTTCCTGCATAATGCAGGCAATAGGAATGCAGTCAGGATTTCACTCCTGGATCCTGTTAAGGTCAAATGGAAATGTGCCATTTACTTCAGTGAGGATAGGATTTCACCTCAGGTGGCTTCTTGCCTAGCCCCATGATTAGTTAACTAATCTGCAACTGCCCTGTGTTTAAGCAGAGTTTTTCTATTGAGTTTTGATATAGAAGTGTAAGATATATGATCAAAATAAGTTATGTATTTCAGATATTCCAACTGCACTAAACAGATATTTTATATGAATGTGGTTATGTGTTGGGTAGTTAATCTTAATTAGGCTTCAAATTAAGTCTCATTTAGAAAAAATGGTTTACTTAGTGAAGGCTGTATTTGCAAATCTAATAGCTAGATAGATATCTTTAAAAATACAGCCAACTAAGTGAGTCTATTGTAAATCTGTAGGCTCTTTAGATATGATTAGTATCACTTCAATTTTAGCTTCAACATTTATCAGATTTCTGTAAAATTGATAGCTAAGCACTTAGTTATCTTTTACGTCTCATTTCAGCATTGCAGAAGAGGACTTCAATAGATGAAAATGATTGAAGTCTTGATATTGAAGGTATATTGATTTTGTTTTAAAAGAAGTCTCAGTATCGTAAAGAACTTGTGCATATATTAGAACACAAGAAACTTTAGGGACAGGTAAAAAAAATCCAGAATAAAATGGTTCATATTTTTTTTTTTTGCCAGACCTTTTGGGCATACAGTCAAATTGAAATCTAGTAAGTTTAAAAAAAATTAAAAGTAATTTCAGACATTTATCTGCTCCTGAACTTTCTCTGCCAGTTTTTATTTGCAGGGATACTTTAATATTCTTAACTTTTTCTCCCATTTTACTGCATGAAGCCCCATAGAAGCAATGTGTGATACTGGCCATACACGTATATACAAAGTAAACAAAATGTAAAAATAGAGAGATACATTTTAGCTATATTAATTTTTGGTGTTACTACAATGAGTGGAAAAACAAGTGTGATTTTTGGGTGTGTGCGCAAATCTGCATTGTCCTTCTATGAAAAAGAGACGTTTGTTTCAGCAGATCCTGGGGGGAGTGGTGGGTAGAAAGCAGGGAGCTATGGCTCTGTAGTATTATGTTCTTTTTGCCTGTCCACATGGAAGGCCTGCTGGGGAGAGAGCATCATTCCTTGGAAATAAGTGAGGAAGCAATAGTTAAGATAATGCTGACCAAGTAGGTATTATCACTCACTGTCCTCTGTTATGGTGGGACCCTTTTCTACAAAACAGAGTATAACAACAAGTTTGGGACTGATAGGAGCATGCTTCTGCGGGAGCATGGCTGCTATGAAGATGGTGGGAATTATTACGGAGGTGTTGGGATTCCACAGATTACCTGTGATCCATGTAGATTTCAGAAGATCTGTATGCGTTAATGATTGAATTCACTGCCTGTTCCTCAGGGTGGGAAAAGCCAACCCCTCTTGGTGGAAACTCTAAGAATAGGCATTCATGACATTTCCTGCTCCCTGTGTAAGAGAGGCCCATAATATTATAGATTGATTGTCTTTATGCATGGTTTAGGGCACTTGCAAAATTTTTACAAAGGTTTACCAGCCCTGGCACACTTTACCTCAGTGATTCTCCACCTAGGTTAATATAATTTAGTAAGGCTGCTTTAGGTGGGAACTTCTGAATACCAGAAAAATTGAACTGTGAATACAGAAAGAAAACAAAGGATAGAAGGAAAAAGTGGACAGAAATTTTGTGGTTCTGACAAAACTGAACATTTCCACTTGAAGAGCTCAGTTCCAATTGCCTGCTCTTTTTTTTTCCATTCCCAAAATGTAGTAATTAGGATTCTCCTTAAATTATTCTTGAGCTGAGGAGGGAACTAACACTAATTGTGGTTTGATTCAGGGAAGGGCAGGTGTGATGTGTCCTAGGTATGCCCTGTATGTAGGAGATTGTTGGAGGAGAATGTTGTTTGTTGTGAAACCATGAAATGTGTCCTTACTCCCAGGACTCTAGGCTAATATTTTTGTGTTGGGAGATAGATGCTTCTAAATCCAAAATTGTAGTCTCCAGCTCCAAATCTTTGGTCACTACCCAGTCAGTTTTTAACAGAACTCAGTAATATTCTAGTGATGATTAACTTACGTCATTTAAAAATAATTAAACTGACAATATAAGGTTTTCTTATGCCCAGCATCAATAGGACATACATTTTCTAAATATATTAAATGTACAATAGTGAACAAAAACTAAGATTTCCTTTTATTGTAAATACTCTGTTAAAAATCCATCCTGTGCTCCCTCACTAGACACAACTGTCCTTTTTCTACACTGCTATTAGTCCTTCCTTCATCCCTCCCCATGTACATGGTGTTAACTTCCTCCTGCAGTGCAGTCAGCAAACCCCGTTCCCATCCTACTTTCTCAACCAGACCATGCCTGGTATTTACCAAGTATTTCTTGGCTTGATGTCCAACAGGTTTCAGTGGGTTTCTTTTATGTTGCTTGTACCCTTCTTGGTGGTAAACTTGCTGGGCTGGGACCTTTGATCCCCTTATTTAGTTGAACCTTTTAACTTAATTAGCCTTCTCTGGAAACAGGCAGAGCATAGGCAACACTTCTGCCTATCTTTGCTCTCAGTGGAAAGATGGATAAAGAAAAGAGAAGCAAGCACAGAAAAAGATGTGCCAGTTATTCTGCCATGCTTCAGTCCCGCATAGAAGGGCAGAACCGTTAAGCTTGCTTTTCTAGCTGCAGGAGCAGGATAAATCTTTATGCTCATGAGGGAGGCAAGAAGCAGCATAAAAGGGACTTGACTCATATTTATCATCTGGCCCTGTGTCTTTATTAGAATTGTCTTTAGATAATTCTAATCATGCAGAAAGAAAGCTTATGTTTCATAAATGCAGAAAACAGGCTTAAATTCTGATTTCCCAGGCCATACCCATAGAACATTCTAAAAATAATTCCTAGCAGATATCTTTTAGAATAACATCTCGTCTTGATTTTAAAACTGTCAGTGATGGAGAATCCACCGTGACCTTTGATAATTTGTTCCAAAGGTTAATTACTCTCACTGTTAAAAATGTACACCGTATTTCCTGAGTTTGTCTAGCTTCAACTTCCAGTCATTAGATTGTGTTATACCTTTCTTTCCTAGAGTAAAGAGCCAATTATTAAATATTTGTTCTCCACATAGCAATTTATAGATTGTAATCAGTCACACCTTAACCTTGTCTTTGTTAAGGTAACAGATTCAAGGAGCTCAGTCTGTCACTATAAAGCAGATTTTCTAGTCTTGTAATCATTTTTGTGACTCTTCTCTGAACTCTCTCTAATTTTTCCACATCCATCTTCAATTGTGGGCACCAGTACTCCAGTACCAGTATTCCAGCCACGGTAGCACGAGTACTAAATATAGAGGTAAAATAACATCTCTGCTCCTGCTTGAGATTTCCTCTGTTTATGCATGCTGGGATCACGTTAGTCTTCTTGCCCATAGTGTTGCACTGGGAGTTCACATTCAGCTGATTAACCATCACAACCCCTAAATCTTTTGAAGAAGCTTATAAAGCATTCCTGTAAACTCACTCCACAAGAGATGCCACATAATGGTCAGAGAAAGGTAATTTTATGAGGAAACATGCTGAGTGAATCCTTTGGTCCTGTATCCCTGTATTTTTCCAACCACTATAAAATAGACATAATTATGAGCCCATGCGATTTGACAGGAATATTACAAAATATGGTGTGTCAGTAACCTTTCTTGACCCCCAATTTTTGTATCTCTGGGTACAGTTTAAACAGTCCAATAATCTTCCTGGGATTTTTTTTTTTTTTTTACTCAAAGTGTCTTATTTTGAAGATGTTGGATGTGAAGGCAGTAGGCAGAGGAAAAAATATTTCTTAGGTTTAGATGATTGAACTCTCCATATTCAACCGTCTTGGCTTCCTTCAAAGAAATTATTTTTGGTAAACATATGCCACAGAGAAGGAATGGATTATTTTAATTAAAAGTCTGTTACAGATCTTGGGTTAAATATGTTAAGGAAACATGAAGAGTGTATTACAGTTTTGGAAGTTACCAGCATTTCTTAAGCTATTGAGTTCATCCAAAACTGTGGAAAATTATGGGTTAAAAAAATTGGGGAAGCCAGCTTGCTTTGGAGGTGGACTTTGGAAAAAACTGTACGTCAGTGCTTAAGCCCAAAGCACAGTGGAGAGGTGAAACCATGTTCCAAAGAAGTGTGCTCCAGATCCCCAAGACCAGAGTGTGGAGGAAAGACCAGGTGTCTTCAGTATGCTTCTGGATTGGAGGCCCTGGAATGCAAAATTGTTCCTGGCAACACAGCTGGTGAACTGGACTTTGTTATGCTAAGAGTATAGTATGTAATACTTTAAATGTGTAAATGCTGTTGTTTGGAATGTTAAACAGATTATCCTAATTATTTTTTTATAGAAGCCCTTCCATTCACCTTTTAATGACAAAGTGTAAATATCAGATTTCTGACTTTTTAAGCCACTAGAAGCTCTGACTTTTTAAAAACTTTTTTCATATTACATTGCCAGTTATGTGATTTGAACATTAGTGACCATTTTGTCATTGAAAGTTTGTGTATGTATGTTGCTAAGATGTTCTTGGAAATGTGGCTTTTAGGTTGTTGTTTTTTATTTTAATCACAGCACCTGATATTACTCATTGTTCTTGTCGTCTTTTTTTGTGGTTTTAATTATGCTTCACCTTTTGATTAGATTGAAGACCCAGGTTGCTTTTGGGTCATTGTAAAAGGATGTGGGCCTTTTGTAGACCGTGAAATGGAATATAAAAAACTGCATGCTGAAATGAATCAGTTCTATAACAGAGATGTGGAGGAAGTAAAGCCATTAACATTAGAAGAAGGGCAGGTAACATTTTCAGTCATTTTGCTACATAAAGATTGTGAGGGAAGTAGAAAATTCTGGTATTTTATTGGGTCGTTAGAGGTTTATATGTTTGTTAGAATCATAGCTTATAAGTATTTCTTATCCTGAAAGTATTTCCATTGCAGTACATTAAAATGTAACTACACTATCTTTTTCTTGGGCTTTTGAGAAAAATGTGTGGTGTGGGTTTAGAGGTATTTTGGATGTTTGGGCAGTCCTTTTTAATATTATATAATTTAAGTTAGAGGATGAGCACATGTACAGTAAAAGCTTTATCTGGCATGTTGGCAGAATGAGGGGTGCCAGTAAGTCAAAAATTCCGATTAAGAGGGAGGGAGTTGGGGCACAGGAGCAGTTTCGGGGTACCGGATCTGGGCGGCGCTCACCTCAGGAGGCTCCTCGCAAGTGGTGACATGTCCCTGCTGCTCCTAGGCGAAAGTGCGGCCAGGCAGCTCTGCGCACTGCCTCCGCCCGCAGGTGCTTCTCCCACAGCTCCCATTGGCTGGTGACTGTGGCAAATGGGAGCTGCAGAGCCAGTGCTTGGGGTGGGAGCAGTGCACGGAACGCCCGTGGCTGTTCCTCCGCTTAGGAGCAGCAGGAACGTGTCACCACTTGTGGGGAGCTGCCCGAGATGAGCACAGCTCAGATCTGGCACCACGAGCCTCTCCCGCATCCTAATTCCCTGCCCCGAGCCCCCTCTCACACCCAAATTTCCTCCCAGAGCTTGCGCCCTGCATCCCCTCCTGAAATGCTGGGTTTTAGAGCTTTCCAGTTGGCAAACTGCTGGATAATACAGATTTTACTGTACATATTTTATACATTTGTAGAAATAATATATAATCACAAGCTGCAAAATACTTTTTTGGAGGACATCACTGGAAATAAAACTGTATTTTCTTCTCAGACTTTGTGCTGTAGCTATTTCTGTATTCAAGAAGTGAATATATAACTTGTACAAATTTAGGTTCATGTACAGAAATATATGTATCTTTTATTTCCCCAGGTTTGTGTGGTTTTTTGTCAGGAACTGAAATGCTGGTGTAGAGCAGTTGTTAAGTCAATCCTGTTCTGTGCTGATCATTACCTGGCAGAGTGTTTCCTTGTGGATTATGCCAAGTATACTCCTGTTAAAACAAAAAAGTATGTATTATTGTGATTTACGAAGTTATTGCTGAAACCTTTTTTGTCATATTAATGCACTTGAGTATTTTTAATCTTGATTTATATTGACTAAAACTAGAGAGCCATGGTAGTTTAAATTGTGAAGACTGTGGATCAAGTCCTGCAAACACTACTAGGCCTATAATGGGATCATTCTCAGTATTAAGAACTACCTGACGTTATTTACAGTATCAAGTGCTACATTTGTCACTACACAGGCTGGATACCTCTAGGGCAGCATTTGTCAAACTGGGGTCTGTGAGGGTACTCCCAGGGGTCCACTGGCCCCACTGATCAACTTCTCCCCCTCCCTCCCAGCGCTTCCTGCATGTTGGGGGAACAGCTGTTTAGCAGTGTGCAAGAGGCTCTGGGAGGGAGGGGTAGGAGTGCGGATGGGGCGTGCTCTGGGGAGGGGGCGGAATCATGTCTGGGGCTGCCGGCCCTGCGGATCAACTCTTCCCCCCTCCCTCCCAGTGCCTCCTGCACACCGTGGAACAGTTGGGAGGGAGGGAGAGGAGTGGGGACGGGGCATGCTCGGGAAGAGAAGAGATGGGTCCTAGGGGGAAGGGGTGGAGTGGGGTGGGCCCTGGGGCTGAGGGGGGGAGTTTGGGGGTCCACAAAAAATGTAAATCAAAATGGTGGTCCTCAGGTTGCTAAAGTTTGAGAACTGCTGCTCTAGGGGTATGCCTACACTGCACACTCCTTACGGCAGTGTGTTGAGTACATACTCTGTATGACCCTGGAGCATAGGTATAAATAGCAGTGTAGATGGTGAGGTGCTGCTGAGGTGAGTAAAGACATGTTTTAACCCTTAGGATATGTACCCTACAGGGCTCTCTACACACTCAAACAGTGCCTCTCCCATCTACATTACTATTTTTAGCAGGGTAGCGTCTCACTGAAAGTCTTTTCCTTCCACAGGGAGTTACCAGAGCCTTTCCCTGCCACTGGGAAAGACTGGCAGCAGGTTGGAGCCTTTCCCCACTGCCCCTTTCCCCTGGCTGGAGCCTTTCCTCATGCAGTGAAAGACATGGGCAGTCAGGAAAGGCTCCACCAGCAGCTCCCAGCTGCTGGAGCCTTTCCTCTCTGCCAGTCCCTCCCATGCCCTCAGGCTAGAACCTTTCCTCATTGCAGTGAAAGGCAAGGGAGTTTCCAGAGCCTTTTCCACTGCTTTCCCCCACCGGAGCCTTAAACTGAGGAGAGTAGCTACGCTAGACACTGCAGTGTGGATGCAGCTTGCTTTTCATTGCAGTGTATGGCGATGCATATCCTGTGCTCTGCCAGTGGTATGCCATGTAGACATAGCCTAAAAAAATGCACCAGTATTCACGAAAAGAACCTTCTTTGGTGCAGAAGGGATCAAATTGGGTGAAAAAGCCTCCAAATACCAAGGAAGCGAGCAACATCTCTGCAGCATGCTCCCTTTGGCCTCAGAAACTGGAGGAAGTATTAAAGCTGTAGGTTTTTTTTTGGGTGAGGGGGAGGGCTGTTCAATGTCTTCAGATTGGTTGGGTGGAGGTGAAACTAGGGTACAGCTACTTTCCTTAACAAGCGCACTTTAGTGATACTGATTTCAGAAATAAATCTGTTCTGTGCTTGTGGCTGGTGGAGCTAGCAGTAACTGGCTTCCACATCTTCAATTTTCTATTGGAGAGAAAAATAAAACAAGATTGCCATTGGCTAACGAGGCAATGTGTCTCCTAGAAAGGATGCATAAAATCAATGTTGTTTTTTTTAAAAGGATTTTTTAAATTTAAATTAGAAAACAGGTTTATGTTTTAAAAAACGTATTTAAAACTAAATTTGAAATTGACAACCTATATGAAGGTGTAAACTTACCGTAACCTATTACAATAATTTAAATAATAAAAATAATATTAAGCACTACTTATTTACTGCCAAGTTTTAAGGAAAGTCAACTGATATGGTAGAATTCACAGACTAAGCACTTGGAAATGGGGTTTGCTAAGTGTTAAACCAGCTTTTGACAGCAGATACTTATGCAGGTGCAAAGAGAATATTTTCTTAATTTCAGTTTGTTCAGCTAGTTCAGTTCAATGACTTGTTCATTCCTCTAGGACAGGGGTGGGCATACTATGGCCCATGGGCCACATTTGGCCCATCAGACATTTTAATCCGGCCCTTGAGCCCCCACTGGGGAGTGGGGTCTGGGGCTTGCTCTGCTCCAGGCAGGGAGTGGGGTCGGGGACTTGCCCCGCTCCACACATGCCATGGCTCCGCACAGCTTCTGGAAGCAGTGGCATGTCCGCCCTCCAGGACCTACGCGTAGGGACAGCCCAGGGGCTCCGAACCCTGTCCCTGCCCCAAGCGCCACCCCCTCAACTCCCATTGTCCGGGAACCTGCCTGCAGACAAGGCAGTGTGAAGTTGCCTGGCAGGGAGGGTTGGATAGGCATAGGGTCCCAGGGGGCCTGTCAGGGGGCAGGGGTTTGGATGGGGTTGGGACTGGGAGCAGGGGGGTTGGATAGGGGGTAGGGTCCCAGGCAGCAGTGAGGGGCGGGGGGGTCCCAGGTGGAGGCAGTTAGGGGACAAGGAGCAGTGGGGGGGCGGGGTTGGATAGGTCTGGGGTTCTGAGGGGCGCAGTCAGGGGGCAAGAAGTGGGAGGGGGTGGATAGGGGGCGGGGGCCAGGCTGTTTAGGGAGGCACAGCCTTCCTTCCCTGGCCTTCTATCCAGTTTTGCAATCCCAATGTGACCCTCGGGCCAAAAAGTTTGCCTACCCTGATCTAAACTATGTTTTGCATTTGGACTTTTTAGTTATTTCCTAAAGAAAAACTGAGTCTCCTTGCTCGGTAACCATTTAAAACATATTGATTTGCAACTAAATATAGCCTTTATACTAAATTTGGTGCTCCTTTTTCCTAACTAGATGGATACGCTACATGTATACACATTTATTTGAGCAATTATATAGCTTAATTTACATTTATTCAGATTCTTAATTTTTACTTCATTATGTTAGAAAATGGTGAATGATAATTTTTGTATTTGTGTGTCAAGCTCTATTTTGAAGGAAATTCAGTTAAAATGCACAAAAACATTTAATTTTTTTAATGAATAAAACTACCATAAATGTGCTGGATACAGAAGAAAAAATATTTACCAAAACATGTTTTGCATTTAAACCTAACTTCTTATTAATCAAAGGAAGTATTATTTGTAGGTTTGTAAACTGAACTGATTATTTTTAGTCACTGTGTCCCTTCAAGATTTTAGAACTAAGATCTTATCCTCTCACACACAGTTGTTATTCTTAGACTGGAAGAAGAAAACAAGATTTCCTGCTTTTTCAACTGCCAATTGGTTTCTTAACACTGTGATGTCAACTGCAGTGGGATGGGACATGGGAGCGCTGCTGTGCCCTAGAATGTGTAGTGAATAGAGTTTTGTATCAGGTTGCTACATCTAATTATGTTTAAAACTTTTTTTCACTGTTAAGCATTCGGGTTGCAGTGGAAGCATTTATGCAACTCCCATATAGAGCGAAAAAGTTTAGACTGTACTGCACAAAGCCAGTCACGTTGCGTATAGATCTCTGTGAAGATGCTGCAGAAATAGTGTAAGTATGGCTTCAGAGAAATACAGTGTACTGTATGCAAAATTAGTAATACATTTTCTACTTAAATGCACAGCTTAATTGTGGAAAAAAAGAAATTAATTTTTATAATCCACCTTTTGATAGTTTTTTTTTTCCTCCTTAGTAGGGTCTTTGGGATTGCTATTGGATTTTGGCATTGCTATATGTCTGTACCACTTGTGCAATGGCTGCTATTTTTTTCGGTTGCAAAGGACTGGATAGGATTCCTTTGTGAGAGAGCTTGTTCTTGAGTAGTAAAAACACTTCAGTTCCTGGTGGCCTTGGGTGTGATCATGTGCCCAAAGCTCTGAATGACTGAAGTAGCACAGGATAAGGTCCCTGCTTAGCAAATGATCAACAGCAGGAAACCAACTCAGTATAAAGTACTAACACAAGGCTGACCCAAGTGGTTTGTTTGGTAGTATTCTGTTTGGTTTGGTTTGGAAGAGGGAATATATGTAACTTAAGTTACATTATATGTGTATCAGGTGTTGTTATGGGCCATCTGTATAGGAAGTAGGAGGTGATAAGGCATTCACAACTTAAATAAGGAGCTATTAAATGGTGTGCTTTTTTATTTTTTTAGACCCTTAAAATATTTTAACAAGGATTCATGTTGCATTAAATTGTGGACTCTGTAGGAGACTTTTGTCACACCTGTTAAACATTATTTCACATGTTTATTTAATTAAAAGTAATTAATGTGCTCTTACAATTTAATTGCCTGTTCTGTTTTTTGGAGACTAACTTTCCTTCAGTTTCTTTGAGGGTATAGACCAACGTGTTTTGTCTTTTACTAATATACAATCAATGGACAGAATTGTGTTCAGCAATTCTAAATCAGTAATGTGCAATTCCTCTT